>NC_091311.1:24267505-24386536 GCF_038502225.1 Cherax quadricarinatus
AGTATCCAAAACGGTGGGGATCCTCTCCAAGATATGATATTATGTGCCACAAACTGCCCTTCTCACACTATACCATTCACTCATTTATCCATACCTCACCTATGCTATTTGTGATTGGGGATCAACTGCAGCAACATATCTAAAGCCAATAATTACCCAACAAAAAGCCACAGTAAGAATAATCACTAAATCCCATCCCTGGCAACACACCTCCCCACTTTTCATAGATCTAAACTTACTCCCTGTTCAGAACATCCACACTTACTACTGTGCAGTCTACATCTACAGGGCCTTAAATTCCAATATTAACTTTGACCTAAAATGCTTTCTTGATAATTGTGACAGGCCCCACAGGCATAACACCAGACACAAACATCTCTATGACATTCCCCGTGTCCGACTAAACCTTTACAAAAATTCAATGTGTGTCAAAGGGCCTAAAATCTGGAACACCCTCCTTGAAAACTCTAGAACTGAAGACACATTCATCACTTTCAAAACTACAGTTAGAAAACATCTTATCTCCCTGATACACTTCTTTCTTCTTTCAACACACCGGCCGTATCCCACCAAGGTGGGGTGGCCCAAAAGGAAAAATGAAAGTTTCTCCTTTTACATTTAGTAATATATACAGGAGAAGGGGTTACTAGCCCCTTGCTCCCGGGATTTTAGTCGCCTCTTACAACACGCATGGCTTACGGAGGAAGAATTCTGTTCCACTTCCCCATGGAGGTAAGAGGAAATAAACAAGTACAAGAACTAGAAAGAAAATAGAAGAAAACTCAAAGGGGTGTGTATGTATATGCTTGTACATGTATGTGTAGTGTGACCTAAGTGTAAGTAGAAGTAGCCAGACGTACCTGAAATCTTGCATGTTTATGAGACAGAAAAAAGGACACCAGCAATCCTACCATCATGTAAAACGGTTACAGGCTTTCATTTTACACTCACTTGGCAGGACGGTATTACCTCCCTGGGCGGTTGCTGTCTACCAACCTACTACCTAGGTCCCTGATACACCCCGTCAACTAACTACATGTAAACCACCTGGTGGTTCACACTTACACTCACTCACCCATTGACTATAAACACAGAAATACAAATCTTAATCTTAAAATAATGAACCCTAACTAGTCATAAGCTTGCCTATGATACTCCAATATAGACACTATGTATTGTGCCAAAACTAACGCATTCACAAACTATAATGTAGTCACTTAGCTTTAATAACATAACCTGTAATAATTTAAAGTTTAGAATTAATCTACGTCTGCCAGAAATGCCTAGCCATGCTAGGTGTCCTAGTGGCCCCCTCTGTAATTAGCATTTTAAAACATGTAAACCACACAATATCCAAAATCTGTAAACTCCGCATTGTAATCCTTATAGAGAATAAACTTGATTGATTGATTGATATTAGGGAAATAATTATTGAAGTATTTTATCGTGCCTGGACTTCCACTGTAACGAATTAATTTCATTTCATTTAATTTAAATAAGGAAAATTGACTCTGCAAACGAGCAAATCCAGATGTGAGCAAGGTCATGGAACGGATTAAACTTGTGAGTGGAGGTTCCACTGTTCTGTAAAATTTGTACAATAATGGAGCAAAACAATCGCTACATGTAGGTTTGGACATCGTTTAATCAGTCTCAGTATGATTAGTATCCTGAAGGAATTGTGATAGTTCATTCTTATTTGTGATAATATACAGTTGGCCTACATTTGTTTTCTTCACTAGAATTTTCCCATCCCTTGTGAAGCATTGGTAGATTTTGTCAGTATTCTCCCACTTAAGTTTTTTGACTCTATACAGTAGGTTCTGCCATTTTTTTGTTAGACACTCGTTTATGTATACCTCTTTTTTGCTTTGATAGTTGCGCTAATTAGGTCTTTTTTCCTGTCATGTGCATGGAATCTAAGCATAACATTTTTTCTACCATGAGATCTTAGTAACCTGACTTCCTTTATTTCTGTCACTGGTGCAGTAACCCTTGTTTGATCACCTATGATCTGGAGAGTAATTTCTTCACTGTTTGCTTGGTTCATATCACTGGGAAAATGAGGACTGCTAACCATTACTGCATCTAATAATTTTTCTTGCTCAGTTTTATCCTCTTGGAGCACAAAGTAGTCACTGAACTGGTTATCCAAGTTGTTCTTCCACTCTTTCACAGCTTCTTCAACCTTTGTATTAAGAGATGTTATTTGTTCTGTGTGGCTATCTATGACTGTCTGGAGGGTCTTGGCAAAGTTAGTCATTCCAGATGGTGATAAATTTTGTTCAAGACTGAGGATTTTGTTCTCAAGGTGTGTCATCCTGGTGTCTTGTTTAGTTAGCGTTTCCCGAAGATTTATATTTTTTGTAATTAAGGTGGAGATGTATGACTTAAGGGTGTCTGGATTGTTGGTCATACCTGAGAGAGTACCTGGTAGGCTGAATCCAGAGAAGAAAGAGGAGGTTGAGGGGGAGGCAGCCATGTTTGGTGTTATTGTTGCATCGCCTGGCGGTGGTGAGAGGGGTAGACAAGTTGAATAGTCGATTTTTCAGTGTTTTCTTGCTGGTCTTGGTGCTATTTCCTCTGAGATTACACTTAATAGTAATACAGAAAATGGTAGATGACATCGATGTGTGCAAACACTCAGTGAGGATCTGGTTGCGTCGGTTCCTTGAGGACAGTTTTGATGAAGTGCCCACACCAAAAGCACGTTCAGGGAAGCCCTAGAAAAACATCCTCACTAATGTTAACTGTAGAAACATATCTAGAAACGTTTTGTGATCATATGCCCAAATCTTTTATACAGCGTAGTGCAATGATTGTTATGAAAGACGGTGTTCCTTGCCACACAGTGATTGTCTGTTGTTCAGTGGCTGCGTGACTGTGAGGTACCCTTTTTCACGGGGTCACCGCATGGAGAAGACCAGTGCCAGGACTAATCCTGGCAAAATCTACCTGCTGTAAAAAAGATAGATTTACAAGAGGGCCTTGCATTACAGCAGTTTCCCTTACAGCATTTCACTAATGCAGTGGTTTTCAATTACATTGGACCCTCGAGTTTTGAACGTACTGATTATTGAACTTTTCGAGTTTCGACCGCTTTCTTCGAACCAATTTTGTTCCGAGTATCAAACTCTACCTGTCTTTCGAACCGCCGGGTACCGGACCTGTCCGCCAGCCCGCTCTGTCCGCGTCCCCATGTAAGCATCGTGAGCAGTCTGGCTTTGTTGATGCTTGAGTGAACACTAACCTGTGCGCTCATTCAAACATTTCGCTATTAATTCATTGTGCTAAGTGCTTTTGCGACTGTGAAATAAGCTGCCATGGGCCCTAAGAAACTTGCTAGTGGTACCCCTGTGGTAAAGAAAGTGAGAAACACCATAGACATGAGGAAGGAAATAATACAAAAATAGTTGTGTGAGACTTGTTGACCTTGCCAGGATGTACGGCAAAAACAAGTCAACTATCGCTTTATCTTGGCAAAGAAAGAACAAATCAAGGAAGCTGATGTTGTGAAAGATGTTGATATGCAACCCAAAAATAGACCGCAGACAGTCGATCAGGTTGAGAAGTTGTTGCTGGTGTGGATCAAGGATGAAGAGATGGCAGGTGATAGTGTTTCAGACGATTATTTGTGAAAAGGCAAGGAAATTGCATGCCGACCTGGTAAAGAAAACTCCTGGAACCAGTGAATTTAAGGCCAGCAAAGGCTGGTTTGAAAGATTTAAGAAGCGTAGTGGCATACACAATGTTGTAAGGCATGGTGAGGCAACCAGTTCAGACAAATGGGTAGGTGAGAAGTTTGTACAGGAGTTTAAGGGGTATGTAGACACTGAAAAAATTCAAACCCCAACAAGTGTTCAATTGTGACAAAACAGGCCTGCTTTGGAAGAAAATGCCAAAGAGGACTTACATCACACAGGAGGAAAATGCACTTCCAGGACACAAGCCTATGAAAGACAGGCTAACTCTTTGTTCTGTGCTAACGCTAGCGGTGATTTTAAATTAGAGCCTTTACTTGTGTATCACTCAGAAAATCCCAGAGTGTTTAAGAAAACCAATGTCATTAAGAACAAGTTATGTGTCTTTATTTTTTTTATTTTTTTTATTATCACACTGGCCGATTCCCACCAAGGCAGGGTGGCCCGAAAAAGAAAAACTTTCACCATCATTCACTCCATCACTGTCTTGCCAGAAGGGTGCTTTACACTACTGTTTTTAAACTGCAACATTAACACCCCTCCTTCAGAGTGCAGGCACTGTACTTCCCATCTCCAGGACTCAAGTCCGGCCTGCCGGTTTCCCTGAACCCCTTCATAAATGTTACTTTGCTCACACTCCAACAGCACATCAAGTATTAAAAACCATTTGTCTCCATTCACTCCTATCAAACACGCTCACGCATGCCTGCTGGAAGTCCAAGCCCCTCGCACACAAAACCTCCTTTACCCCTTCCCTCCAACCTTTCCTAGGCCGACCCCTACACAGCCTTCCTTCCACTACAGACTGATACACTCTTGAAGTCATTCTGTTTCGCTCCATTCTCTCTACATGTCTGAACAACCTCAACAACCCTTCCTCAGCCCTCTGGACAACAGTTTTGGTAATCCCGCACCTCCTCCTAACTTCCAAACTACGAATTCTCTGCATTGTATTCACACCACACATTGCCCTCAGCCTTCTCCTCGCTGCAACATTCATCACCCATGCTTCACACCCATATAAGAGCGTTGGTAAAACTATACTCTCATACATTCCCCTCTTTGCCTCCAAGGACAAAGTTCTTTGTCTCCACAGACTCCACTCACCCTTTTCCCCTCATCAATTCTATGATTCACCTCATCTTTCATAGACCCATCCGCTGACACGTCCACTCCCAAATATCTGAATACATTCACGTCCACCATACTCTCTCCCTCCAATCTGATATCCAATCTTTCATCACTTAATCTTTTTGTTATACTCATAACCTTACTCTTTCCTGTATTCACTTTTAATTTTCTTCTTTTGCACACCCTACCAAATTCATCCACCAATCTCTGCAACTTCTCTTCAGAATCTCCCAAGAGCACAGTGTCATCAGCAAAGAGCAACTGTGACAACTCCCACTTTATGTGTGATTATCTTTTAACTCCACGCCTCTTGCCAAGACCCATGCATTTACTTCTCTTACAACCCCATCTATAAATATATTAAACAACCATGGTGACATCACACATCCTTGTCTAAGGCCTACTTTTACTGGGAAATAATTTCCCTCTTTCCTACATACTCTAACTTGAGCCTCACTATCCTCGTAAAAACTTTTCACTGCTTTCAGTAACCTACCTCCTACACCATACACCTGCAACATCTGCCACATTGCCGCCCTATCCACCCTGTCATACGCCTTTTCCAAATCCATAAATGCCACAAAGACCTCTTTAGCCTTATCTAAATACTGTTCACTTATATGTTTCACTGTAAACACCTGGTCCACACACCCCCTACCTTTCCTAAAGCCTCCTTGTTCATCTGCTATCCTATTCTCCGTCTTACTCTTAATTCTTTCAATAATAACTCTACCATACACTTTACCAGGAATACTCAACAGACTTATCCCCCTATAATTTTTGCACTCTCTTTTGTCCCCTTTGCCTTTATACAAAGGAACTATGCATGCTCTCTGCCAATCCCTAGGTACCTTACCCTCTTCCATACATTTATTAAATAATTGCACCAACCACTCCAAAACTATATCCCCACCTGCTTTTAACATTTCTATCTTTATCCCATCAATCCCGGCTGCCTTACCCACTTTCATTTTACCTACTGCCTCACGAACTTCCCCCACACTCACAACTGGCTCTTCCTCACTCCTACAAGATGTTATTCCTCCTTGCCCTATACACAAAATCACAGCTTCCCTATCTTCATCAACATTTAACAATTCCTCAAAATATTCCCACCATCTTCCCAATACCTCTAACTCTCCATTTAATAACTCTCCTCTCCTATTTTTAACTGACAAATCCATTTGTTCTCAAGGCTTCCTTAACTTGTTAATCTCATTCCAAAACTTTTTCTTATTTTCAACAAAATTTGTTGAGAACATCTCACCCACTCTCTCATTTGCTCTCTTTTTACATTGCATCACCACTCTCTTAACCTCTCTCTTTTTCTCCATATATTCTTCCCTCCTTGCAGGTATATGTAGAGACAAAAATGTTATCCATGGAGGCCAAGAAAGGAATGTATGAAAGTACATGTATAGTGGTACCAACACTCTTATATGGGTGTGAAGCTTGGGTTGTAAATGCTGCAGCGAGGAGGCAGCTGGAGCCAGTGGAGATGTTCTGTTTAATCCTTTGACTGTCGCAACCCCAAATCCTGAGGTGTCTCCAGGTGTTGAAAATTTTTTGAAAAAAATAAAAAATGATTTTTTCTTATAAAATGATAGAGAATCTTTTCCCGATGGTAATGACACCAAAAGAACGAAATTTGATTGAAGACTTGCGGAATTATGCTTCGCAAAGTTAGCGACCTCGATGATATTAACGAATCAGCGATTTTGCCCACTTTGAGCCCTATTTTCAGCTAATTCCATTGTTCCAGTTGACAAAAGTCATTGCTATTTCTTTAGAACTCCATTTGTTCTATCGATTGAGTACAAGAAACTGCCCATTTACCGATTTCAACTACCCAATAACGTGGTCAGAAATTTGCAATTTGGCCAATTTCACGCAAATTAAAAAATATGCTAATTTCAAAATAGGGTCCAGAATGAATAGTGCAGACATTCCTGGCTCCAAAATAACATTTTCTTTGTTCATCAGTCATGTCTCCAGGCCCCTCTGATATTACTCTTGCTTTCTATTTTGAATTTTTATTCAAACAAAAAATAGGAGATTTACTGTTTTGCATACTACTGCAATATTGTAATATTTGTATAAATAATGTCAGCTCATTCATGACTGCTAGTTGGACATTTATTGGGTAATGTCTTCATTTGTTTACTTTTGAACATCAGCAAAAATCAAACATTTCCCCTACTTTGAGCTCCATTTCAAGGTTCTTTTCATAGTAAAACCTATCAAAATCACCTCTATTTCTATGATATGTTTTCCATTCTGTCAAATGAGACCAAGAAAACGAGAATACAACCATAAATACTATACGAAAATACACCACGAAATCGGTGTTTTAATCCAAAAACACAGTTGGAGTTTTTGTTTTCTCATTATGCACTGGGTGCTGCAAGATTTTTTTTATATGGTGTACACTGACCACAAGACCCATTCTCTCACACATGTGAGTACCAGCTTTCTCCTGCTTGATTTGAAGCCTCTAGAATTTTTGAGTATATATACGTCAAACACAGTGGCTCGTAAGACGTATATATACGACCAAAACAGTCAAAGGGTTAAAGACAATTTGTGGTGTAAATATTATGCAGAGAATTCATAGTGTGGAAATTAGGAGGAGGTGTGGAGTTACTTAAAGTATTTAAGTCAGAGGGCTGAAGAGGGGTTGTTGAGGGGTTGGAGAGCATATAAATCTGTAGGGGAAGGAGAGAGGGGTAGGGGTCATCCTTAAAAAGGTTGGAGGGAGGGGATAAAGGAGGTTTTGTGGGCAAGGGACTTGGACCTCCAGCAAGCCTGTGTGAGCATGTTAGATATGTGTAAATAGAGACGAATGGTTTTTGGGACTTGACGAGCTGTTGGAGTGTGAGTAGGGTAATATTTAGTGAAGGGATTAAGGGAAACTTCCCATTTCCAGGACTTGAGTCCTGGAAATGGGAAGTACATAAAATGCCTGCACTTTGAAGGGTCTGGGATATTGACAGTTTGGAGGGACTTCTGAACTGTCGTATCTGAGTGCCTCTGCAAAGATAGTGATTATGTGTGAGTGAGGTGAAATTGTTGAATGATGATGAAAGTATTTTCTTTTTGGGGGTTTTCTTTCTCTTTGGTCACACTGCCTCGGTGGGAGATGGCGGACTTTTTGAAAAAAAAAAACAGAGGTAATGTGTGTACCGGATATGCAATTTTTAGGCATAAACTCTGTTGCTTACTTAACCCTTTCAGGGTCCGTCCCGTAGATCTACGGCTTTACGTTCAGGGTCCAGACCGTAGATCTACGTCATGAGCTCAGCTCACTCTGATAAACTGTGAGTGGTAAATACCACATAGATGTATTCTCTGATAAGAGAATACATCTATGTGGTATGTGTGCACCACATAAAACAAATCCTGCAGCACACTGTGCATAATCAGAGAAAAAAAACTGAGACCATGATTTTCGATTAAAACAGCGACTTTGCAGTGTTTTTTTTGTATGTTTTTTATAGTTGTATTTGTGATTTCTTGGTCTCATTTGATAGAATGGAAGACATTACAGAAATAGAGATAATTTTGATTGGTGTTAGCACTGGAAATGGCTTGAAATTGAGCTCAAAGTGGCGGAAATGTTAAATTTTTGCCGATGTTCAAGAGTAAACAAACGACCTCACACGTCTAATACATGCCAGCTGGTGGGTCTAATATACATTCACAAATGTGGTGATGATATTTATACAATTATTACAATATTGCATAACAGTAAATCTTCTATTTTTTGGTGTGAATAAAAATTCATTATGTGAATAAAAAATCAAAATGGAATTTATTTGTAAAGCCTCAAAACATAACTAATGAACAGAGGAAATGTTAGTTTAGTGCCAGGAATACCTACATTGTTTATTCTGGACCCTATTTTGAAATTGGAATATTTTGAACTTTGTGTTAAATTGGCCAAATTACCAATTTCCGGTCACTTTATTTTGTAGTTGAAACAGTTGACTTGGCGATTACTTGTGCTCAATCGATAGAATAGAAGTAATACTAGTGAAATAACTGAGAATTTGGTCGACTGGAATAATGTAATTGGCCTAAAATGGGAGTCAAAGTCGGCAAAATCGCCGATTCGTAAATATCGCTGACACATCAAAATTCACGAGAGCATAATTTCGTCAATTTTCCATCAAATTTCGTACTTTTTGTTTTATTACATTCACAAAAAGATTCTCTACCATTTCATAAGAAAAAATAACAATTTTTTTTTTTTAAATTCTTGGACACTGGGGCACCACTTCAGATTTTGGCCTTGGACCCTGAAAGGGTTAATACATGTATATGATAGGGTAAACATGTTATCAGGCTTTTATATGCATTTGAAGGTGAAAAAAGGCTATGTTGCACTTTAGAGTGATTTTTGCTCTACAGTAGTAGCTTGGAACCTAGCCCGTTGTATAAGCGGGGCCCCTCCTGTTCTAGGGAAAAGGATATTAGCCCACTCCTGTGGCTGGAGGATGCCATCTGTGAATCATGGCAAAATTTACCCCATGAATTTATGTTAATTACTTCTTAGATGGTTAAAAAATGTCTTAAAGCACGAGGGATGATGTATTTTGTGGTTGTGGTTTCAGAGGGGACTGGCATGTTTTAATGATGTGCATTGTATATGTAGTACAAGTCTCCCTCCACATTTGCGAGTTCCACTTTTGCGGGCTTTGAACATTTGCGAATGCCCAGCTGCCTAATCATATTTTAAATATGTCATTACGTATTGTTAGGAATTGTGGCGGCGGCAGACTTTGTTTGGAGATAGGACAAGATAGTCTTTCAATAGGACACTAATATCAACTCTAAATCTTATTTATCTATCACAATTCATCCAATATGACATAATAAACAATATTATTAATTACATAGAAACATGACATATACTCTAGAATGAATAAAACATGTCGTTACGTATGTCACGAGTGGTGTTGTGTTGTTGTTGTTAGGTGTATAAGGGCCACTGAGAGCACAAGCCGTACATAGTGGTGGTGAAGGTGACAGCAGAGGCAGCGGTGTTGTCAGTAGCCCTGTATAACTCCAACGACATTGGAGGAGTTAAGTTTGTGCTGTCCTCTTTGTATCGATTAATCACTTAACTTACTTGCTACACTTTATTGCTGGCTGGCGCTATAGCCTTTATCAGCTTGATGTTTTCATA
Source organism: Cherax quadricarinatus (assembly GCF_038502225.1). NCBI lineage: Eukaryota > Metazoa > Arthropoda > Malacostraca > Decapoda > Parastacidae > Cherax > Cherax quadricarinatus. Next base: position 24,277,526 of record NC_091311.1, read on the forward strand.
TGTTTTATGATTGTTCATGGTTCAATAGGTTAAGAAAGCAGGATTGTTAGGCAAAGTAAATGCTGTTATTTCCCTACAATATATTTGTGCACCAAACATTCGTGAGGTTCTGATCCCTTAACCCTCGCAAGTATGAAGGGAGACCTGTATATACGTATATATTAAAGAACAAAGTATAGTGTTTTTCATGGTAGATAATGTATTACATATTTCTCTAAATGATAGTCTTTTGATGAGAGTTTTGAGAGTTTTTCTACTGTATTACTTTTATATCAAGAGTCATAAAACTTGTTTATAAAATAAATGTTTAACATTGTATTTCAATATATCATAATCATCTTGATAGGTTGAAAACCTTGTGACCTAGTTCTGTGCCTTGTTAAGGGAAAGAAGTCACTGCCTTTAATTATTGGCCCATAAGCTGTGAGCAGTAAATTTTGGCCTAGGTGTGAGAGAATGGGTCTGTGCAGTGAGTGTACACAGTATAAAAAAACTTGCCCCACGCAGTGCATGATGGGAAAAGTAAAACTCCAACTGTGTGTATGATTTAAAATTCCAACTTTGAGGTGTTTTCTTGGGTGTATTTTATGGTTTTATTGGACATTATTTGGTATCATTTGATAGATATGAAGACATGCTACTGAAATAGAGATTATTTTGGTTAGTTAAAGTAGCTCTAAATCGAGCTCAAGATAGTGAAAATATTAGATTTTTGCCAATTTTCCTGAGGACAGATAAAGCACTCTTACCCTCCCAGTCTGTTTTATGGGTTTTTAATGGTTCTGATTCAATTATTGGGATGCCATAAACCATGAGCAATCATTCTTGGTTATGTTGTATTATTTGAGAGAGAGGATGAATCTTCTTCTTGTGTGTGACTATGAATTCAACATGGAAGGGCAGTGCAATGTAGGAGAAGCCTGGGGGACATGATTAATGAGCAGTGAAAATGTTGTTTTACTGCCAGGAATGTCTAAAATTGTTTATTTTGGACTTTGTATTTTTAAATTAGCAAAAAATTTAGGATCAGTACTTACAGACACTTCACAGACACGCACATGCATATATATATATACATACATCTAGGTTTTTCTCCTTTTTCTAAATAGCTCTTGTTCTTCTTTATTTCTTCTATTGTCCATGGGGAAGTGGAAAAGAATCTTTCCTCCGTAAGCCATGCGTGTCGTATGAGGCGACTAAAATGCCGGGAGCAATGGCTAGTAACCCCTTCTCCTGTAGACATTTACTAAAAAAGAGAAGAAGAAAAACTTTATAAAACTGGGATGTTTAAATGTGCGTGGATGTAGTGCGGATGACAAGAAACAGATGATTGCTGATGTTATGAATGAAAAGAAGTTGGATGTCCTGGCCCTAAGCGAAACAAAACTGAAGGGGGTAGGGGAGTTTCAGTGGGGGGAAATAAATGGGATTAAATCTGGAGTATCTGAGAGAGTTAGAGCAAAGGAAGGGGTAGCAGTAATGTTGAATGATCAGTTATGGAAGGAGAAAAGAGAATATGAATGTGTAAATTCAAGAATTATGTGGATTAAAGTAAAGGTTGGATGCGAGAAGTGGGTCATAATAAGCGTGTATGCTCCTGGAGAAGAGAGGAATGCAGAGGAGAGAGAGAGAGATTTTGGGAGATGTTAAGTGAATGTATAGGAGCCTTTGATCCAAGTGAGAGAGTAATTGTGGTAGGGGACCTGAATGCTAAAGTAGGAGAAACTTTTAGAGAGGGTGTGGTAGGTAAGTTTTCGGTGCCAGGTGTAAATGATAATGGGAGCCCTTTGATTGAACTTTGTATAGAAAGGGGTTTAGTTATAGGTAATACATATTCTAAGAAAAAGAGGATAAATAAGTATACAAGATATGATGTAGGGCAAAATGACAGTAGTTTGTTGGATTATGTATTGGTAGATAAAAGACTGTTGAGTAGACTTCAGGATGTACATGTTTATAGAGGGGGCCACAGATATATCAGATCACTTTCTAGTTGTAGCTACACTGAGAGTAAAAGGTAGATGGGATACAAGGAGAATAGAAGTATCAGGGAAGAGAGAGGTGAAGGTTTATAAACTAAAAGAGGAGGCAGTTAGGGTAAGATATAAACAGCTATTGGAGGATAGATGGGCTAATGAGAGCATAGGCAATGGGGTCGAAGAGGTATGGGGTAGGTTTAAAAATGTAGTGTTAGAGTGTTCAGCAGAAGTTTGTGGTTACAGGAAAGTGGGTGCGGGAGGGAAGAGGAGCGATTGGTGGAATGATGATGTAAAGAGAGTAGTAAGGGAGAAAAAGTTAGCATATGAGAAGTTTTTACAAAGTAGAAGTGATGCAAGGAGGGAAGAGTATATGGAGAAAAAGAGAGAGGTTAAGAGAGTGGTGAAGCAATGTAAAAAGAGAGCAAATGAGAGAGTGGGTGAGATGTTATCAACAAATTTTGTTGAAAATAAGAAAAAGTTTTGGAGTGAGATTAACAAGTTAAGGAAGCCTAGAGAACAAATGGATTTGTCAGTTAAAAATAGGAGAGGAGAGTTATTAAATGGAGAGTTAGAGGTATTGGGAAGATGGAGGGAATATTTTGAGGAATTGTTAAATGTTGATGAAGATAGGGAAGCTGTGATTTCGTGTATAGGGCAAGGAGGAATAACATCTTGTAGGAGTGAGGAAGAGCCAGTTGTGAGTGTGGGGGAAGTTCGTGAGGCAGTAGGTAAAATGAAAGGGGGTAAGGCAGCCGGGATTGATGGGATAAAGATAGAAATGTTAAAAGCAGGTGGGGATATAGTTTTGGAGTGGTTGGTGCAATTATTTAATAAATGTATGGAAGAGGGTAAGGTACCTAGGGATTGGCAGAGAGCATGCATAGTTCCTTTGTATAAAGGCAAAGGGGATAAAAGAGAGTGCAAAAATTATAGGGGGATAAGTCTGCTGAGTATACCTGGTAAAGTGTATGGTAGAGTTATTATTGAAAGAATTAAGAGTAAGACGGAGAATAGGATAGCAGATGAACAAGGAGGCTTTAGGAAAGGTAGGGGGTGTGTGGACCAGGTGTTTACAGTGAAACATATAAGTGAACAGTATTTAGATAAGGCTAAAGAGGTCTTTGTGGCATTTATGGATTTGGAAAAGGCATATGACAGGGTGGATAGGGGGGCAATGTGGCAGATGTTGCAAGTGTATGGTGTAGGAGGTAGGTTACTGAAAGCAGTGAAGAGTTTTTACAAGGATAGTGAGGCTCAAGTTAGAGTATGTAGGAAAGAGGGAAATTTTTTCCCAGTAAAAGTAGGCCTTAGACAAGGATGTGTGATGTCACCATGGTTGTTTAATATATTTATAGATGGGGTTGTAAGAGAAGTAAATGCGAGGGTCTTGGCAAGAGGCGTGGAGTTAAAAGATAAAGAATCACACACAAAGTGGGAGTTGTCACAGCTGGTCTTTGCTGATGACACTGTGCTCTTGGGAGATTCTGAAGAGAAGTTGCAGAGATTGGTGGATGAATTTGGTAGGGTGTGCAAAAGAAGAAAATTAAAGGTGAATACAGGAAAGAGTAAGGTTATGAGGATAACAAAAAGATTAGGTGATGAAAGATTGGATATCAGATTGGAGGGAGAGAGTATGGAGGAGGTGAATGTATTCAGATATTTGGGAGTGGACGTGTCAGCGGATGGGTCTATGAAAGATGAGGTGAATCATAGAATTGATGAGGGGAAAAGAGTGAGTGGTGCACTTAGGAGTCTGTGGAGACAAAGAACTTTGTCCTTGGAGGCAAAGAGGGGAATGTATGAGAGTATAGTTTTACCAACGCTCTTATATGGGTGTGAAGCATGGGTGATGAATGTTGCAGCGAGGAGAAGGCTGGAGGCAGTGGAGATGTCATGTCTGAGGGCAATGTGTGGTGTGAATATAATGCAGAGAATTCGTAGTTTGGAAGTTAGGAGGAGGTGGGGGGATTACCAAAACTGTTGTCCAGAGGGCTGAGGAAGGGTTGTTGAGGTGGTTCGGACATGTAGAGAGAATGGAGCGAAACAGAATGACTTCAAGAGTGTATCAGTCTGTAGTGGAAGGAAGGCGGTGTAGGGGTCGGCCTAGGAAAGGTTGGAGAGAGGGGGTAAAGGAGGTTTTGTGTGCGAGGGGCTTGGACTTCCAGCAGGCATGCATGAGCGTGTTTGATAGGAGTGAATGGAGACAAATGGTTTTTAACCCTTTCAGGGTCCAAGGCCCAAATCTGGAGTCACGCACCAGTGTCCAAGAATTTTCAAAAAAAAAAATTTGTTATTTTTTCTTATGAAATCGTAGAGAATCTTTTTGTGAAGGTAATAAAACAAAAAGTACGAAATTTGGTGGAAAATTGACGAAATTATGCTCTCGCGAATTTTGATGTGTCAGCGATATTTACGATTCGGCGATTTTGCCGACTTTGACTCCCATTTTAGGCCAATTACATTATTCCAATCAACCAAATTCTTAGCTATTTCACTAGTATTACTTCTATTCTATCGATTGAGCACAAGAAATCGCCAAGTCAACTGTTTCAACTACAAAATAAAGTGATCGGAAATTGTTAATTTGGCCATTTTAACACAAAGTTCAAAATATTCCAATTTCAAAATAGGGTCCAGAATGAACAATGTAGGCATTCCTGGCACTAAACTAACATTTCCTCTGTTCATTAGTTATGTTTTGAGGCTTTACAAATAAATTCCATTTTGATTTTTTATTCACATAATGAATTTTTATTCACACCAAAAAATAGAAGATTTACTGTTATGCAATACTGTAATAATTGTATAAATATCATCACCATATTTGTGAATGTATATTAGACCCACCAGCTGACGTGTATTAGACGTATGAGGTCGTTTGTTTACTCTTGAATATCGGCAAAAATTTAACATTTCTGCTACTTTGAGCTCAGTTTCAAGCCATTTCCAGTGCTAAAACCAATCAAAATCATCTCTATTTCTGTAATATGTCTTCCATTCTATCAAATGAGACCAAGAAATCGCAAATACAACTATAAAAAACATACGAAAAAACACTGCAAAGTTGCTGTTTTAATCGAAAAATCATGATTTCATTTTTTTTTCTCTCATTATACACAGTGTGCTGCAGGATCTGTTTTATGTGGTGCACACATGCCACATAGATGTATTCTCTCATATCTAGGCCCAAATGTACCACTCACAGTTTATCAGAGTGAGCTGAGCTCATGGCGTAGATCTACGGTTTGGACCCTGAACGTAAAGCCGTAGATCTATGGGACGGACCCTGAAAGGGTTAATACTTGACGTGCTGTTGGAGTGTGAGCAAAGTAACATTTATGAAGGGGTTCAGGGAAACCGGCAGGCCGGACTTGAGTCCTGGAGATGGGAAGTACAGTGCCTGCACTCTGAAGGAGGGGTGTTAATGTTGCAGTTTAAAAACTGTAGTGTAAAGCACCCTTCTGGCAAGACAGTGATGGAGTGAATGATGGTGAAAGTTTTTCTTTTTCGGGCCACCCTGCCTTGGTGGGAATCAGCCAGTGTGATAATAAAATAAAATACTTACTGAGATATAAGACCATGAAGTTGGCACTGAATGCTCACCTGATGGCAATGTGGAGTCCTGCCGCTTGCAGAAATGTTGCCGATATACCTTTTTTTCTCGTTTTTATTTTAATTTATATAATTTTGATGTTCTGATAATTACAATTTATAGTAGTTCTTGTGATTTCATAGCCAATCTATGTTCTGACACTAATATTAGGTACTGAAATCATACTCAAATAGTTACAAACACACTGACAGGTGAACATTTTCACCTGCCTTGGTCATTTATTATTGTCTAGAAATACATTGGAACCACGAATATCGGCCACTGTGGGTATCGGCCGAATTGTATTTAGGCCGGTTTTTGGGCAGTAGAGTGACACTTGATGAGCGTGCACTGCTCCAGAGAACCCTGGCTTTATTTGTTTTCACTGTTACACACAAACATGGCTGTCTGTCTCTGTCTATCTGTTTGTCTATCTATCTGTGTCTAGCTCTGCTTATCTGTCAGTGTAGCTCTGCTTATCTGTTTTCCTGTCTGCCTGTGTGTCTGTCTTTCCGTCTGCTTGTCTGTCTCAGGGAGCGGCTCGTAAACCAACAGGTATTACACATGATGCAGTCATCACATCTGATTCCTGAGCAAATGAAAATACTTACTAGTCATGCTTATTATGCCTTATATCTACAAGCACTGTATAGCACTTTGCCTGGAATTTTTGGGTTATCCTAGGTAATTTACACTATGTATAATAACTGTACTTATGTGTACCTCTGAGACAGAGACAGTGATATAAACAGACAGACAGATAGACAGACAGACATAGACAGAGACAGATACAGACAGAGAGACAGCCAAAGTCAGTCAGCCAGCTAGCCTACCAGCCAGCCAGCCACCCAGCCACCCTGCCAGCTGGCTAGCCTGCCGAATACGTATTACACATGTTCCAGAATTGTTTCTCTTTACTTAGGGCATAGGTTATAGGATATTCTGGCAGGATGACACTGCCAGTGGTATGATGCACAAATAACCTGCTCATAGAAGAGCAGAGCTTATGACGACGTTTCAGTCCAACTTGGACCATTTACAAAGTCACACTGAGTCACACAGTCACACTGAGTGTAACTTTGTAATTGGTGCAAGTCAGACTGAAACGTCGTCATAAGCTCCTCTCTTATATGTTCGGGTTACCTGTGTATTGTTCTAGTCACTGTATTGTGCCTTTTTTTTTGTTACCGGTGGTATCAGAAATGAAGGGATGTTGCACAAATGTTGCACATAGGTTATTATCGAGGTTATTGATATTTCCTTGACCACTTGTGGCCACATCTAACTCAAAGCCACTAAACTCTAGGTTAACATCACTTTCCTCTTAGAAGGGGAGTGTTAATACAACATGACATCAGTGAGTCCCTGGTGTTTACTACGCTATTTGCTCTAGCTGATGCTCAGTTGAACTGCTGCTCCCACAAGGTACTAAGTGGTCCCATATTTTAGAAATACTGTGTACACTGAGTGTTAAGACCCATTCTATACTGACCCGGCATTTGAGGCCAATTGAGCCAAATTTGGAGGCAGGAAAAACAAAATGTACATCTACGTTTGGAGTGCTAGCGGTAGAAACGTAGATCTACGGTTGGACAGTTTAAGGGTAAAAGGAGGGGTTTGGGATATTGGCAGTTCGGAGAGACATCTAAACTGTCGTATCTGAGCACCTCTGCAAAGACAGTGATTATGTATGAGTGATGGTGAAAGTGTTGAATGATGAAAGTTTTTTCTTTCTTTTTGGATTTTCTTTCTTGTTGGGTCACCCTGCCTCAGTGGGAAACAGCCAACGTGTTAAAAAAAATTTAAATTAATATTCTTTGTATTTTGTGTAGAAATTGGCCAAATTACCAACATGTGTTCACTTTATAGGGTAGTTGTAATAGTTGAATAAGCAGTTTCTTGTACTCAGTAGAACAGAAGACATACTAACAAAATAGAAGTATATGTAGTACCTGCTCTTAATCTGCCACTTCATAGAGTGTATCAGTATGCTGTTTTGAAATTTGCCAGTTCAGTACATAATTAAAGTTTTTCACTGAACCACTATGTGTACATAAATATATATTTTCTTGTGTTCAGACACATGCTATTCAATATCAGAAAATTAAGTTTGTGTAAGTCATCTTCCATAATGAAAAATCATACTTTTTGTTAATTTTTCAAATTAGGTTGCTTTGAAATTGAAAATTTGATATACTTATTTTTACAGACTTTGATTGTCTCCTGGATAAAAGCTAATTTGAGTGTTGCCATATCTGGTGAGCTGTGGGACCAGCTTCTGTTAACCCTGGCATCACTTACTCATTGGGATGAACTCATCAAGGAATGGGCGGTAAGTAAGATAACAGTACTGTACATTATTAATGTTTCATTATTTTGATATATTGACTTGTGTATCAATCGATTACTCCTCTTTGGATTACTATTGGAATTATGTCTGTGTTATAAAATTGGTGCTAGATTTAATTTGAATCAACTTAAATATGTTACTTATTTGAAATAAATATACAGTGGACCCTCGGCTAATGAACGCATCACGTAACGTTAAATCCACCCAACGAAGCATTTGAGTGTAAAAATTTTGGCCCGCCTAACGATAAAAAACTAGTCTAACATGATTCGTCCCGAACCTGTCCGTCCAGCCTGAGCGCCTCAGCTGTCCTGCCGTCATTGTTTACAAGCCAGGGTGGCTGGTTTCATGCATACATTCTATACATTTTGTATTATTCCATTGTTTATAGTGCTTGTAACTGCTAAATAAGCCACCATGGGCCCAAAGAAAGCTTCTAGTGCCAACCCTGTGGTAAAAAGGGTGAGAAATACTATCGAAATACTATCGTACCATTGTCAACTGCTGCTGAACCACCGTCAGCTGTTGCTGCACCACCGTCAATTGTGCTACTTGAAGATGTGGAGACTGTTGTTGGTGTGGCTTAACAAGAAACAATTACCGAGAAACAGTTAATCCCAAGAGGGTTAGCCACCCAGGATAACCCAAGAAAGTCAGCGAGTCATTGAGGACTGTCTAACTTATTTCCATTGGGGTCCTTAATCTTGTCCCCAAGGATGCAACCCACACCAGTCAACTAACACCCAGGTGAAGAGGAAAAAATGCCTGGAACTAGTGCTCATATTGGTGAATTTAAGGCCAGCAAAGGTTGGTTTGAAAGATTTAAGAATTGTACTGGCATACACAGTGTGATAAGGCGTGGCGAAGCTGAAAAATTCCAACCCTAACAAGTGTTCAGTTGTGATGAAACAGGCCTGTTCTGGAAGAAAATACCAAACAGGACCTACATTACTCAGGAGGAAAAGGCACTCCCAGGACACAAGCCTATGAAAGACAGGTTAACTTTCTTGTTTTGTTGTAATACTAGTGGGGATTGCAAAGTGAAGCCTTTACTCGTGTATCACTCTAAAAATCCCAGAGTGTTCAAGAAAAACAGCGTCTCATCACTCATCAGTACTCTTCAATAAAGGTGTCATTTTAACATTTATTTATATAGTTATTGTGCATGTCTCATTGTTTTCTTTATAGGGAAATGTATATTTCATGAAAAAAAAAAAAAAAGAATTTTGATATTTTTGGCTGTCTGGAACGGATTAATTGGATTTCCATTATTTCTTATAGGGAGAATTAATTCGGCTAACGATAATTTCGTCTAACGATGAGCTCTCAGGAACGGATTAATATCATTAGCCAAGGGTCCACCTTATTTTTTCCTTTGATGTGATTTTTCAATCTAAACATATCTAGTAGTCTGTGTGTGTATGTATGTATGTATATATATATATATATATATATATATATATATATATATATATATATATATATATATATATATATATATATATATATATATATATATATATATATATATATATATATATATATATATATATATATATATATATATATATATATATATATATATATATATATATATATATATATATATATATATATATGATAAAATAGAAGAAGGTAGCTTATGAGAGGTTTTTACAAAGCAGAAGTGTTATAAGAAGAGCAGAGTATATGGAGAGTAAAAGAAAGGTGAAGAGAGTGGTGAGAGACTGCAAAAGGAGAGCAGATGATAGAGTGGGAGAGGCACTGTCAAGAAATTTTAATGAAAATAAGAAAAAATTTTGGAGTGAGTTAAACAAGTTAAGAAAGCCTAGGGAAAGTATGGATTTGTCAGTTAAAAACAGAGTAGGGGAATTAGTAGATGGGGAAAGGGAGGTATTAGGTAGATGGCGAGAATATTTTGAGGAACTTTTAAATGTTGAGGAAGAAAGGGAGGCGGTAATTTCATGCACTGGCCAGGGAGGTGTACCATCTTTTAGGAGTGAAGAAGAGCAGAATGTAAGTGTGGTGGAAGTACGTGAGGCATTACGTAGAATGAAAGGGGGTAAAGCAGCTGGAACTGATGGGATCATGACAGAAATGTTAAAAGCAGGGGATGATATAGTGTTGGAGTGATTGGTTCTTTTGTTTAACCCCTTCAGGGTCCAAGGCCAAAATCTGAAGTGGTGCTCCAGTGTCCAAGAAATTTTGAAAAAAAAAAAAAAAATTATTTTTTCTTAAAGAATTAAAGAGTATATTTTTGTGAAGGTAATAAGACAAAAAAAAAAGTTTTTTCTGATCAGTACTTACCGAGATACAGCGGTGGGAAGTTGACCCAAAATGACCGGGTGGCAGCAACATCAGTAACTTCCGCATAATCCCATTTTTTTATTTTATGTTTTTTATACTTTTTTCTTTTCTAATTTTCTTCTTTTTCTAATAACATTTGTGGCCTGTGAGACCAGTATAATGTATATTGTATAAGTGTACACTCATTGTATTCAACACAATAACTGCACTAATTTGTTTATCATTATATTGCTTACAAAACTTGTTTACAAGTTTATTGTAAACAAAATGATGAAAATATTAGTGCGGTTATTGTGTTGAATACAACGGTACCATATAGTATCATATGGTGCAATGGTACCATATGGTACAATGGCACCATATGATACAATGGTACCATATGGTACAATATGATACAATGGCACATGATACAATGGTACCATATGGTACAGTGGTGCCATAGGGTGCAATGGTACCATAGGGTGCATTGGTACCATATGGCACAATGGCATCACATGATACAATGGTACCATATGGTACAATATGGCAAAATAGCACATGATACAATGGTACCATATGATACAATGGTACCATATGGTAGAACGGCACTATTTGGTACAATGGTACCATATGATACAATGGTACCATATGGTGTAATGGTACCTTATGATACAATAAGGTGTAATGGTACCATATAATGCAATGGTACCATATGGTACATTGTACCATACAGTACAATGATACCATATGGTTCATTGTACCATATGGTACTGTTGTATTCAACACAGACACACTAATATTTTCATTATTATTTTGTTTACAATAGTTATTTACAACAAAAATATGCAAAAATGTATATTAGTAATGTTCTATTATATATTTACAAGTGTACAGGAACTTTACGTGTTCCTTGAGGTGGATGACAAAGCACTTAGTCTCGGAAACTGCAGAGTCAGTAGCTAGCTTGCGTCGCCACTCACTCAGTCTTGGGTGGTGTCTCATGCCACCAACACCTATTAGCCATATGGTACACGGTATATGTTACAGGGTACCATATGGTACATTGTACTACATATGGTAAAGGGTACCATGCAGTACAGGATAACATATGGTGCAGGGTACCATATGGTACAGGGTACCACTTGGTACAGGGTACCACTTGGTACAGGGTACCATATGGTACAAGGTACCATATGGTACAGGGTACCATATGGTACAGGGTACCATATGGTATAGGGTACCATACAGTACAGGACACCATATGGTACAGATACAGGGATAACTATGGAAATAAGTCACCCTGACTTTTTTGCGTTATCCTAGGATTTTATACGTATGCTGCTATGTATGATAATCGATGTAATTGTATTTCTGTACACCTGAATAAACTTACTCAAGTGCATGTGGCATCATAAGTAAGTTTATTTAGTTATACACAAATAAAGTTACATAGAATATCATACTTAGCAGCATATGTTTGGAGAACCTAGGATAACCCAAAAAAGTCAGACAGATATATTTCCATTAGGGTCCCTGTACCCTGTACCATATGGTACAATGTTCTATATGATACAATGTACTATATGGTACAATGTACTATATGGTACAATATACTATATGGTACCATTGTACCATATGGTACCATTGTACCATATGATACCATTGTATGACATGGCACCATTGTACCATATGGTACCATTGTACCATATGGCACAATGGTACCATATGGTTCAAAACCATAGAATTCGTCTTCAGCTCCACTTCCATCAGTCTTAGAACTGTAAGTTGTGAAGAGGAGAGTCAGAATTCGCCCGGAGAGTGAGTGGGGAGTGAGAGCTTCCTTGCCACCAGGCACTATGAACAAAGCTACTTTGCCGGCCTTCCCACAATGCCATGTGGGTGTCCAGATTTTTTCTATGGTATGCACACTGACCACCCAGACCCATTCTCTTAGATGTAGGCCTACCAGCCTTCTCGTGCTAAATTTGACGGTGCTAGAATTTTGGCATAGATCTACGGTTTGGACCCTGAACGTAAAGCCGTAGATCTACGGGACGGACCCTGAAAGGGTTAATAAATGTATGAAAGAGGGGAAGGTACCTAGGGATTGGCGGAGAGCATGTATAGTCCCTTTATATAAAGGGAAAAGGGACAAAAGAGATAGTAAAAATTATAGAGGAATAAGTTTACTGAGTATACCAGGAAAAGTATACGGTAGGGTTATAATTGAAAGAATTAGAGGTAAGACAGAATGTAGGATTGCGGATGAGCAGGGAGGCTTCAGAGTGGGTAGGGGATGTATAGATCAAGTGTTTACATTGAAGCATATATGTGAACAGTATTTAGATAAAGGTAGGGAAGTTTTTATTGCATTTATGGATTTAGAAAAGGCATATGATAGAGTGGATAGAGGAGCAATGTGGCAGATGTTGCAAGTATATGGAATAGGTGGTAAGTTACTAAATGCTGTTAAGAGTTTTTATGAGGATAGTGAGGCTCAGGTTAGGGTGTGTAGAAGAGAGGGAAAATACTTCCCGGTAAAAGTAGGTCTTAGACAGGGATGTGTAATGTCACCATGGTTGTTTAATATATTTATAGATGGGGTTGTAAAAGAAGTAAATGCTAGGGTGTTTGGGAGACGGGTGGGGTTAACCCTTTCACTGTCCAAGGCCAAAATCTGAAGTCACGCACCAGTGTCCAAGAAATTTTGAAAAAAAAAAATTATTTTTTCTTACAGAATTAAAGAGCATATTTTTGTGAAGGTAATAAAACAAAAAAAATTAGAACCTGATCAGTACTTACCGAGATACAGTGCGAAGAAGTTTGTAGAAAATGATGTGGTGGCGGCAACATCGACGAATTCCACATACGCGTATTATATTATTTTGTTGTTTTTTCTTTTCTTTTCCAATTTTTTTCTATTCCTACTAACATTTGGGGCCTGAGAGAGCAATACTGTATATAATTGATATATATATACTCACTGTATTGAACACAATAACCGCACTAAAGTTATTATCATATTATTGTTTATCACTGTTGTTTATTACAATAAACATGCACAAATATTGTATAATACTAATGTTCTATCATATATTTACATATTTACAATCACTGGACATGGTTTTAGAACTGCTGGAGCTTGTGGAACTCCTTGAAACAAGGCACCATGCACAGAGGCACCTTACATTCCTCACACATAAACCGAGTGTCTTTGCATCTTTGTTGCCGTCGTTTTGTTTGTGCACAGACAATGCATCTCTTCTGAGCAAATTTCTTTTGAGTTGAAGGAAGCTGTATTATGAAATGATCACCTTCTCTCCTCAAACGCTTGGGTATATTGTGATGAATTCGAGGACCATGTTGTATTGCAGGTGTTGTTACCTGGTACTTCATTATGAGTTGTCTGACAACAGACAAACAAAATTCACCATACGGTGGTCTGTTACCAGTCTTTATTTGGTACATATTATATGCATTCAGCATTGAAATGTCCATGAGATGGAAGAAAAGTTTCATGTACCACTTGTAACTCTTACGAACACAGTCAACAAAACCAATCTGCATGTCACACTTGTCAACCAAGCGCATGTTTTGTGTATAATCAATCACTGTCACTGGTTTTCGAATACGTTCATTAGTCACTCGATCAACTTTGCCACTGTCTTGCATTTCATTACGGTGAATGGTTGTCAACAATGTGACATCTCGTTTGTCATGCCACCGTAATGCCATGATGTCATTGGCAGTAAACACCTGCACGTCATCACCACGAACACCTGCGTTGAGCCTGGGCATATGTTTACGATTAGAACGCACTGTGCCACACACATCTGTCTTGTTCACTCGCATGAAATCACTGAGTAATGGGATTGTGTACCAGTTATCGGTATATAATGTATGGCCCTTACCAAGATAAGGTGCCATCATGTTTCTCACTACGTCACCTGATATACCCAATAACATCTTGGTATCTTTCAATGTTTTACTACCCGTGTATACAACAATATCCAACACCAGGCCACTGTCACAATCACAGAGTACAAACAATTTTATACCAAAGCGGTTCCTCTTGCTCGGTATATACTGCTTGAATGACAGTCTACCTTTGAACAAAATCAAAGACTCGTCAATTACAAGATTCTTGAATGGATAAAAGTATATCCTGAACTTTTGTTTGAGATACATGAAAACATTTCTAATCTTGTATAACCTGTCACTTCTGTCAGGCCTGGTTTTGTCAGAGAAGTGCAACATACGTAACAGTAAGATAAACCTGTTCACTGGTATTATTTCACTGAAGGATGGGGTACAAATTAGCCGATCTGTGGACCAGTATGCTTTTATATTATGCTTATAGACGTGAGGCATAAGCATTATTGTTGCAAAAAGCAAATACATTTCTGCAACAGTCGTCTCTTTCCACCTGTGTAGTCTTGACTGTGGTGATAAGATCGTATTTGCCATGGTGTACTGAAAATACTTATTACTTTCCCTGACAATAATTTCCATCAATGGCTGGTCAAAGAATAATTCAAAGAATTCCAGTTCATTGGCCGTGGTTCCAAGGGGACAGGTAGGTAGAATTCCACTTTGAGAGTCATCAAAGTGGTGAGGGCTGGGAACAAAATTGGGATTTTGCTGCCAATCCCAGATACGGTTTGCTGGTGGATACTGGACATCATAGGCTGGTTGTACGGGTGGTTGTGGCGGGCTGGTGGGTGACGCTCCGCTTTGTCCTTGAACTGACGAGTCAGCAGCGTGGGTCCCCGCGTGGCACAGCGAGTCACGCATGGCGGTGCCACTACCACCACCAGGCCCACTAACACCATCCACTGATGTCTGTGGCCCATCCATGCCAAGTGTAGCCACATCATCCTCACTATCACTACCTAAAACGGGTGTAGGGCCACGGGATGTACTCCGGGATGTACTCCGTCCCCTGGGCACAGCATAGGGTACACTACCCGAGCGCATGCGGCGGCGAACATACCGACGCTTCACTGGTGAATATGTTTCCTCACTATCACTACTCGAATGATCGTCGAGCGCAATAAAATCACAATCCACGTCAGAATCATCGTCATTACTGAAGTCAGAGGCCAGGCCACGGGAAAATATTAGTTTTCTCTTACGTTTAGGAACACCCGACCGTGAGTCACGAGTGCCCACACCAGAGGTAGAAGGTCGAGGATCGTCGGGGTTTTCTGCACTATTATCGATATCCTGGTCATTATTTTCGGTCACTAACTTATCAAAGCCGTAGAATTCGTCTTCATTTCCACTTCCATCAGTGTCAGAACTATCAGACAGGAAGAGGAGAGTCCCAATTTTCCGGGGAGTGAGAGCTGACTTGCGACGAGGCATGGTGAACAAGGGTGACTGAGCCGGCGTTCCCACAATGCTATGCAGGCGTCTAGATTTTTTGTTTACGGCGCACACCCACGGCGCAGACCCATTCTCTCATATGTAGGCCTATGAACGCTTTCGCGCTAAATTTGACGGCGCTAGAATTTTGGCGTAGATCTACAGTTTGGACACTCACCGACCAGCCGTAGATCTAAGGGACGGACCCTGAAAGGGTTAAATTATGGGGAATCAAATTCAAAATGGGAATTGACACAGTTACTTTTTGCTGATGATACTGTGCTTATGGGAGATTCTAAAGAAAAATTGCAAAGGTTAGTGGATGAGTTGGAGAATGTGTGTAAAGGTACAAAGTTGAAAGTGAACATAGAAAAGAGTAAGGTGATGAGGGTGTCAAATGATTTAGATAAAGAAAAATTGGATATCAAATTGGGGAGGAGGAGTATGGAAGAAGTGAATGTTTTCAGATACTTGGGAGTTGACGTGTCGACGGATGGATTTATGAAGGATGAGGTTAATCATAGAATTGATGAGGGAAAAAAGGTGAGTGGTGCATTGAGGTATATGTGGAGTCAAAAAACGTTATCTATGGAGGCAAAGAAGGGAATGTATGAAAGTACAGTAGTACCAACACTCTTATATGGGTGTGAAGCTTGGGTGGTAAATGCAGCAGCGAGGAGACGGTTGGAGGCAGTGGAGATGTCCTGTCTAAGGGCAATGTGTGGTGTAAATATTATGCAGAAAATTCGGAGTGTGGAAATGAGGAGAAGGTGTGGAGTTAAAAGCATTAGTCAGAGGGCAGAAGAGGGGTTGTTGAGGTGGTTTGGTCATTTATAGAGAATGGATCAAAGTAGAATGACATGGAAAGCATATACATCTATAGGGGAAGGAAGGAGGGGTAGGGGTCGTCCTCGAAAGGGTTGGAAAGAGGGGTAAAGGAGGTTTTGTGGGCGAGGGGCTTGGACTTCCAGCAAGCGTGCGTGAGCGTGTTAGATAGGGGTGAATGGAGACGAATGATACTTGGGACCTGACGATCTGTTGGAGTGTGACCAGGGTAATATTTAGTGAAGGGATTCAGGGAAACCGGTTATTTTCCTATAGTCGGACTTGAGTCCTGGAAATGGGAAGTACAATGCCTGCACTTTCAAGGAGGGGTTTGGGATATTGGCAGTTAGGAGGGATATGTTGTGTATCTTTATAAGTATATGCTTCTAAACTGTTGTATTCTGAGCACCTCTGCAAAAACAAGTGATAATGTGTGAGTGTGGTGAATGTGTTGAATGATGATGAAAGTATTTTCTTTTTGGGGATTTTCATGTTTTTTTGGGTCACCCTGCCTTGGTGGGATACGGCCGGTTTGTTGAAAAAAAAAAAAAAAAATATATATATATATATATATATATACACACACAGACTACTAGATATGTTTAGATTGAAAAATCACATCAAAGGAATATATATATATATATATATATATATATATATATATATATATATATATATATATATATATATATATATATATATATATATATATATATATTATATATATATATATATATATATATATATATATATATATATATATATTTTTTTTTTATTATCACACCGGCCGATTCCCACCAAGGCAGGGTGGCCCGAAAAAGAAAAACTTTCACCATCATTCACTCCATCACTGTCTTGCCAGAAGGGTGCTTTACACTACAGTTTTTAAACTGCAACATTAACACCCCTCCTTCAGAGTGCAGGCACTATACTTCCCATCTCCAGGACTCAAGTCCGGCCTGCCGGTTTCCCTGAATCCCTTCATAAATGTTACTTTGCTCACACTCCAACAGCACGTCAAGTATTAAAAACCATTTGTCTCCATTCACTCCTATCAAACACGCTCACGCATGCCTGCTGGAAGTCCAAGCCCCTCGCACACAAAACCTCCTTTACCCCCTCCCTCCAACCCTTCCTAGGCCGACCCCTACCCCGCCTTCCTTCCACTACAGACTGATACACTCTTGAAGTCATTCTGTTTCGCTCCATTCTCTCTACATGTCCGAACCACCTCAACAACCCTTCCTCAGCCCTCTGGACAACAGTTTTGGTAATCCCGCACCTCCTCCTAACTTCCAAACTACGAATTCTCTGCATTATATTCACACCACACATTGCCCTCAGACATGACATCTCCACTGCCTCCAGCCTTCTCCTCGCTGCAACATTCATCACCCACGCTTCACACCCATATAAGAGCGTTGGTAAAACTATACTCTCATACATTCCCCTCTTCGCCTCCAAGGACAAAGTTCTTTGTCTCCACAGACTCCTAAGTGCACCACTCACTCTTTTTCCCTCATCAATTCTATGATTCACCTCATCTTTCATAGACCCATCCGCTGACACGTCCACTCCCAAATATCTGAACACGTTCACCTCCTCCATACTCTCTCCCTCCAATCTGATATTCAATCTTTCATCACCTAATCTTTTTGTTATCCTCATAACCTTACTCTTTCCTGTATTCACCTTTAATTTTCTTCTTTTGCACACCCTACCAAATTCATCCACCAATCTCTGCAACTTCTCTTCAGAATCTCCCAAGAGCACAGTGTCATCAGCAAAGAGCAGCTGTGACAACTCCCACTTTGTGTGTGATTCTTTATCTTTTAACTCCACTCCTCTTGCCAAGACCCTCGCATTTACTTCTCTTACAACCCCATCTATAAATATATTAAACAACCACGGTGACATCACACATCCTTGTCTAAGGCCTACTTTTACTGGGAAAAAATTTCCCTCTTTCCTACACACTCTAACTTGAGCCTCACTATCCTCGTAAAAACTCTTCACTGCTTTCAGTAACCTACCTCCTACACCATACACTTGCAACATCTGCCACATTGCCCCCCTATCCACCCTGTCATACGCCTTTTCCAAATCCATAAATGCCACAAAGACCTCTTTAGCCTTATCTAAATACTGTTCACTTATATGTTTCACTGTAAACACCTGGTCCACACACCCCCTACCTTTCCTAAAGCCTCCTTGTTCATCTGCTATCCTATTCTCCGTCTTACTCTTAATTCTTTCAATTATAACTCTACCATACACTTTACCAGGTACACTCAACAGACTTATCTCCCTATAATTTTTGCACTCTCTTTTATCCCCTTTGCCTTTATACAAAGGAACTATGCAAAGGGGATAAAAGAGAGTGCAAAAATTATAGGGGGATAAGTCTGTTGAGTGTACCTGGTAAAGTGTATGGTAGAGTTATAATTGAAAGAATTAAGAGTAAGACGGAGAATAGGATAGCAGATGAACAAGGAGGCTTTAGGAAAGGTAGGATAGGTAGTAGGTTGGTAGACAGCAACCACCCAGGGAAGTACTACTGTCCTGCCAGATGACTGTGAAACAAAAACCTGTAACTGTTTTGCATGATGGTAGGATTGCTGGTTTCTTTTTCTGTCTCATAAACACGCTAAGATAACAGGGATATCTTGCTACTCCTACTTACACTTTGGTCACACTTCACAGACACGCACATGCATATATATATATATACATACATCTAGGTTTTTCTCCTTTTTCTAAATAGCTCTTGTTCTTTTTTATTTCTTCTATTGTCCATGGGGAAGTGGAAAAGAATCTTTCCTCCGTAAGCCATGCGTGTCGTATGAGGCGACTAAAATGCCGGGAGCAATGGGCTAGTAACCCCTTCTCCTGTATACAATTACTAAAAAAGAGAAGAAGAAAAACTTTATAAAACTGGGTTGCTTAAATGTGCGTGGATGTAGTGCGGATGACAAGAAACAGATGATTGCTGATGTTATGAATGAAAAGAAGTTGGATGTCCTGGCCCTAAGCGAAACAAAGCTGAAGGGGGTAGGAGAGTTTCAGTGGGGGGAAATAAATGGGATTAAATCTGGAGTATCTGAGAGAGTTAGAGCAAAGGAAGGGGTAGCAGTAATGTTAAATGATCAGTTATGGAAGGAGAAAAGAGAATATGAATGTGTAAATTCAAGAATTATGTGGATTAAAGTAAAGGTTGGATGCGAGAAGTGGGTCATAATAAGCGTGTATGCACCTGGAGAAGAGAGGAATGCAGAGGAGAGAGAGAGATTTTGGGAGATGTTAAGTGAATGTATAGGAGCCTTTGAACCAAGTGAGAGAGTAATTGTGGTAGGGGTCTTGAATGCTAAAGTAGGAGAAACTTTTAGAGAGGGTGTGGTAGGTAAGTTTGGGGTGCCAGGTGTAAATGATAATGGGAGCCCTTTGATTGAACTTTGTATAGAAAGGGGTTTAGTTATAGGTAATACATATTTTAAGAAAAAGAGGATAAATAAGTATACACGATATGATGTAGGGCGAAATGACAGTAGTTTGTTGGATTATGTATTGGTAGATAAAAGACTGTTGAGTAGACTTCAGGATGTACATGTTTATAGAGGGGCCACAGATATATCAGATCACTTTCTAGTTGTAGCTACACTGAGAGTAAAAGGTAGATGGGATACAAGGAGAATAGAAGGATCAGGGAAGAGAGAGGTGAAGGTTTATAAACTAAAAGAGGAGGCAGTTAGGGTAAGATATAAACAGCTATTGGAGGATAGATGGGCTAATGAGAGCATAGGCAATGGGGTCGAAGAGGTATGGGGTAGGTTTAAAAATGTAGTGTTAGTGTGTTCAGCAGAAGTTTGTGGTTACAGGAAAGTGGGTGCAGGAGGGAAGAGGAGCGATTGGTGGAATGATGATGTAAAGAGAGTAGTAAGGGAGAAAAAGTTAGCATATGAGAAGTTTTTACAAAGTAGAACTGATGCAAGGAGGGAAGAGTATATGGAGAAAAAGAGAGAAGTTAAGAGAGTGGTGAAGCAATGTAAAAAGAGAGCAAATGAGAGAGTGGGTGAGATGTTATCAACAAATTTTGTTGAAAATAAGAAAAAGTTTTGGAGTGAGATTAACAAGTTAAGAAAGCCTAGAGAACAAATGGATTTGTCAGTTAAAAATAGGAGAGGAGAGTTATTAAATGGAGAGTTAGAGGTATTGGGAAGATGGAAGGAATATTTTGAGGAATTGTTAAATGTTGATGAAGATAGGGAAGCTGTGATTTCGTGTATAGGGCAAGGAGGAATAACATCTTGTAGGAGTGAGGAAGAGCCAGTTGTGAGTGTGGGGGAAGTTCGTGAGGCAGTAGGTAAAATGAAAGGGGGTAAGGCAGCCGGGATTGATGGGATAAATATAGAAATGTTAAAAGCAGGTGGGGATATAGTTTTGGAGTGGTTGGTGCAATTATTTAATAAATGTATGGAAGAGGGTAAGGTACCTAGGGATTGGCAGAGAGCATGCATAGTTCCTTTGTATAAAGGCAAAGGGGATAAAAGAGAGTGCAAAAATTATAGGGGGATAAGTCTGTTGAGTGTACCTGGTAAAGTGTATGGTAGAGTTATAATTGAAAGAATTAAGAGTAAGACGGAGAATAGGATAGCAGATGAACAAGGAGGCTTTAGGAAAGGTAGGGGGTGTGTGGACCAGGTGTTTACAGTGAAACATATAAGTGAACAGTATTTAGATAAGGCTAAAGAGGTCTTTGTGGCATTTATGGATTTGGAAAAGGCGTATGACAGGGTGGATAGGGGGGCAATGTGGCAGATGTTGCAAGTGTATGGTGTAGGAGGTAGGTTACTGAAAGCAGTGAAGAGTTTTTACGAGGATAGTGAGGCTCAAGTTAGAGTGTGTAGGAAAGAGGGAAATTTTTTCCCAGTAAAAGTAGGCCTTAGACAAGGATGTGTGATGTCACCGTGGTTGTTTAATATATTTATAGATGGGGTTGTAAGAGAAGTAAATGCGAGGGTCTTGGCAAGAGGCGTGGAGTTAAAAGATAAAGAATCACACACAAAGTGGGAGTTGTCACAGCTGGTCTTTGCTGATGACACTGTGCTCTTGGGAGATTCTGAAGAGAAGTTGCAGAGATTTGTGGATGAATTTGGTAGGGTGTGCAAAAGAAGAAAATTAAAGGTGAATACAGGAAAGAGTAAGGTTATGAGGATAACAAAAAGATTAGGTGATGAAAGATTGAATATCAGATTGGAGGGAGAGAGTATGGAGGAGGTGAACGTATTCAGATATTTGGGAGTGGACGTGTCAGCGGATGGGTCTATGAAAGATGAGGTGAATCATAGAATTGATGAGGGAAAAAGAGTGAGTGGTGCACTTAGGAGTCTGTGGAGACAAAGAACTTTGTCCTTGGAGGCAAAGAGGGGAATGTATGAGAGTATAGTTTTACCAACGCTCTTATATGGGTGTGAAGCGTGGGTGATGAATGTTGCAGCGAGGAGAAGGCTGGAGGCAGTGGAGATGTCATGTCTGAGGGCAATGTGTGGTGTGAATATAATGCAGAGAATTCGTAGTTTGGAAGTTAGGAGGAGGTGCGGGATTACCAAAACTGTTGTCCAGAGGGCTGAGGAAGGGTTGTTGAGGTGGTTCGGACATGTAGAGAGAATGGAGCGAAACAGAATGACTTCAAGAGTGTATCAGTCTGTAGTGGAAGGAAGGCGGGGTAGGGGTCGGCCTAGGAAGGGTTGGAGGGAGGGGGTAAAGGAGGTTTTGTGTGCGAGGGGCTTGGACTTCCAGCAGGCATGCGTGAGCGTGTTTGATAGGAGTGAATGGAGACAAATGGTTTTTAATACTTGACGTGCTGTTGGAGTGTGAGCAAAGTAACATTTATGAAGGGATTCAGGGAAACCGGCAGGCCGGACTTGAGTCCTGGAGATGGGAAGTACAGTGCCTGCACTCTGAAGGAGGGGTGTTAATGTTGCAGTTTAAAAACTGTAGTGTAAAGCACCCTTCTGGCAAGACAGTGATGGAGTGAATGATGGTGAAAGTTTTTCTTTTTCGGGCCACCCTGCCTTGGTGGGAATCGGCCGGTGTGATAAATAATATATATATATATATATATATATATATATATATATATATATATATATATATATATATATATATATATATTAATTATTTATTTATTTATATATTTATTTTAACAAGTCGGCCGTCTCCCACCGAGGCAGGGTGACCCAAAAAAGAAAGAAAATCCCCAAAAAGAAAATACTTTCATCATCATTCAACACTTTCACCACACTCGCACATTATCACTGTTTTTGCAGAGGTACTCAGAATACAACAGTCTAGAAGCATACACATATATAGATACACAACATATCCCTCCAAACTGCCAATATCCCAAACCCCTCCTTTAAAGTGCAGGCATTGTACTTCCCATTTCCAGGACTCAAGTCCGACTATATGAAAATAACCGGTTTCCCTGAATCTCTTCACTAAATATTACCCTGCTCACACTCCAACAGATCGTCAGGTCCCAAGTACCATTCGTCTCCATTCACTCCTATCTAACACGCTCACGCACGCTTGCTGGAAGTCCAAGCCCCTTGCCCACAAAACCTCCTTTACCCCCTCTCTCCAACCCTTTTGAGGACGACCCCTACCCCGCCTTCCTTCCCCTATAGATTTATATGCTTTCCATGTCATTCTACTTTGATCCATTCTCTCTAAATGACCAAACCACCTCAACAACCCCTCTTCTGCCCTCTGACTAATGCTTTTATTAACTCCACACCTCCTAATTTCCACACTCCGAATTTTCTGCATAATATTTACACGCACATTGCCCTTAAACAGTACATCTCCACTGCCCCCAACCGTCTCCTCGCTGCTGCATTTACCACCCAAGCTTCACACCCATATAAGAGTGTTGGTACTACTATACTTTCATACATTCCCTTCTTTGCCTCCATAGATAACGTTTTTTGACTCCACATATACCTCAATGCACCACTCACCTTTTTTCCCTCATCAATTCTATGATTAACCTCATCCTTCATAAATCCATCCGCCGACACGTCAACTCCCAAGTATCTGAAAACATTCACTTCTTCCATACTCCTCCTCCCCAATTTGATATCCAATTTTTCTTTATCTAAATCATTTGACACCCTCATTACCTTACTCTTTTCTCTGTTCACTTTCAACTTTCTACCTTTACACACATTCCCAAACTCGTCCACTAACCTTTGCAATTTTTCTTTAGAATCTCCCATAAGCACAGTATCATCAGCAAAAATTAACTGTGTCAATTCCCATTTTGAATTTGATTCCCCAAAATTTAATCCCACCCCTCTCCCGAACACCCTAGCATTTACTTTCTTTACAACCCCATCTATAAATATATTAAACAACCATGGTGACATTACACATCCCTGTCTAAGACCTACTTTTACCGGGAAGTAGTCTCCCTCTCTTCTACACACCCTAACCTGAGCCTCACTATCCTCATAAAAACTCTTTACAGCATTTAATAACTTACCACCTATTCCATATACTTGCAACATCTGCCACATTGCTCCTCTATCCACTCTATCATATGCCTTTTCTAAATCCATAAATGCAATAAAAACTTCCCTATCTTTATCTAAATACTGTTCACATATATGCTTGAATGTAAACACCTGATCTACACATCCCCTACCCACTCTGAAACCTTCTTGCTCATCCGCAATCCTACATTCTGTCTTACCTCTAATTCTTTCAATTATAACCCTACCATACACTTTTCCTGGTATACTCAGTAAGCTTATTCCTCTATAATTTTTACAATCTCTTTTGTCCCCTTTCCCTTTATATAAAGGGACTATACATGCTCTCCGCCAATCCCTAGGTACCTTCCCCTCTTTCATACATTTATTAAACAAAAGTACCAACCACTCCAACACTATATCCCCCCTGCTTTTAACATTTCTGTCATGATCCCATCAGTTCCAGCTGCTTTACCCCCTTTCATTTTACATAATTCCTCATGTACCTCCCCCACACTTACATTCTGCTCTTCTTCACTCCTAAAAGATGGTATACCTCCCTGACCAGTGCATGAAATTACTGCCTCTGTTTCTTCCTTAACATTTAAAAGTTCCTCAAAATATTCTCGCCATCTACCCAATGCCTCCATCTCCCCATCTACTAACTCCCCTACTCTGTTTTTAACTGACAAATCCATATTTTCCCTAGGCTTTCTTAACTTGTTTAACTCACTCCAAAATTTTTTTCTTATTTTCATTAAAATTTCTTGACAGTGCCTCTCCCACTCTATCATCTGCTCTCCTTTTGCACTCTCTCACCACTCTCTTTACCTTTCTTTTACTCTCCATATACTCTGCTCTTCTTATAACACTTCTGCTTTGTAAAAACCTCTCATAAGCTACCTTTTTCTCTTTTATCACACCCTTTACTTCATCATTCCACCAATCACTCCTCTTTCCTCCTGCCCCCACCCTCCTATAACCACAAACTTCTGCCCCACATTCTAATACTGCATTTTTAAAACTATTCCAACCCTCTTCAACCCCCCCACTACTCATCTTTGCACTAGCCCACCTTTCTGCCAATAGTCGCTTATATCTCACCCGAACTTCCTCCTCCCTTAGTTTATTCACTTTCACCTCCCTTTTACTTGTTGTTGCCACCTTCCTCTTTTCCCATCTACCTCTTACTCTAACTGTAGCTACAACTAAATAATGATCCGATATATCAGTTGCCCCTCTGTAAACATGTACATCCTGGAGCCTACCCATCAACCTTTTATCCACCAATACATAATCTAATAAACTACTTTCATTACGTGCTATATATATATATATATATATATATATATATATATATATATATATATATATATATATATATATATATATATATATATATATATATATATATATATATATATATATATATATATATATATATATATATATTTATTTATTTTTTTATTATCACACTGGCCGATTTCCACCAAGGCAGGTTGGCCCGAAAAAAGGAAAACTTTCACCATTATTCACTCCATCACTGTCTTGCCAGAAGGGTGCTTTACACTACAGTTTTTAAACTGCAACATTAACACCCCTCCTTCAGAGTGCAGGCACTGTACTTCCCATCTCCAGGACTCAAGTCCGGCCTGCCTGTTTCCCTGAATCCCTTCATAAATGTTACTTTGCTCACACTCCAACAGCACGTCAAGTATTAAAAACCATTTGTCTCCATTCACTCCTATCAAACACGCTCACGCATGCCTGCTGGAAGTCCAAGCCCCTTGCACACAAAACCTCCTTTACCCCCTCCCTCCAACCTTTCCTAGGCCGACCCCTACCCCGCCTTCCTTCCACTACAGACTGATACACTCTTGAAGTCATTCTGTTTCGCTCCATTCTCTCTACATGTCCGAACCACCTCAACAACCCTTCCTCAGCCCTGTGGACAACAGTTTTGGTAATCCCGCACCTCCTCCTAACTTCCAAACTACGAATTCTCTGCATTATATTCACACCACACATTGCCCTCAGACATGACATCTCCACTACCTCCAGCCTTCTCCTCGCTGCAACATTCATCACCCACGCTTCACACCCATATAAGAGCGTTGGTAAAACTATACTCTCGTACATTCCCCTCTTTGCCTCCAAGGACAAAGTTCTTTGTCTCCACAGACTCCTAAGTGCACCACTCACTCTTTTTCCCTCATCAATTCTATGATTCACCTCATCTTTCATAGACCCATCCGCTGACACGTCCACTCCCAAATATCTGAATACGTTCACCTCCTCCATACTCTCTCCCTCCAATCTGATATTCAATCTTTCATCACCTAATCTTTTTGTTATCCTCATAACCTTACTCTTTCCTGTATTCACCTTTAATTTTCTTCTTTTGCACACCCTACCAAATTCATCCACCAATCTCTGCAACTTCTCTTCAGAATCTCCCAAGAGCACAGTGTCATCAGCAAAGAGCAGCTGTGACAACTCCCACTTTGTGTGTGATTCTTTATCTTTTAACTCCACGCCTCTTGCCAAGACCCTCGCATTTACTTCTCTTACAACCCCATCTATAAATATATTAAACAACCACGGTGACATCACACATCCTTGTCTAAGGCCTACTTTTACTGGGAAAAAATTTCCCTCTTTCCTACATACTCTAACTTGAGCCTCGCTATCCTCGTAAAAACTCTTCACTACTTTCAGTAACCTACCTCCTACACCATACACTTGCAACATCTGCCACATTGCCCCCCTATCCACCCTGTCATATGCCTTTTCCAAATCCATAAATGCCACAAAGACCTCTTTAGCCTTATCTAAATACTGTTCACTTATATGTTTCACTGTAAACACCTGGTCCACACACCCCCTACCTTTCCTAAAGCCTCCTTGTTCATCTGCTATCCTATTCTCCGTCTTACTCTTAATTCTTTCAATAATAATTCTACCATACACTTTACCATGTATACTCAACAGACTTATCCCCCTATAATTTTTGCACTCTCTTTTATCCCCTTTGCCTTTATACAAAGGAACTATGCATGCTCTCTGCCAATCCCTAGGTACCTTACCCTCTTCCATACATTTATTAAATAATTGCACCAACCACTCCAAAACTATATCCCCACCTGCTTTTAACATTTCTATCTTTATCCCATCAATCCCGGCTGCCTTACCCCCTTTCATTTTACCTACTGCCTCACGAACTTCCCCCACACTCACAACTGGCTCTTCCTCACTCCTACAAGATGTTATTCCTCCTTGCCCTATACACGAAATCACAGCTTCCCTGTCTTCATCAATATATATTGGGTCACCCTGCCTCGGTGGGAGACGGCCGACTTGTTGAAAAAAAAAAAAAAAAAAACTTCTTAACTGTTGTATTCTAGGGACCTCTGCCAAAAACATAGATTGTGTGTGAGTGAGGTGAAAGTGTTGAATGATGAAAGTATTTTCTTTTTGGGGATTTTATTTCTCTTTGGGTCACCCTGCCTCGGTGGGAGACGACCAACTTGTTAAAAAAAAAAAAAAAAATATATATATATATATATATATATATATATATATATATATATATATATATATATATATATATATATATATATATATATATATATTTTCAACAAGTTGGTCGTCTCCCACCGAGGCAGGGTGACGACCAACTTGTTGAAGACGGCTGACTTGTTAAAAAAAAAAAAAAAAATATATATATATATATACAGTGGACCCCCGGTTAACGATATTTTTTCACTCCAGAAGTATGTTCAGGTGCCAGTACTGACAGAATTTGTTCCCATAAGAAATATTGTGAAGTATATTAGTCCATTTCAGACCCCCAAACATACACGTACAAACGCACTTACATAAATACACTTACATAATTGGTCGCATTCGGAGGTGATCGTTATGCGGGGGTCCACTGTATATATATATATATATATATATATATATATATATATATATCTATATATATATATATATATATATATATATATATATATATATGTCTTAATATTTACTTTTTTAGCTTAAATTAGTCTACTGTATATCACTTGTGTTGAGATTCAGTTAATTTTTTGCATAGTGCAGTGCATGCCACTTCTTTTTTAATTAGTGACCCTTTTTAATTCAGTTTTTTATAAGATTTGACTAAACTGTCAAGGGTTCACTGAGAGCATTTGAGACCACCAAGGAGTATCACACAGTCTTGTGGCTACTCTGGCCGAGAAACTCGCACAAAAATGGTCTGCATTTTTCATTTAATTTGTACTTAAATTGGGATGTGCTTGTTGAAATTGTTTGTTACAAATAAAGATTTGATATCTTTGAGAGTTGCATAAACATGCAAGATTTCTGGTACATATTGCTACATCTACTTAACATTGGTCACACTACACATGCATGTACACGTTTATGTATACACACACATCTGAGTTTCCTTTGATTTTACCTTAATAGTTCTTGTTCTTATTGTTTTTCCTTTCATATCCATGGGGAAGAGGAATAAAAATCTTTCCTCCATAAGCCATGCATGTTGTAAAAGTCAACTAAAATGCTGAGAGCAATGGGCTAGTAACCCCTTTTCTCCATATAACTTACTAAAAAGAAAAAAGAAGAAAACCGTGTTTTTTTTTTAATGTATGTGGTTGTGTGAATGATAAGAAAGAGATGATTGTGGATGTTTTGAATGAAAAGAAACTGGATGTTCTGGCTTTAACCCTTTTAGGGTCTGTGCCGTAGTTCTACGGCTTTGAGTTGAGGGTCCAAACTGTAGATCTACGCAAATAAAAAAGGCACAATGCCGTGACTGGAACGATACACAAATGACCCGCACATAAAAGAGAGAAGCTTACGACGACGTTTCGGTCCGACTTGGACCATTGACAGAGTCACAGTGTGACTTTGTCAATGGTCCAAGTCGGACCAAAACGTCGTCGTAAGCATCTCTCTTTTATGTGCGGGTCATTTGTGTAGATCTACGCCATGAGCTCAGCTCACTGATAAGCTGTGAGCGGTAAATTTGGGCCTAGATACAAGAGAATACATCTATGAGGTATGTGTGCACCACACAAAACAAATCTTGTGCCGCTCAGTGCATAATGAGAGAAAAAACTGAGACTGTAATTTTCGATTAAAACAGCAACTTTGCAGTATTTTTTTGTATGTTTTTTATAGTTGTATTTGCAATTTCTTGGTCTCATTTGATAGAATGGAAGATATATTACAGAAATTGAGATGATTTTGATTGGTTTTAGTATTGGAAATGACTTGAAACTGAGCTCAAAGTGGCGGAAATGTTAAATTTTTACCGATGTTTAAGAGTAAACAAATGACCTCACATGTCTAATACACGCCAGCTGCTGGGTTTAATATACATTCACAAATGTGTTGATATTATTTATACAATTATTACAATATTGCATAACAGTAAATCTTCTATTTTTTGGTTTGAATAAAAATTCATTATGTGAATAAAAAATTAAAATGGAATTCATTTGTAAAGCCTAAAAACGTAACAAATGAACAGAGGAAATGTTAGTTTAGTGCCAGGAATGCCTGCATTGTTTATTCTGGACTCTATTTTGAAATTGGAATATTTTGAACTTTGTGTTAAACTGGCCAAATTACCAATTTCTGATCACTTTATTTTGTAGTTGAAACAGTTGACTTGGCAATTTCTTGTGCTCAGTCGATAGAATAGAAGTAATACTAGTGAAATAGCTAAGAATTTGGTTGACTGGAATAATATAATTGGCCTAAAATGGGAGTCAGAGTCGGCAAAATCACCGATGCGTAAATATCGCTGACACATCAAAATTCGAGAGCATAATTTCATCAGTTTTCCATCAAATTTCGTACTTTTTGTCTTATTACCTTCAGAAAAAGATTCTCTAGAATAAGAAAATTATTTTTTGAAAACTCTTGGACCCTGGTGTGCACTTTGAAATTTGGCCTCTGGACCCTGAAAGGATTAAGTGAAAGGGGTAGGAGAGTTTCAATGGGGAGAAATAAATGGGATTAGGTCAGGGGTTTCTAATAGAGTTAGAGCTAAGGAAGGGGTAGCAATAATGTTGAAGGATAAGTTATGGCAAGAGAAGAGGGAATATAAATGTATAAATTCAAGAATTATATGGAGTAAAATAAGGGCTGGATGTAAAAAGTGGGTTACAGTAAGTGTTTATGCACCTGGGCAAGAGAGATCTGTGGAGGAGAGAGAGAGATTTTGGGAAATGTTGAGTGAGTGTGAGGGGAGTTTTGAACCAAGTGAGAGAGTACTTGTAGTTGGGGATCTTAATGCTAAATTGGGTAAAGATGTTGTGAAGGGAGTAGTAGGTAAATTTGGGGTGCCAGGGGTAAATGAAAATGGAGAGCCTTTAATTGAACTTCAGGAGGCCCTCCACGTTCACGAAGGTTAGTGGATCAAGAACCTCGCAAATCTTGAAAATTCGCAAATGTTTGGTGCACAAATATGATGAAGGTAAATACAGTGGATCCTCGGCTTATGAACTTAATCCATTCCATGACCTTGTTCGTATCCTGATTTGTTCATATGCTGAGTCAATTTTTCTCATTTAAATTAACCCTTTCAGGGTCCGTCCCGTAGATCTACGGCTTTACGTTCAGGGTCCAAACCGTAGATCTATGCCATGAGCTCAGCTCACTCTGATAAACTGTGAGTGGTACATTTGGGCCTAGATATGAGAGAATACATCTATGTGGTATGTGTGCACCACATAAAACAGATCCTGCAGCACACTGTGTATAATGAGAGAAAAAACTTACGTAAAAACAGACATAACACCTCTTCTGAGCCTTTTTCTTGAAAGCAATAACAGGCAGTTTTACTAGGAAGTGATCACCATGCTTCAGACGAGAAGGTAGTTGTTGATAATTTAGTGGGCGGTCTATTGCAGGTGTTGTTCCTTTGTACTTGAATACTATTTGTCTGATGACAGACAAACAGAATTTGCCATATGGTGGTTTGTTTCTGGTCCTCATCTTATACATATTATAAACATTGAGCATGGAAATATCCAGAAGATGGAAAAAGAGTTTTATGTACCACTTACAACTCTTGCGAACACAATCAGCAAATCAGTCTTTTTTATTTATATTTATTATCACATTGGCCGATTCCCACCAAGGCAGGGTGGCCCGAAAAAGAAAAACTTTCACCATCATTCACTCCATCACTGTCTTGCCAGAAGGGTGCTTTACTCTACAGTTTTTAAACTGCAACATTAACACCCCTCCTTCAGAGTGCAGGCACTGTACTTCCCATCTCCAGGACTCAAGTCCGGCCTGCCGGTTTCCCTGAACCCCTTCATAAATGTTACTTTGCTCACACTCAACAGCACGTCAAGTATTAAAAACCATTTGTCTCCATTCACTCCTATCAAACACGCTCATGCATGCCTGCTGGAAGTCCAAGCCCCTCGCACACAAAACCTCCTTTACCCCCTCCCTCCAACCTTTCCTAGGCCGACCCCTACCCCGCCTTCCTTCCACTACAGACTGATACACTCTTGAAGTCACTCTGTTTCGCTCCATTCTCTCTACATGTCCGAACCACCTCAACAACCCTTCCTCAGCCCTCTGGACAATAATTTTGGAAATTCCGCACCTCCTCCTAACTTCCAAACTAGGAATTCTCTGCATTATATTCACACCACACATTGCCCTCAGACATGACATCTCCACTGCCTCCAGCCTTCTCCTTGCTGCAACATTCATCACCCATGCTTCACACCCATATAAGAGCGTTGGTAAAACTATACTCTCATACATTCCCCTCTTTGCCTCCAAGGACAAAGTTCTGCATGTCACATTTGTCCATTGAGCACATATTGAGGGTGTAATCAACTGCAGGTTGATTACATCTGGCCTTAAATTCATCAATAGCAGCACTATTTGGAGGCATTTTATTTATGAGATCATCATGCAACTGCCTTGCCTTTTCACATATTATTGACTGAGAAACACTATCTCCTGATAATTGTTTCTCGTTTATCCACACCAACAACAGTCTCTCCACATCTTCGAGTATTTGCGATCTCTGTTTTGCAAGCATACTTGCACCTTTCGCAACAACAGCTGCCTTGATTGCCTTTTTGTTGGCCAAGATAGTAGTGATTGTTGAATGGGGTTTGTTATATAACCTTTCCAACTCCGAGATACACACTCCACTTTTGTACTTTGCAATTATCTCTTTCTTTAATTCAATGGTATTTCTCACCCTTTTTATCACAGGGTTGGCACTAGAAGCTTTCTTGAGACCCATGGTGGCGTATTTAGCAGTTACAAGCACTAAAAACAATGGAATAATACGAAATATATCACATGTATGTGTGGAATCGTCCTCATTGGCTTTGTAAACAATGGCACACTGGCTGTACATGGAGTCATGGAGTGGCCAGGCCCGCTCAGGCCGCATGGACACATTCGGGACGAAAGCCCTTAACCGAGTTATTTGGCGTTAGCTGAGCCAATATTTTTACCCCAAAGCGAGGCGTTATCCAATTTTGGCGCTAACTGATGACACCTTTACCCAAGGGTCCAATGTACATACTCTAGAATGAATAAAATAGGCCATAATATGGCCAGTGATGGCGATGCCAGCAGCAGCAACAGCATCCGCTATTTACTCTCCCACTCCTAGTATCTTCCCAGTCCATAACCCCACACTTAGCTTGTGTTTATTTATGATTAGTGGTGAGGCTGTCACATATGTAACCACAGGCGTGGTCAAGACAGATTGTATATAGGTGAAGATGTGATCACTGTGGCCACAGTGGTGGTGGTGGCGAGCTGCCTCACTCTGCTGCTGCCTTTGTTTCTCTACCTTTTTTCATAATTTCTAATTGCTTCCTGAGCTTCTTGCTGATTGCATGCGAATACTGTCTCTTCAGGTGAGGCATTGTGTAAGGAATTTGTACAGTGTAAGACAAAATTAAGCATCCCAAGGGTCTGCTGTGGTCACTCATAGTGGAGCAACTCCTCTTCCTTTTGACCCTTGGTCGGCACTGAAATTGCCATAGCAGCTGTACTTACAGCCACCATAGGTTTGCCAATTTGTATTTTGAAGCATTTGGAACAAAAATATGAAAAGAAAATTATACGAAAAATGTCTAAAAATGACATTTTTTTTTTTAACACATCGGCCGATTCCCACCAAGGCAGGGTGGCCTGAAAAAGAAAAACTTTCATCATCATTCACTCCATCACTGTCTTGCCAGAGGAGTGCTTTACACTACAGTTATAAAACTGCAACATTAACACCCCTCCTTCAGAGTGTAGACACTGTACTTCCCATCTCCAGGACTCAAGTCTGGCCTGCCGGTTTCCCTGAATCCCTTCATAAATGTTACTTTGCTCACACTCCAACAGCACGTCAAGTATTAAACACCATTTGTCTCCATTCACTCCTATCAAATATGCTCATGCATGCCTGCTGGAAGTCCAAGCCCCTTGCACACAAAACCTCCTTTACCCCCTCCCTCCAACCCTTCCTAGGCCGACTCCTACCCCGCCATCCCTCCGCTACAGATTTATACACTCTCAAAGTCATTCTGTTTTGTTCCATTCTCTCTACATGTCCAAACCACCTCAACAACCCTTCCTCAGCCCTCTGGATAATAGTTTTGGTAATCCCACACCATCTCCTAATTTCCGAACTACGAATTCTCTGCATTATATTCACACCACACATTGCCCTCAGACATGACATCTCAACTACCTCCAGCCTTCTCGTTGCAACATTCATCACCCATGCTTCACATCCATACAAGAGTGTTGTTAAAACTAGACTCTCATACATTTTCCTTTTTGCTTCCACGGACCAAGCTCTTTGTCTCCACAGACTCCTCAGTTCACCACTCACCGTTTTCCCCTCATCAATTCTGTGATTCACCTCATCCTTCATAAACCCATCTGCTGACACATCCACTCCCAAATATCTAAATACATTCACCTCCTCCATACTCTCTCCCTCCAATCTGATATCCAGTCTTCCGTCACCTAATCTTTTTGTTATCCTCATAACCTTACTCTTTCCTATATTCACTTTTAATTTTCTTCTTTTACATACCCTACCAAATTCATCCACCAACCTCTGCAATTTCTCTTCAGAATCTCCCAAAAGCACCGTGTCATCAGCAAAGAGCAACTGTGACAACTCCCACTTTGTGTTTGATTCTTTATCTTTTAACTCCACACCTCGAGCCAAGACCCTAGCATTTACTTCTCTTACAACCCCATCTATAAATATATTGAACAACCATGGTGACATCACACATCCTTGTCTAAGGAGTACTTTTACTGGGAAATAATCTCCCTCTCTCCTACATACTCTAACACGAGCCTCACTATCCTCGTAAAAACTCTTCACCGCTTTCAGTAACCTACCTCCTATACCATAAACCTGCAACATCTGCCACATTGCCCCCCTATCCACCCTGTCATATGCTTTTTCTAAATCCATAAATGCCACAAAAACTTCTATACCCATATTAAAATACTGTTCACCTATATGTTTCACTGTAAACACTTGGTCTACCCACCCCCTACCTTTCCTAAAGCCTCCTTATTCATCTGCTATCCTACTCTCTGTCTTACTCTTAATTCTTTCAATAATAACTCTGCCATACACTTTACCAGGTATACTGAACAGACTTTTTTTTTTTTTCCAACCGGCTGTATCCCACCAAGGCAGGATGGCCCAAAAAGAAAAACGAAAGTTTCTTTTTTTAAATCTAGCAATTTATGCAAGAGAAGGGGTTACTAGTCCCTTGCCCCTGGCATGTTAGTCACCTCTTGCAACACGCATGGCATACGGAGGAAGAATTCTGTTCCACTTCCCAATGGAGATAAGAGGAAATAAACAAGAACAAGAACTTGTAAGAAAATAGAAGAAAACCCAGAGGGGTGTGTGTGTGTGTGTGTGTGTGTGTGTATATATATATATATATATATATATATATATATATATATATATATATATATATATATATATATATATATATATATATATATATATATGTATATATATATATATTTTATTTTTTATTATCACACTGGCCGATTCCCACCAAGGCAGGGTGGCCCGAAAAAGAAAAACTTTCACCATCATTCACTCCATCACTGTCTTGCCAGAAGGGTGCTTTACACTACAGTTTTTAAACTGCAACATTAACACCCCTCCTTCAGAGTGCAGGCACTGTACTTCCCATCTCCAGGACTCAAGTCCGGCCTGCCGGTTTCCCTGAATCCCTTCATAAATGTTATTTTGCTCACACTCCAACAGCACGTCAAGTATTAAAAATCATTTGTCTCCATTCACTCCTATCAAACATGCTCACGCATGCCTGCTGGAAGTCCAAGCCCCTCGCACACAAAACCTCCTTTACCCCCTCCCTCCAACCCTTCCTAGGCCGACCCCTACCCCGCCTTCCTTCCACTACAGACTGATACACTCTTGAAGTTATTCTGTTTCGCTCCATTCTCTCTACATGTCCGAACCACCTCAACAACCCTTCCTCAGCTCTCTGGACAACAGTTTTGGTAATCCCGCACCTCCTCCTAACTTCCAAACTACGAATTCTCTGCATTATATTCACACCACACATTGCCCTCAGACATGACATCTCCACTGCCTCCAGCCTTCTCCTCGCTGCAACATTCATCACCCATGCTTCACACCCATATAAGAGCGTTGGTAAAACTATACTCTCATACATTCCCCTCTTTGCCTCCAAGGACAAAGTTCTCTGTCTCCACAGACTCCTAAGTGCACCACTCACTCTTTTTCCCTCATCAATTCTATGATTCACCTCATCTTTCATAGACCCATCCGCTGACACGTCCACTCCCAAATATCTGAATACGTTCACCTCCTCCATACTCTCTCCCTCCAATCTGATATTCAATCTTTCATCACCTAATCTTTTTGTTATCCTCATAACCTTACTCTTTCCTGTATTCACCTTTAATTTTCTTCTTTTGCACACCCTACCAAATTCATCCACCAATCTCTGCAACTTCTCTTCAGAATCTCCCAAGAGCACAGTGTCATCAGCAAAGAGCAGCTGTGACAACTCCCACTTTGTGTGTGATTCTTTATCTTTTAACTCCACGCCTCTTGCCAAGACCCTCACATTTACTTCTCTTACAACCCCATCTATAAATATATTAAACAACCACGGTGACATCACACATCCCTGTCTAAGGCCTACTTTTACTGGGAAAAAATTTCCCTCTTTCCTACATACTCTAACTTGAGCCTCACTATCCTCGTAAAAACTCTTCACTGCTTTCAGTAACCTACCTCCTACACCATACACTTGCAACATCTGCCACATTGCCCCCCTATCCACCCTGTCATACGCCTTTTCCAAATCCATAAATGCCACAAAGACCTCTTTAGCCTTATCTAAATACTGTTCACTTATATGTTTCACTGTAAACACCTGGTCCACACACCCCCTACCTTTCCTAAAGCCTCCTTGTTCATCTGCTATCCTATTCTCCGTCTTACTCTTAATTCTTTCAATTATAACTCTACCATACACTTTACCAGGTACACTCAACAGACTTATCCCCCTATAATTTTTGCACTCTCTTTTATCCCCTTTGCCTTTATACAAAGGAACTATGCATGCTCTCTGCCAATCCCTAGGTACCTTACCCTCTTCCATACATTTTGAACTCTGCTTGGAGAAAATTGTGCCCAGAATATGTACAAAAGAGGGATTTTGAAGGGTTTGGGGCTAACCCTCAGGAGCCTAAGCCAGATGTGGAATCCATTGTGGCATTGGGGAAGTCCATGGGGTTGGAGGTTAGTGGCGAGGATGTGGGAGCGTTGGTGGAGGACGACAATGAAGAGCTAACCACTACAGAGCTGCAGGAGCTTCAGGTGCAACAGCAACAGATCACAGCTCAGGAATTTGCTTCAGAGGAGGAGGAAGAGAAATGGAGGAAGTTGCCTTCATCAAAGATTAAGGATATTTGTGCAAAGTGGATTGAAGTGCAAACCT
The DNA here is from genome assembly GCF_038502225.1 of Cherax quadricarinatus. Classification (NCBI taxonomy): domain Eukaryota; kingdom Metazoa; phylum Arthropoda; class Malacostraca; order Decapoda; family Parastacidae; genus Cherax; species Cherax quadricarinatus. The sequence continues at coordinate 24,314,503 of NC_091311.1, forward strand.
TCATGGATGAACATTAACCTGACACAGCTGTTGCAAGCTGTATTGGCAACATGTACAATGACACTCTTGTGTTCCATTTTAGGGAAATCTTAAAGAGACGCTAGAAACAGAGCTCTCTGGACAGATATTCTGTGCGACAGGGGTCCAGTGACTCAAGCTGGTCCTAGTGGCATTAAAAAACAAAGAAGGGAGGTAACACCAGAAAAGGATTTGTTACCTGAAGTCTTTATGGAAGGGGATTTCCCTTCCAATCAATAGAACACCTTTATCCTCTCCCCACCTCCCATCTCATCACTCATCAACAAGTCCACAATAAAGGTGTCATTTCAGTATTGTTTACTGTGCATGTCTCACTGTTTTCTGTGTAAGGAAATGTATATTTTATGTAAAAAAAATTATTTTGTTTAATACTTTTGGGTGTCTGGAACAGATTAACTGGATTTCCAGTATTTCTTATGGGGAAAATTAATTCGGCTAAAGGCTAAATCGGTTAAAGGCTAGCTCTCTGGAACAGATTAATGGTGTTACCCGAGGGTCCACTGTATCATGTTTCTATGTTATTAATATTGTTTATTATGTCATATTATATGAATTGTGATGGATAAATAAACTGTGGAGTTGATATTAGCATTATTTTATCATGCCTTCTGAGAGGCTGGAATGGATAAATTGCATTTTAACCCTTTCAGGGTCCAAGGCCCAAATCTGGAGTCACGCACCAGTGTCCAAGAATTTTCAAAAAACAAAATTTGTTATTTTTTCTTATGAAATCGTAGAGAATCTTTTTGTGAAGGTAATAAAACAAAAAGTACGAAATTTGGTGGAAAATTGATGAAATTATGCTCTCGCGAATTTTGATGTGTCAGCGACATTTACGAATCAGCGATTTTGCCGACTTTGACTCCTATTTTAGGCCAATTACATTATTCCAATCAACCAAATTCTTAGCTATTTCACTAGTATTACTTCTATTCTATCGATTGAGCACAAGAAATCGCCAAGTCAACTGTTTCAACTACAAAATAAAGTGATCGGAAATTGTTAATTTGGCCAATTTAACACAAAGTTCAAAATATTCCAATTACAAAATAGGGTCCAGAATAAACAATGTAGGCATTCCTGGCACTAAACTAACGTTTCCTCTGTTCATTAGTTATGTTTTGAGGCTTTACAAATAAATTCCATTTTGATTTTTTATTCACATAATGAATTTTTATTCACACCAAAAAATAGAAGATTTACTGTTATGCAATACTGTAATAATTGTATAAATATCATCAACATATTTGTGAATGTATATTAGACCCACCAGCTGACGTGTATTAGACGTGTGAGGTCATTTGTTTACTCTTGAATATCGGCAAAAATTTAACATTTCCGCTACTTTGAGCTCAGTTTCAAGCCATTTCCAGTGCTAAAACCAATCAATATCATCTCTATTTCTGTAATATGTCTTCCATTCTATCAAATGAGACCAAGAAATCGCAAATACAACTATAAAAAACAAACGAAAAAACACTGCAAAGTTGCTGTTTTAATAAAGCACTCAGAATGGCTTGGAACTTGAAGCACAGAGCGATGAAGAAGACTATACCCATGTGGCTTGCTTGAGTACTGGGTTAGTCACCTGGGTTAGTTGCTGTCTGGCTTGGCTTAACCCTTCACACAGACTGGCTTGATAACTTGTAATGATGAGCACAGCAGGGGTGGAAAGCTGGCTTGGCAGGCAAGGCTGGATGGTATAAGACTGGCTGGACTGGGCTTGGGCTGACTCCCCCACCACAGACTGGCTTAGGTGGCTTGGCTTACTTTGCAAACCCGGGTCAACCCCTCGGAGGTAATGCAAATAGCAAATAAAACGCTAATACACAGGGACTGACCAGAAATGAAGCAATAGGCTGGTGAAAGCTTGCTTGGGGTAGGCCGGCCAACTGACCACACAAAATGTCCATCGTCGGCTGTGAGAATTTATCTCCGTGTATTGGCGTAATTATCAATTTTACGCCCACACCGCTGGCACCAATTGTCGTGGGGGTTCGAAAGGAGATATGATGGATGAAGATAAACACACTTGTGGATGGTAACACTATACGTGTATATTGTCAGACTGTGGTAAGGGAAGCCCAACCTGCCATGTGTAGACCTATGTGTGGACTGAGGAAGTTACAGAGGTACTCGCGCACACATGTGCATCACGTGACGTCACACAAACAGTCACTAGGCTTAGTCAGGGATCATATATATAAAACATATGGATGGTACTATGATAATCAGATAAGCTATACAACACATGTAAGGGGATCAGCAACTATGCTGACAGTACAGTGTACCATATGGTACACTGTAACATATGGTACACTGTAACATGTGATACCATGTACCATATGGCCAGTTGGAGATGTTGGTGCCACAAGGCACCAGCCAAGACTGAGTGAGTGGCGATGCAAGTCACTGACTCCACAGTTTCCAAGACAAAGCGCTTTGTCATCCACCTCAAGGAACATGTCGAGTGGCTGTACATTTGTAAATATGCAAAAGAACATTACTAATATACAACATTTTTGCATATTTTTGTTGTAAACAATTATTGTAAACAAAATAATGATGAAAATATTAGTGTGTTTATTGTGTTGAATACAACAGTACCATATAGTACCATATGGTACAATGTGCCATATGGTACAATGAACCATATGGTATTGTACCATATGGTACCATAAGGTACCATTGCACTATATGGTACCATTGTATCATATGGTACCATTGTACCAAATGGTGCCATTGTACCATATTCTACCATATGGTACCATTGTATCATATGATGCCATTGTACCATATAGTACCATTGCACCCTATTTCACCATTGTACCATATGGTACTATATATTACCATTGTATTCAACACAATAACTGCACTAATATTTTCATCATTTTGTTTACAATAAACTTGTAAACAAGTTTTGTAAGCAATATAATGATAAATTAGTGCAGTTATTGTGTTGAATACAATGAGCATACACTTATACAATATGCATTATATCGGTCTCACAGGCCACAAATGTTACTAGAAAAAGAAAAAATTAGAAAAGAAAAAGTATAAAAAAACATAAAATAAAAAAATGCGATTTTGCGGAAGTCGCTGATGTTGTCGCCACCCGGTCATTTTGGGTCAACTTCCCACCACTATCTCTGTAAGTACTGACAGAATTATTTTTTTTTGTTTTATTACCTTCACAAAAATGTTATCTTTAATTCTGTAAGATATTTTGTTTTTTTTTTTTTTTTATTTTTTTTTTTTTTTTTTTTTTTTTTTTTTTTTTTTTTTTTTTTTCAAAATTTCTTGGACACTAGAGCACCCCTTCAGATTTTGGCCTTGGACCCTGAAAGGGTTAAAAATGTCTTCCATCTTTATTTTTATTATTGGTTGGAAGAGAGAGGGTGAGGTAGTGAGATGAGGTAGGGAGACAATTCTTCATACATTTGGCTTCTACTGTAATTTTTATGTAGATGAATGGTTTAGAGAACCGACATGTTGATAATTAGACACATGTGCAACTCTTGGGTATCTTTATTGAGGAAACGTTTCGCCACACAGTGACTTCATCAGTCCATACAAAGGAGAATCTTGAAGAACAGGAGAAGAATGAGGTAATCAGTCCCTCAACCTTGAGTCAATGTGGTCAGTCCATCAATCTTGAATAGAATACGGCATACGTGCTGAGAAGGAGCTTATAAACCGTTGGCAGGAGAGGTGCAGCAGTCATAGGTCGTGTAACATTTGTTCAATGTTGAAGTAGGTCGTGCCCAAGAATTAGGCAAGCGAAGAATTTTTATTGTGAAATGTGCCAGGATAGGGAAATAAGGGTTATTAGGAGTCTCAGATGCCTTGTTAATTTTAATGCTTTTATTTTTTATATTCTATTTTCCTCTTACAAAGGTATAATCTCTCAGATTTATCACTTGCAAAACCAGAAATCCCTCAGTACTGTCATAACATGTAATTACAACATATCTTGCTGAGATTGATAATGAGTAGGGTGTGAATCTCATTAAAACTTTTGCTTTAGCATAAAAGTTGATTCTTGGACAAGGTCTTTTGAAATGGATTTGGCTGCATTGACATGAGAAGGTACCAATATCAGGCCTCTCATATTTATTACTCAAGTTAAATTTTTCTACAAAGCAATAGATTTTTAATCACCTTGTAAATACAGTGCTTTTATTCTTTGTTTATCCCTTTCATTTTGGGTAGGGGGTCATCCGCGAAAAGGTTGGAGGGAGAGGGTAAAGAAAGTTTTGTGGGTGAGGGGCTTAGACTTCCAGCAAGTGTGCGTGAGTGTGTTAGATAAGAATGAATGGAGACGAATGGTTTTTGGGACTTGATGAGTTGTTGGAGTGTGAGCAGGGTAATATTTTGTAAAGGGATTCATGGAAACTGGTTAGCTGGACTTGAGTCCTGAAAATGGGAAGTACAGTGCATGCACTTTAACCCTTAAACTGTCCAAACGTAGATCTATGTTCTTTCAACATTTGAAAGTATGTAAAAAAAGTAGATCTTTTTTTTTTTTACATTTGAAAAATTGTAAAAAAAACTTTGATCTATTTTTTTTTTTTTTGAAAATATGTAAAAAAAAAGTTGATCTACTTTTGGAGCACTACGCATGTGAACGTAGATCTGCTTGGACAGTTTAAGGGATATTTGGGATATTGGCAGTTCAGAGGGATGTCTAAGCTGTCGTATCTGAGCGCCTCTGCAAAGACAGTGATTATGTATGAGTGATGAAAGTGTTTAGTGATGTTGAAAGCTTTTTCTTTCATTTTGGGTCACCCTGGCTCTGTGGGAAACAGTCAGCATGTTAAAAAAAAAAAAAACAGAATTCTTGCTATACAGGAAACTAGATTTGTGATAGGGCATTACATTTTATCTAGTTCCTGAAAACTGGTAAACCCTGATAACTGGCCAGGTTTCATTGGTATGGGTGCCACATTTGAGAGCTTTTAGTGCACTTGTAATTGTTCATGTATATTTATCATTGAATTGGGTGGGAGCATTGATTATAGCAAGTTTTTCCAAAGATCTCTAATAATAGAATGCTTTTTACAGAAAACATTGGATACCTTAACACGGGTACTGGCTCGGCATGTGTATGGGTTAGAGCTCAATAATCTGCCTTTGGAGCGTGTGACGGAACGTCGTCTAATTAAGAGGGGAACAAAATTAACAGGCCTGGATGTAAGTGCGTGATGTTAGCTGCGGTAATAATTAATGTTTTATGTGCAGTTTCTTCACTTCTGTTATACCCACTCAAAAACTGAGAGTTGATTCTTGTTTTAAGAGAGAAGTATTATGGATTTATGTGAAGATTTATTTTTCATTATGAGAGCCTTGTAGCACACTTGCATTACTTTCAAGAGTGTAGTAAATGTAATGAACATGAAAAGCTAGCATGAATTTTCCAAAATGATGAAGATTTTGCTTAATGTGTACTTTTTTAATTGGTGATGCACCATATGTAAAAGAAAAATTTAAGTATAGAATTTTTTGGTGTTTTATTACATTTGCATCAATCATCTCAGTACAGTGTAATCTTGGAAAATATGTAAATAATGAGTAAATATATATAGTACCATATACAGTACTGCATTTATTGATTTTTACAATATCCATTTAATTTGCTGATGTCATTAATTATATTTCTTTTGGGCCCCTAGTCAGTAAGAAGCAGTTTTGCTCGAAGTTGGAGCAGTGTACGAATGGAACGCCAGGTCAATGCTCCAGATGGCAACAATGTTGGCCCTCCTACACTGACACACCTACAGGAGGAAGCACAAGGAGACAACGTGAGCACACAAGGTTAGCATCTTAACCTGGATCATCTCTTTGTTAATTATGATCATTAGGAAGATCCTTTATCAGAATGCTAAGTGTAGATGTTAAGGTGTATAACAGGCTTTTGACACAGGTGGGAAAGCACAATGGAATGGTTGGTATTAATATTGGAATGTCAGTGTGTAGAGCTTAGTTTTGTCACAAATGATAATTTAAAATTCCATAAAACATACATGTACAAACACATGTTAATTTTACAAAAAATGCATGAATCTAAGTTATCCTCTAGAAAGATTTTAGGATTTTGTTACATAAGGTTTAATTGTATAACATGTGTAAAATGGCACATTTAATAAAAGGTGGCAAAAAACTCTTGGAACTATTGGCTGTCTTTAATGACAAGCATTGTTAGTAAAATACTAGAAAAAACTATCAGAGAAAAGCATATAAAACATTTAGAGAGCCAGGGGCATTGTAAGGGGGGAGGCGGGCTGCCCCGGGTGACACCATTTAACCCTATGACTGTTGTAAGCCCCTTTCTGAAACTGTCATTCTATGTTGCAAAATTTTTGGAAAAAAAAAATTATTTTTTCTTATGAAATGATAGAGAAACTTTTCCCAATGGTAATGACACCAAAAGTACGAAATTTGGTCACAAACTCATGGAATTACGATCCCACGGAGTTAGCTGTCTCGGCGACATATACGCATCAGCGATTTTGCCGGCTTTGAGCCCTGTTTTTGGCCAGTTCCGTTGTTCCAGTTGACCAAACTCATAGCTATTTCTTTAGAACTCCATTTTTTCTATCAGTTGAGTACAAGAAACCGCCCATTTATCGATTTGAACTACCCAATAAAATGGTCAGAAATTGGCTATTTGGCCAATTTCATGCAATTTAAAAAAAATGCCAGTTTCAAAATTGGGTCCAGAATAAACAATGTAGACATTCTTGGCACTAAAATAACATATCCTCTGTTCATTACTCACATCTCTAGGCCCCTCTTATATTTCTATTGCTTTCTATTTTGATTTTTTATTCATACAAAAAATACAAAATTTACTGTTATGCAGACTAATGCATTATTGTAAAAATGGTATAAATAATATCAGTGCACTAGTGAAAGAATACATTAGACTCCCCAGTTGACGTGTATTGGACGTGTGGTGTGATTTGCTTACTCCTGAACATGGGTAAAAATCGAACATTTCCGCTACTTTGAGCTCAATTTCAAGGTCGTTTTCATCGTGAAACTAATCAAAATCGTCTCTATTTCTGTAATATGTTTTCCATTTTATCACGTGAGACCATGAAAACGAGAATGCAACGATAAATACTATGCAAAAATACACCTCAAAGTTGGCGTTTTAATCCAAAAAAAAAAATGGTCAAAGTTATTTTTTTTTCTCATGCACTGTGCGCTGCAGGATTTTTTTTATGTGGTGCACACTGACCACACAGACCCATTGTCTCACATGTGGGCCTACCAGCTTTCTCCTGCTTGATTTGAAGCCGCTAGAATTTACGTGTATTAATACGTCCAAAACAGTGGCACATAAGACGTATATATACAACCAAAACAGTCAAAGGGTTAAGGGGTGACACCATAGAGCCTCTAAAGAAGGTAACACTAATGACCAAAACCATGCTGCAGCAACCTAAGAGAAAAATCCTTCGTTTCTATATAGCCTATTATAGGATTACAGGGTACAAATAGGCCTATATAGGACAAATCATTGATTTTGATGTTGTGATAGATGATTTTTGAAGGCACAGAAATGAAATAGATTCTTTGAGATGTTGCCTGTACTCAAGGTTAAATCGGAACTAGTGTTTTTCCTTTATTTTTCAGTTTTTTTTTTTTTGTTCATTGTTGAAGATGAATAAATATATATGTTGGTAGAATTACCGACAATATGTAAAGTAAAAGGACACAAGTGCAGCTAATGTGACGTTTTATTGTGGCAACATTTCGCTCTCCAGGAGCTTTGCAAGCCGTAACGGCTTGACAAAACTTTTCTAGAGCGAAACGTTGCCACAATAAAATGTTATATTAGTTGCACTTGTGTCCTTTTACTTTACAAGATGAATAAATGTAGAATCTGTTGCCTATACTCAAAGTGGTATTTGAGTTTATATTTCCTCAATATTACCACGATTATTTATTTTATCATTAATAAAGTTCGGTTTATGGCCTTTGTTACATTGGTTTGTCCCTTATTACTTTGATAGTAAGGTTCTCACTACATGTTCTATTGTGGGGTAGCTTTTTACTTAATGGCCTTATCTGTCTAGGGGTAATACTTACATCATGGCTGATCATCTTGAGTGTCTGATATCCTCTCACCAGCCCTCTTCACAGGTTATGTAAACTACTACTATAAAAATATAACTGTATTCTCAATAGATATGTACAGAATATACAATTACAGCCTCACATTTTCAAAACAAAGATCTACACACTCCATAGCTGTTCTCCACATGGTGTATCCCAACAATTTTGTCCTCTCTTCTTGATTAACTCTGGACTAACCAGTGTTTTGACACACTTTAGTCACCCTGGGTATGGTGGCCACAACTTAAGTTATAAAAACTCACCCCTGGAGCACACATAATGCCCCAAAAGATAGAAAGAAGGACCCAGAGATCTTGCCACCTCCATGTCAACAAGAGAAGAGAGAGAGAGACAAGGGGAGAGGGAGGAGCCTAGCTAAACTCCTCCCACCAAAACAAAAGACTGTTGCCAAGCACAGTTCTCTTGTTACCACAATTCTACTATACCTTATTTTACTGTTACAAAAGAAATACAACTTTATAAACTACTTGTTTAAATTGTATGTTTGTGTGTCTATAGTATAACCTATTATACAGTGGACCCCCGCATAACGATATTAATCCGTTCCTGAGAGCTCATTGTTTTGCGAAATTATCGTTATGCGAATGAATTTTCCCCATAAGAAATAATGGAAATCAAATTAATCCGTGCAAGACACCCAAAAGTATGAAAAAAAAAATTTTACCACATGAAATATACATTTTCCTACACACAAAGAGAAGGATACATGCACAATATATATTGTGCATGTACTACTCTACTAAATGAAGAATAAATGACACTTACCTTTATTGAAGATGCAGCAATGACTGATGAGACACTGTGTCCTGGGAGTGCCTTTTCCTCCTGAGTACTGTAGGTCCTGTTTGGCATTTTCTTCCAGAACAGGCCTTATCACACTGTGTATGCCACTACGATTCTTAAATCTCTCAAACCAACCTCTGCTGGCTTTAATTTCACCAATACGAGCACTAGTTCCAGGCATTTTTCCCTGTTCACCTGGGTGTTAGTCGACTGGTGTGAGTTGCATCCTGGGAGACAAGATTAAGGACCCCAATGGAAATTAGTTAGTCTTCGATGACACTGACTTTTTTGGGTTATCCTGGGTGGCTAACCCTCTGGGGTTAATTGTTTCTTGGTATTCTCAATAAGCCACACCAGCAACGGTGGTACAGCAGCAGCAGCTGACAGTGCTACAGCAGCAGCAGCTGACAGTGCTACAGCAGCAGCTGACAGTGCTACAGCAGCAGCAGACGGTGCTACAGCAGCAGCAGACGGTACTACAGCAGCAGCAGCAGCTGATGCTGGTACAGCAGCAGCTGACAGTGCTACAGCAGCAGCAGACGGTGCTACAGCAGCAGCAGACGGTACCACAACAGCAGCAGCAGCTGACAGTGGTACAGCAGCAGCAGCAGCTGACGGTGCTACAGCAGCAGCAGACGGTGCTACAGCAGCAGCAGATGGTACTACAGCAGCAGCAGCAGCTGATGGTGGTACAGCAGCAGCAGCAGCTGATGGTGCTACAGCAGCAGCAGCAGCTGACAGTGCTACAGCAGCAGCAGACGGTGCTACAGCAGCAGCAGACGATACTACAGCAGCAGCAGCAGCTGATGGTGGTACAGCAGCAGCAGCAGCAGCAGCTGACAGTGCTACAGCAGCAGCAGCAGCATTAGCAGTTGACCATGGTACTACAGTATTTCGATAATATTTCTCACCCTTTTTACCACAGGGTTAGCACTAGAAGTTTTCTTGGGGCCCATGGTCACTTATTTTGCAGATAAAATCACCAAAAATGCTGTAATAATACGAAATGTTCTGATTGTATGCTTGGATGTTACCGTGGAGGCTGGCTTGTAAACAATGCCACCGGCGGAACATGTGAGGCTGGCTCAGGCCGCATATTAGACGCGTCTCGGATGAATAGCGTTGAGCGGGTTTTTTAGCAGTATGCGAGGCAAAATCTTAGCGATAAAATGTATCGGTATGCGGATTTAACGTTATGTGATGCCAACGGTATGCGGGGGTCCACTGTATTGAGAAAAAAGGCTTGACCCAGCTGCCTCTCAGTCATAAGAGTGATCAGCCCTTATGACATTTAGAGCAAAGTCCCCATCAATTCAATATAATTAGGTATTCCAGAGTAACTGTTACTTATAAATACATGTTGGGTCCTATAGCCCCATAACACCCCCACCTCCAGACGAAGTCTCACAAAAGCTAGCCGTGTCCCTCAGGATACGGCTAGTAAAAGGTATATTGCTTAACCCTTTGACTGTCGCAACCCCCAATCCTGAGGTGTCTCCTGGTGTCGCAAACTTTAACCCTTTGACTGTCGAAGGGCCCAATCCTGAAGTGTCTCCTGGTGTCGCAAAATATTTGAAAAAAAAAAATTATTTTTTCTTATGAAAATGTTAAGATTATTTTTCTGATTGTTTTAGTCCCCCCCAAAAAAAATTCCCATCAGTACTTACCGAGATATAGAGGCATGAAGTTTGCAGAAAATGAGCCGCGTATGGCAACAGCGGCGACTGCCGCTCACCCGTAAACTTTAGTTTACTTGTATTTGAAGGTTTGTTGTTTTTTTCACTATTTTATTTTTTCACATAACTTATGTGGCCTGTGAGACCAAAGTAAGGTGCAATGTACATATATACACTCGTTGTATACAACACAATAAGCACACAAACATAATTATCAATATATTGTTTACAAAACTTGTTTACAAAAACAAATAATAAAAAAAATTGTTTATTACTATTGTTCTATAATATATATACCAATATACAGTCACTGAACATACTCCTAGAAGTTCCGCAGCTTGTGGAACTCTTTGAAACATGGTGTCATACACAGTGGTGTTTTACACTCTCACACATAAAACATGGTGTCATACACAGTGGTGTTTTACATTCCTCACACATAAAACATGGTGTCATACACAGTGGTGTTTTACACTCCTCACACATAAAACATGGTGTCATACACAATGGTGTTTTACACTCCTCACACATAAAACATGGTGTCATACACAATGGTGTTTTACACTCCTCACACATAAAATCAGTGTGTGTGCATTTTTGTGGAAGTTTTCTTTTATGTGCAAAGACAAAACACCTCGTCTGAGCAGTTTTCTTCAAATTATTAGCAGGCAGTTGTGTTATGTAGTTATTCTAGGTAAATGGTCATGTGTCATCATTCCTTCCTTCCTAATTTCCTTCATTCCTTTCCTACCTGGAGGCTACCTGGAGGACATTCCACCTCTCTTCCTACATTCCTTCATCTGTCCTTCATTACTTTTTTCCTTCCTTTCATCTAGTCCTTCCTTCATTCCTGCCTTCCCTTCTTGCTTCTGGTTTCTATAATATATATACACATATATAGTCACTAGATACTTTCATAAAACTGCTATTATCACCATTCAGCAAGCTTGTCTTGGGTGCGAGTGTGTGGCTTATAATTGTTTTGAGTCAGGAGTCAGCAGCTGTCAAAATGACATATTGTCTCATTACTCACTTCCCCTCCCGCCTGTCAAAACAATGGGGTCGGATGCTGCTTCCCCTCCATTCTATCTAATTATCTTTCTCCCTCATTCTATCTCTTTCAATCTGTCTCTCTCTTTCTCTCTGTCTATCTCTGTCTCACAGGTACACATAAATACAAGTATACATAGTGTAAATTACCTAGGATAACCCAAAAAATCCAGACAAAGTGCTATACTCTGCTTGAAGATGTGAGTAAACGTGATGATGACACAGTTTTGTGGCTCTCTCTGAGACAGAGCTATACAGATAGACAGGGAGCTTGGCAGACAGACAAATGTTTGTTCGTCGTCGTCGTCTTCTCCTCCTCCTCCTCCTCCTCCTCCTCCTCCTCCTCCTCCTCCTCCTCCTCCTCCTCCTTCTCCTCCTCCTCCTCCTTCTCCTCCTCCTCCTCCTCCTCCTCCTCCTCCTCCTCCTCCTCCTTCTCCTCCTCCTCCTCCTCCTCCTCCTCCTCCTCCTCCTCCTCCTCCTCCTCCTCCTCCTCCTCCTCCGCCTCCTCCTCTTCCTCCTCCTCCTCCTCCTCGTCCTCCTCCTCCTCCTCCTCCTCTTCCTCCTCCTCCTCCTCCTCTTCCTCTTCCTCTTCCTCTTCCTCTTCCTCTTCCTCTTCCTCTTCCTCTTCCTCTTCCTCCTCCTTCTCCTTCTCCTTCTTCTCCTCCTCCTTCTTCTCCTCCTCCTTCTTCTCCTCCTCCTTCTTCTCCTCCTCCCTCTTCTCCTTCTCCTCCTCCCTCTTCTCCTTCTCCTCTTCTTTCTTCTCCTTCTCCTCCTTCTCCTCCTCCTCCTTCTCCTTCTCCTCCTCCTTCTCCTCCTCCTTCTTCTCCTCCTTCTTCTCCTTCTCCTCCTCCTCCTCCTTCTCATTCTCCTCCTCCTTCTCCTCCTCCTCCCTCTTCTCCTTCTCCTCCTCCTTCTCCTCCTCCTCCTTCTCTTCCTCCTTCTCTTTCTCCTCCTCCTTCTCCTCCTCCTCCTCCTCCTCCTGGCTCTTGACAGATGGACAGCTGCCCTCCACCCTTGTTTACGCTCATCAAAGGTCAGCTCTTATCAGATGTTATCTCCCCTTATCTTGTCACTGTCATGGGGTGAACTGTTTTCATGCCTCAAAGGAACATATTATATATTATTATTATTAGGTATTATTATTATTATTCCTCTTCTTCCTATTCTTTCTCCTCTTCTTCTTCCTCCTACCTCCTCCTTCCTCCTTCCTCCTCCTCCCTCCTTCCTCCTCCTCCCTCCCTCCTCTTCCCTCCTTCCTCCTCCCTCCTTCCTCCTCCTCCCTCCTTCCTCCTCCTCCCTCCTTCCTCCTCCTCCCTCCTTCCTCCTCCTCCCTCCTTCCTCCTCCTCCCTCCTTCCTCCTCCTCCCTCCTTCCTCCTCCTCCCTCCTTCCTTCTCCTCCCTCCTTCCACCTCCTCCCTCCTCCTCCCTCCTTCTTCCTCCTTCCTTCCTCTTCCTCCTCCTCTTCTTCCTCCTCCTCTTCTTCCTCCTCCTCTTCTTCCTCCTCCTCTTCTTCCTCCTCCTCCTCTTCTTCCTCCTGCTCCTCCTCTTCTTCCTCCTCCTCCTCTTCTTCCTCCTCCTCCTCTTCCTCCTCCTCCTCCATTGCTTTTGGTCTCAAACTCCTCGAAATCATGAAATTGATCTTCAATGACACTTCCATCTGTGTTAGAGCATCACTTGGGAAGAGAAGAGTCCCAGATTTGCTGGGGAGTCACATATTTCTTACCGCTAGACATGCTGAAAAAGGACGACTGAAATGGTATTCCCACAATGCACCACTGGCTCCCCGATTTTTTTTATATGGTGCACACTGATCATGGAGACCCATTCTCTCACATGTGGGCCTACCAGCTTTCTCCTGCTTGATTTGAAGCCGCTAGAATTTATGCGTATAGATACGTCAAACACGGTATCTCCTATGACGTATATATACGACCGCAACAGTCAAAGGGTTAAAAAAAAATATATTATTTTTTCTTATGAAATGATAGAGAATCTTTTCCCGATTGTAATGACACCAAAAAAACGAAATTTAATGGAAAACTGACGGAATTATGCTCTCGCGAAGTTAGCGACCTCGGCGCTGTTTACAAATCGGCGATTTCGCCCACTTTGAGCCCTATTTTCGGCTAATTCCATTGTTCCAGTCGCCCAAACTCATAGCTATTTCTTTAGAACTCCATTTTTTCTATTGATTGAGTACAAGAAACTGCCCATTTACCAATTTCAACTACCTAATAATGTGGTCAGAAATTTGCAATTTGGCCAATTTCACAAAAACTAAAAAATATGACAATTTCAAAATAAGGTCCAGAATGAACAATGCAGACATTCCTGGCTCTAAAATAACATTTTCTTTGCTCATCAGTCATGTCTCCAGGCCCCTCTGATATTACTCTTGCTTTCTATTTTGAATTTTTATTCAAACAAAAAATAGAAGACTTACTATTATTCAGACTACTGCAATACTGCAATAATTGTATAAATAACATCAATCCATTCATGACTGCATATTAGAATGGCTAGTTGGACATTTATTGGACAATGGCATCATTTGTTTACTTTTGAACATTGGCAAAAATCAAACATTTCCCCTACTTTGAGCTCCATTTTTAGGTTCTTTTTATAGTAAAATCAATCAAAATCACCTCTATTTCTATAATATGTTTTCCATTCTATCAAATGAGACTAAGAAAACGAGAATACAATCATAAGTACTATACGAAAATAGACCACAAATTCGGCATTTTAATTAAAAAAATCGGTCGGAGTTTTTTTTTTCTCATTATGCACTGCGTGCTCCTGGATTTTTTTTATATGGTGCACACTGACCACACAGACCCATTCTCTCACATGTGGGCCTACCAGCTTTCTCCTGCTTGATTTGAAGCCGCTAGAATTTATGAGCATATATACGTCAAACACGGTACCTCGTAAGACGTATATATACGGCTGCGACAGTCAAAGGGTTAAGTCTGAAGGCGGTAAGCAAGACTACTAGAAATGCTACATATTTCCCAGCACCATAACTACTCTTCACTTTACTGTTATTTACAACAGATTGCAGAATTTTTTAGAAAAAGATTTTAACCATACCCATATACTCAAGGGTGTAACTATTTACAATTTTAGTGGCTTTTAAAAACAATACACATTACAGTGCAAGAATTGCACACAATGTCCACTGTGAAAGCCCACACCAACAGGCCTGTGCCTCTGCTGTGGTAATCTAGCAAGCAACTGGTACTCCAGGGTGGCATCTTCCTGATCAGGAGACGAGAGTAGAGCCAAACCCAGAGCAGTCAGGTGTACACCAGGCAGGAAACTTCACAAAACATGTCAAGGTGTCTCTCACTTGGTGGCCGAACCAAACAGTGAGACTTCCAGTCAACACTCACGATCCTTAACATGATTAGGCACTCAAGCCCATCTTCCGAGGTCCCACTCCACACAGATCCTCCATACTTATGAAGAGGAGGCTGACATAGAACATGAAGGGGTCCAAGGGACCACAAAGGCAAATCGTCGGGCCGTTTTGTATATAGAGCACACCAAGACACAACATCACATACCTTCCTGAACGTCTCATGTTACTGAAGGTTGTCAACCACTGCCTCAACTCACATTTACATATACACTGATCCTCATCACACTTTTGGCTCCGACTCGACTCCTTCACAGTCAGATGGCTGGTAGAGAGTACTCAGGCTCGCCGAGAGTTCACCACTGCAAAAACAACAAGGTCAGCACATGACAAACACTATGTACAAAGTATGCACTATGCATCTACATGAAAGATTTAGAGAGAGCATTAGCAACCACATTCTCTGAGCCTTTTATATATTTGACTTCCAAATTAAAAGGCTGTAGGAACAAAGCCCATTTTAAGAGTCTGATTTTAGTCACCATACACAGGAACAGGATGAAGAGATCCTGAGACATGTACGAATGCTGAATAGCCTGTGGTAAAATGTGGTAAAATGTTGACATTTAAACTTAGAAGGTTGTTCATAGATAGTAACAGTTCTGCAACCTCTCGCAGTGCAACAACAAACACCAAAGACATCTCTTTGCACCCAGGTTGGATACATCAAGTTTACACAAACCCCTTCATGTTCCACCTCACACATAAATTTTAAGCACACAATGAACACAATTTGCATTACACACATTAAAATGGTACTGGAACACAGGCCATGGAAATCACATCTTCCTGCCCCATGTTTTAGTTTATTTAAAATGTTTGCATCTCTTAGTGCATCAGTATCAATCTTTCTAATCCTGTAAACCTTAGTTGTTAAACGTACTTTGTGGTAGTCAGTACATATGCCAAGGGTGCCATCTAATTTGGGAACCATGAAGCATGGGAATGCCCACTGACTCTCACTAAGCACTACAAACTGGTGGTGGAAGAATTTCACTTCTTCCTCTATATCCAATTTTTCATACAGATTTTTCCCACACAAAAATTGTTGAATTGGCTCAGCTTCCTTAACAATTTCTTCATGGAGTTTCAACTTTTCCCCATTACTGACATCCCAAACTTTTATAAAGTTCCAAGGTGGCTGAGCCAACTCTCCAACATTTTTCTCATTAAAACCAAGCATGCATTTCCCAAAATCTTTTACACACATGTTATTTCTTAAATACATTTTTGGTATTAAATACAGATTATTGTTTTGCAGCCCTTTACATTCCATTAAAACATTGGTCTCTCTGAATTTTTGACATAACTTCAAACCCTTTAACCGGTTACTGTGTACACTATACTCATTCTTTTCTTGCTTGGGGGTGTGGGTTTTATATCTAACCCCTGGGAACTTCCCCCACAACATGTTCAGCTCACAGCAGCTTGCCATACAGATTTTCACATGAATTGGCTCCAGTATCAGCACTTCCTCTCCAGCCTCCAGAGTATCATGGTCCACATTATGGTCCCACATCATCCTGGTCTGGTTGATGGGCACGTTCACTGGTACCATCCACCTCATACGAGCCAAACAGTGTCTGAAACTGAGAAATAGCTCCGAGGGGGGAGCATTACCATCCTCCCCAAGCCAATAGCTCAGAGATTCCAGAGTGCTTCCCCACTCAGCAAATACAAAGAAAGGGATCCTTTCATCCCTGTTGTTAGTATTGTCTATACCATAGGCTTGCATCATTGTCTTGAGGGCTTGATGTAATTTCTCTATTTCCCCTTGAGATGGAGGGTGATAGGCCATTGCAAAGTTAGGCTCTACTTTTAATTCCTTCAAAACATTTCTAAAAGATTTTGAGGTAAAGTTAGGCCCTTGGTCTTTTTGCACCTCTTGAGGAAAACCAACATGAAAAAAGAACTTCATCAAAGCCCTTAAGACTACACGAGCCGTTATCTTATGCAGAGGGACTGCTTCCAGGTACCTGGTAGTGGAGCAAATATTTGTGAGTAAATAATCATTTCCAAGTTTGGTCCTTGGGAATGGACCAAGTACATCTACTACCAGCTTGCTGAAGGGTTCACCTGGTGCTGAAATAGACTGAAGGGGAACAGGTTTAATACTTCGACTAGGTTTCCCTATAAACTGAGAGACATGATAGGTCTCAATATACTTTCTGACAGTCTCCCACAGCTGAGACCAGAAGAAATGCCTGGAAACCTTGGACATCACCATCTAGGGACAAAACCCTTGTTCTCCTTCCATCGATACTGCAAACAGAGGTGAATTCTTTGTAAGAGTTTCCTCCCTGAAATGAAAACACTTACTTAACTGTAAAATCTCTTCCTCAGCAACAGCGACATTTTCCTGCACAGAAATTAATTGCACCCTAGCAGGTGCAGCCTCTCTCACACTAATTAACTGATCCATTCTCCAGTCATGCTCAGCTCTGGCTGGAACATCCTTTTCTTCAGTTGACTGCAGTTCAACATCAGAAAACAGAGTTTCCAAACTTAAGCCCTCACCATCCTCATGAGAAATATCATGAAGACTGTTGGTAGCATGATCATGAGCCATACTTCTCATGGTGGAACCATCAGGGAGAAGGTCTGGCAGGGTTTTCCTAGCCATTTCCTCCCAACATTTGGGACATTTGGGACTTGGTTTCCCCCAAACTAGTTGTTCCTCACTGTCTAACAGGCCCATAACATTATTCCCTAATAAGAGGTCGACCCCTTCGAAGGGAATTTCATCTGACATACCTACAGGGAGATAGCCAACTTGGTATGCAGATTCTACCCATAATTTGTGTACAGGTGTCCTTATGGTTGAACCCGTAATACCTTTCAACAATATATCTACCCCAGTATAGGTATCCTTAGACACTGGCAGCACTCCAGTACATAGCAAAGAGTAGGTGCTACATCCATCTCTCAAGGACAATATGTTCTCAACTCTGCCTACATTCTTTTGCAAACCAACTGTGGACCTACTAGAAAATATACACATCCTGGGGTCTAGATCCAAAGGTTCCTCCTCACCTTGCCTTGAAGACCTAATGCAGGCAACTGGATGTATCTCTTCAGTTAGGGTCCCCTGGGATGGTTCCTCCCTTTCCTGATCTCGCTGCCTTGACCAGCAAAACTTTTGTGTGTGTCCAGTTTTGTTACAGTAGTAACAGATAAAACTCTTAAAGGTATTTTTACCATTTGGTGTAGGACTGGTACTGTTTACTCGAGGACCTGAAGCATTATCTGATTGTCTAGGTAAACTTTGAACTCCAGCTGACTTACCTTTTCCTTCTGTTTTAGAGGGCACCTCAGCCTTCATTTGTCCCTGAAAATTCTTGTCCCACTTACCTTTATGACCATAGGACTTGGAATAAGGTTTAGAATGAGTGGGGAAATTTTTAAAAGCAGCATGACTGTTTTTACTTACCAATTCCCTGCGAGCCAAGAATCGGTCACCTAGATCCAGTGCTTCTGAAAGATTATCTGGGTTTTTGTCCTCCAAATATTCTCTGAGGTCAACAGGGATTGTATTGTACAATTCCTCATGAACCATCAGATCTACTAATTTGTTATAGTCTTTATTAACTCCTTTGGAACAAACCCATTTCTTAAAAAGGAACAGTTTCTCATTCCCAAACTCAGTTAAGGTCTGCCCATCCTGAAATTTTTGATTCCTGAACTTTTGTCTATATTTCTCAGGTATCATTTGGTATGCAAGCAATACTTCCTCTTTAATCTTATCATAATCAGAAAAATTTTGCCCCTCCAGAGTCTCTACTCTCTGGAATCCTTTACCCACAAGTTGTGTGCGAACTAGGGTAGCCCACTTCTGTTTGGGCCATCCTTGCTCCAAAGCAGTCTTCTCAAAAAAAGAAAAATATCTATCTGGGTCACTCTGTAAACTTAGGGACAAAATTTGCGTCTTTAGTTATGTTAAAGTACTGCTCAGGCTCTTGTTCTGAACCTCAAAACCTTTGACACTCTTCCTCTTTAGCTTTCATTAATTTAATTTCAGCCTCTAGCACAGCTAATTTCAGTCTCATCCATTCCATTTCTGTAACACCTGGGGTAGGTGATCCCTCATGTTCACTGTTACCAGGCATGTTTACTGATGAATTATTACCTTCTTCCCTGAAGCCTAAAACATTTAAAGACTCATCTTCTGACATAGTTTTTATCTTTAAACACTTGCTTCCCTCTTACAGTATCAGTGGACAAAGTTTTCCCACAGGCACATAAAATAACACAAATTGAATGTAAAATATGCACATAGCACTTACCATAACCACAACAAATATGTGTTACTCAACCTTTCTCCCACCTTAGGAGAAAAACAACCTGTAAACTAATATATGAAAACAACACTTCCACTGACACCACCTTGGTAAATCTTCTACCAGAAACATGCAACTGTTATTACTCCATACCAGTACATATAGTTCAAAGAATATTTTGAGTTATTTTACCAGTCAAATAACTCTCCCGGTCAAGCTCCCATGTTACGTTGGTTTGTCCCTTATTACTTTGATAGTAAGGTTCTTACTACATGTTCTAGTGTGGGGTAGCTTTTTACTTAATGGCCTTATCTGTTTAGAGGTAATACTTACATCATGGCTGATCATCTTGAGTGTCTGATATCCTCTCACCAGCCTTCTTCACAGGTTATGTAAGCTACTACTATAAAAATATAACTGTATTCTCAATAGATATGTACAGAATATACAATTACAGCCTCACATTTTCAAAACAAAGATCTACACACTCCATAACTGTTCTCCACATGGTGTATCCCAACAATTTTGTCCTCTCTTCTTGATTAACTCTGGACTAACCAGTGTTTTGACACACTTTAGTCACCCTGGGTATGGTGGCCACAACTTAAGTTATAAAAACTCACCCCTGGAGCACACATAATGCCCCAAAAGATAGAAAGAAGGACCCAGAGATCTTGCCACCTCCATGTCAACAAGAGAAGAGAGAGAGAGACAAGGGGAGAGGGAGGAGCCTAGCTAAACTCATCCCACCAAAACAAAAGACTGTTGCCAAGCACAGTTCTCTTGTTACCACAATTCTACTATACCTTATTTTACTGTTACAAAAGAAATACAACTTTATAAACTACTTGTTTAAATTATGTGTTTGTGTGTCTATAGTATAACCTATTATATTGAGAAAAAAGGCTTGACCCAGCTGCCTCTCAGTCATAAGAGTGATCAGCCCTTATGACATTTAGAGCAAAGTCCCCATCAATTCAATATAATTAGGTATTCCAGAGTAACTGTTACTTATAAATACATGTTGGGTCCTATAGCCCCATAACAGCCTTTAAATGTTGTCATTGCTAAACATTAGTCATTGGGCATGCAGCAGTGATGTAACTGGAGTTTACTACCCGCATCCCCCTGCCCTTGGATTTCATAGGGGTGACACCAAAGATGCCACCCTGGGTGACACCAAAGATTCTGCCCCAGGTGACACCAACCCTAGCGACGCCTCTGTAGAGAGCAGACACCTGCATATTATGAAACAGTTCAGCATTCAACCTATAAAATCTTGTATATGAACTTTATACAGCTACAGGAAGGCTCGCTTTACAGGACTTCATTTTACAGCGTTTTGCTAATACAGCGGTTTTTAGTTATACACATTTTTCATTTATTTAGACTTCCTACAGTAAATATGTTCACCACTCACTATCAGCTAAGGACGAAAATATTTTAAGGTACGTAATGTATGTGCATTTTTTAGGCCTAGCTCTATTGCTCGCTTAATATACAGGGTGTCCACAAAAACACTCCCTGATTTCAAACAAGTATAACATGTAACTTTATTGTAATAATTTTTCACAGTTATTAGCTTCAGATGCAGGATTTCATTCAGTTTCATGTGGCATAAGGTAGCATTAAAGGCACTCAATGTGCTTCCCTGTGGTTGCTCGGCAAACATCGATGCTATAGTCCAGTTTGGTCCAGACACTCTGCAGCATATCTGGTGTTATGCAAACTGCTACAGTGATCGAAATTTTCAGCTCCTCCAGGGTTGCAGGTAGTGGTTGTACCTAACCTGTGCTCTTCACATGCCCCCAAAGAAAGAAGTCACAAACAGTTATGTCTGGTGACCTCTTCAAATTTAATAATTTGAAAATTTACTTTGTTAATTTACTTAGTGTTTAAATGTGTATTGATTCTGGCCTGTCAAAGTATAATTACTCAACAGGGAGCAACGAGCGCAGTCCATTTTCTCGTAAACGCCGCGGCAGCGTGGGTGGAGGATCTCTCAAGGCTGGTGCTTGTGGCAGTGGCAGTAGTCCCAAGCTATCTCCACACCACTCTTCTAGTGACCACTCTCATCCCTCTCACAATCACCACCATGATCACCATCATGCCCATCATTCGCCTCACCCAGGACTTGGTAGGCGACTCACACGCTCCTTGTCAGAGTCGAGCCTCATAGTGAGGAGGCGGCCTGAAAGAGTTCGTTCACATGGTAAGTGATGTATTTGTATGCCTTTTGTGTTAATGTTTTTTAATTATTTGTACAGCAAATAATTATTTGGTGTCTTATTTTGCTTTCTGAACCAATAAATATTTCCAGGTTGGGCTTGGGCATGCAGCGGGCATATGTGAGTGTATTAGGAGTGAATGGAGATGAATTTTTTGGGACTTGACGAACTGTTGGAGTGTTGAGCAGGGTGATATTTTGTGAAGGAATTCAGGGAAACTGGTTAGCTGGACTTTAGTCCTGGAGGTGGGAAATACAATGCCTGCACTGTAAAGGAAGGATTTGGGATATTGGCTGTTAGGATTGACATCTAAACTGTTGTATCTGGGTTCCTCTGCAAAGACAGTGGTTATATGTGAATAATGGTGAAAGTGTTTATTTTTTGGGTCACCCTGCTTCGGTGGGAGATGGCCGACATGTTGAAAAAAAAAAATTATTGAATGTATTAACCTTTAAACTGTCCAAACGTAGATCTACGTTTGCATGCGTATTGCTCCAAACGAAGATCAACATTTTATTTTTCATTCTTTTGAATTTGGCACAATAGGCTTGAGTCGCCTAGACATGAAAGAATGGGTCTGTGCACTCGGTGTGTGCACTATTAAAAAAATCTGGGAGCACTTAGTACCTTGTGGTAGCACTAGTTCAATTGAGCACCAGCTAGAGCAAATAGCATGGCAAACACTAGGGATTCACTGATGCCATGTTGCATTAACACTCCCATTTTAAGAGGAAAGTAAAAATAGGTTAGATAAATACATGAGTGAGTGTACATGTTTATAGAGGGGCCACAGATATATCAGATCACTTTATAGTTGTAGCTACACTGAGAGTAAAAGGTAGATGGGATACAAGGGGAATAGAAGCATCAGGGAAGAGAGAGGTGAACGTTTATAAACTAAAAGAGGAGGCAGTTAGGGTAAGATATAAACAGCTATTGGAGGATAGATGGGCTAATGAGAGCATAGGCAATGGGGTCGAAGAGGTATGGGGTAGGCTTAAAAATGTAGTGTTAGAGTGTTCAGCAGAAGTTTGTGGTTACAGGAAAGTGGGTGTGGGAGGGAAGAGGAGCGATTGGTGGAATGATGATATAAAGAGAGTAGTAAGGGAGAAAAAGTTAGCATATGAGAAGTTTTTACAAAGTAGAAGTGATGCAAGGAGCAAAGAGTATATGGAGAAAAAGAGAGAGGTTAAGAGAGTGGTGAAGCAATGTAAAAAGAGAGCAAATGAGAGAGTGGGTGAGATGTTATCAACAAATTTTGTTGAAAATAAGAAAAAGTTTTGGAGTGAGATTAACAAGTTAAGGAAGCCTAGAGAACAAATGGATTTGTCAGTTAAAAATAGGAGAGGAGAGTTATTAAATGGAGAGTTAGAGGTATTGGGAAGATGGAGGGAATATTTTGAGGAATTGTTAAATGTTGATGAAGATAGGGAAGCTGTGATTTCGTGTATAGGGCAAGGAGGAATAACATCTTGTAGGAGTGAGGAAGAGCCAGTTGTGAGTGTGGGGGAAGTTCGTGAGGCAGTAAGTAAAATGAAAGGGGGTAAGGCAGCTGGGATTGATGGGATAAAGATAGAAATGTTAAAAGCAGGTGGGGATATAGTTTTGGAGTGGTTGGTGCAATTATTTAATAAATGTATGGAAGAAGGTAAGGTACCTAGGGATTGGCAGAGAGCATGCCAAAGGGGACAAAAGAGAGTGCAAAAATTATAGGGGGATAAGTCTGTTGAGTGTACCTGGTAAAGTGTATGGTAGAGTTATTATTGAAAGAATTAAGAGTAAGACGGAGAAAAGGATAGCAGATGAACAAGGAGGCTTTAGGAAAGGTAGGGGGTGTGTGCACCAGGTGTTTACAGTGAAACATATAAGTGAACAGTATTTAGATGAGGCTAAAGAGGTCTTTGTGGCATTTATGGATTTGGAAAAGAAGTATGACAGGGTGGATAGAGGGGCAATGTGGCAGATGTTGCAGGTGTATGGTGTAAGAGGTAGGTTACTGAAAGCAGTGAAGAGTTTTTACGAGGATAGTGAGGCTCAAGTTAGAGTATGTAGGAAAGAGGGAAATTATTTCCCAGTAGAAGTAGGCCTTAGACAAGGATGTGTGATGTCACCGTGGTTGTTTAATATATTTATAGATGGGGTTGTAAGAGAAGTGAATGCATGGGTCTTAGCAAGAGGCGTGGAGTTAAAAGATAAAGAATCACACATAAAGTGGGAGTTGTCACAGTTGGTCTTTGCTGATGACACTGTGCTCTTGAGAGATTCTGAAGAGAAGTTGCAGAGATTGGTGGATGAGTTTGGTAGGGTGTGCAAAAGAAGAAAATTAAAAGTGAATACAGGAAAGAGTAAGTTTATGAGGATAACAAAAAGATTAGGTGATGAAAGATTGGATATCAGATTGGAGGGAGAGAGTATGGAGGAGGTAAATGTATTCAGATATTTGGGAGTGGACATGTCAGCGGATGGGTCTATGAAAGATGAGGTGAATCATAGAATTGATGAGGGGGAAAGGGTGAGTGGTGCACTTAGGAGTCTGTGGAGACAAAGAACTTTGTCCTTGGAGGCAAAGAGGGGAATGTATGAGAGTATAGTTTTACCAACGCTCTTATATGGGTGTGAAGCATGGGTGATGAATGTTGCAGCGAGGAGAAAGCTGGAGGCAGTGGAGATGTCATGTCTGAGGGCAATGTGTGGTGTGAATATAATGCAGAGAATTCGTAGTTTGGAAGTTAGGAGGAGGTGCGGGATTACCAAAACTGTTGTCCAGAGGGCTGAGAAAGGGTTGTTGAGGTGGTTCGGACATGTAGAGAGAATGGAGCGAAACAGAGTGATTTCAAGAGTGTATCAGTCTATAGTGGAAGGAAGGCGGAGTAGGGGTCTGCCTAGGAAAGGTTTGAGGGAGGGGGTAAAGGAGGTTTTGTGTGCGAGGGGCTTGGACTTCCAGCAGGCATGCGTGAGCGTGTTTGATAGGAGTGAATGGAGACAAATGGTTTTTAATACTTGACGTGCTGTTGGAGTGTGAGCAAAGTAACATTTATGAAGGGGTTCAGGGAAACCGGCAGGCCGGACTTGAGTCCTGGAGATGGGAAGTACAGTGCCTGCACTCTGAAGGAGGGGTGTTAATGTTGCAGTTTAAAAACTGTAGTGTAAAGCACCCTTCTGGCAAGACAGTGATGGAGTGAATGATGGTGAAAGTTTTTCTTTTTCGGGCCACCCTGCCTTGGTGGGAATCGGCCAGTGTGATAATAAAAAAAATAATAATAAAAAATGAGTGAGTGTGGGTAGGCGTGAGTTGGACCTGACTAGCTTGTGCTACTAGGTCTGATGTCATGCTCCTTCCTTCAATGGATGTGACCTGACTAGGTGTGTCATTGGTCTGAGCCGGAGAGGGGGGGGCGGTGGTGACATGTACCTGACTTTGCAGTGTTTTTTGTATGTTTTTTAAAGTTGTATTTGTAATTCCTTGGTCTCATTTAATAGAATGGAAGATATACTACAGAAATAGAGATGATTTTGATTGGTTTTTAGTACTGGAAATAGCTTGAAACTGAGCTCAAAGTAGCAGAAATGTTAAATTTTGGCCGATGTTCAAGAGTAAACAAATGACCTCACAAGTCTAATATGACAGCTGGTGGGTTTGATATACATTCACAAATGTGGTGATATTATTTATACAATTATTACAGTATTGCATAACAATAAATCTTCTATTTTTTGGTTTGAATAAAAATTAATTGTGTGAATAAAAAATCAAAATGGAATTCATTTGTAAAGCCTGAAAACATAACTAATGAACAGAGGAAATGTTAGTTTAATGCCAGGAATGCCTGCATTGTTTGTTCTAGACCCTATTTTGAAATTGGAGTATTTTGAACTTTGCATTAAATTGGCCAAATTACCAATTTCCGGTCACTTTATTTTGTTGTTGAAACAGTTGACTTGGCGATTTCTTTTGGTCATTTGATAGAATAGAAGTAATACTAGTGAAATAGCTAAGAATTTGGTTGACTGGAATACTAAAATGGGAGTCAAAGTTGGCAAAATCGCTGATGCATAAATATTGCCGATATATCAAAATTCGCGAGAGCATAATTTCGTTAGTTTTACATCAAATTTCGTACTTTTTGTTTTATTACCTTCAGAAAGAGATTCTCTACCATTTCATAAGAAAAAGTAACAAAATTAGTTTTTGAAACTTCTTGGACCCTGGTGTGCACTTTGAAATTTGGCCTCTGGACCCTGAAAGGGTTAATGACCTTTATTTATTTATTTATTTATTTATTTATTTATTTATTTATTTATTTATTTATTTATTAATTTATGTCTTGGCAAATAGTACATTGAGATTATGTATTTACAATAATGGGTTGCAATGCAGAGAGAGCCTCTGTTATGCCTAGGCATTATTGGCCAACTTAACATTATTGGCTACTTAACACTAAGAATTATATCAAAGTTGTACAGTAGAATATTAATTATATCTTAATTGTACAGTAGATTATTAATTATAAGTGAATCTAATTTATATAAGACAAAAGATATATTCATATACAGTGGACCCCCGCATAACGATTTTAATCCGTGCAAGAGGGGTAATTGTTATGCGAAATAATCGGTATGTGAATGAATTTTCCCCATAAGAAATAATGGAAATAAAATTAATCCGTGCAAGACACCCAAAAGTATGAAAAAAAAAAATTTTTACCACATGAAATATACATTTTCCCACACACAAAGAGAAGGATACATGCACAATAGTAGAGTAGTACATGCACAGTATATATTGTGCATGTACTAGTCTACTAAATGAAGAATAAATGACACTTACCTTTATTGAAGATGCAGCAATGACTGTTGAGACACTGTGTCCTGGGAGTGCCTTTTCCTCCTGAGTACTGTAGGTCCTGTTTGGTATTTTCTTCCAGAACATGCCTTATCACACTGTGTATGCCACTACGATTCTTAAATCTCTCAAACCAACCTTTGCTGGCTTTAAATTCACCAATATGAGCACTAGTTCCAGGCATTTTTCCCTGTTCACCTGGGTGTTAGTCGACTGGTGTGGGTTGCATCCTGGGTGTTATTCGACTTGTGTGGGTTGCATCCTGGGAGACAAGATTAAGGACCCCAATGGAAATAAGTTAGACAGTCTTCGATGACACTGACTTTTTTGGGTTATCCTGGGTGGCAAATCCTCTGGGGTTAATTATTTCTTGGTATTCTCAATAAGCCACACCAACAACGGTGCTACAGCAGCAGCAGCAGCAGCTGACGGTGGTACAGCAGCAACAGACGATGCTACAGCAGCAGCAGACGATGCTACAGCAGCAACAGACGATGTTACAGCAGCAGCAGACGATGCTACAGCAGCAGCAGCAGCTGACGGTGGTACAGCAGCAACAGACGATGCTACAGCAGCAACAGACGATGTTACAGCAGCAGCAGACGATGCTACAGCAGCAGCAGCAGCTGACGGTGGTACAGCAGCAACAGACGACGCTACAGCAGCAACAGACGATGTTACAGCAGCAGCAGACGATGCTACAGCAGCAGCAGCAGCTGACAGTGCAGCAGCAGCAGCAGCTGTACCACCAATAGTAGCGATGGTTGATTGGGGTTTATTATACAACCTGGCCAGCTCGGAGACACGCACTCCACTTTCATGCTTATCAATGATCTTTTTCTTCATCTCTATTGTAATTCTCACCCTTATTGCTGTAGGGTTGGCACTAGAAGCTTTCTTGGGGCCCATGGTCACTTATTTTCCAGAAAAAGCACCGAAAACACTGTAATAATACGAAATATTCCGATTGTATGCTTGGATGTTACCGCGGAGGCTGGCTGGTAAACAATGCCACCGGCGGAACATGTGAGCGTGGCTCAGGCCGCACATTGGACGCGTCTCGGACGAAAATCGGTGAGCGGGTTTTTAAGCGGTATGTGAGGCAAAATTTTGGCGATTAAAGCAAGCAGTATGCGGATTAATCGCTATGTGATGCCATCGGTATGCGGGGTCCACTGTATTCAAAAATGCTTTTTGTGAAAACAATGATTCAATTATATTCCTGTCGACAATGGATAAAAGGTTCAAAAGTAATTGTTGAAATTATGATATTGGAATACATAATTGAGTATGTGAGTGCTGAGTATTTAGCACTGATGAAGGAATTACAAGTGACATGAGCAAATTTGCTGATTCAAAAATAGGCCGTATGATTCATTCTGAGGAGGATACCAATGAACTCCAAGAGGATTTGGACAAATTAATGTCTTGGTCTGAAAAATGGCAGATGAAGTTCAGTGTGGACAAGTGTAAAGTACTAGTCTTTGATAATGAAAAAAACCCTTGAAGTTATAAACTAGGTGAAGTAGAGCTTGATCATACAGAATGTGAAAAAGACTTGGGAGTCATGGTAAGCAGAGTCTAAAGCCAAGACAGCAATGCCTGTGTGCAGTAAGGCTAACAGATTACTAGGATTTAAAGGTGTAGAATTAGGGGGATATGATCGAGGTGTATTAATGGAAAACAGGAATAAATAAAGGGGATGTAAATAGTGTGCTGAAAATTTCCAACCAAGACAGGACTTGCAGCAATGGTTTCAAGTTGGAAAAATTCAGATTCAGGAAGGATATAGGAAAGCATTGGTTTGGTAATAGAGTTGTGGATGAGTGGAACAAGCTCCCAAGTACAGTTATTGAGGCTAAAACGTTGTGTAGTTTTAAAAATAGGTTAGATAAATACATGAGTGGGTGTGGGTGGGTGTGAGTTGGACCTGACTAGCTTGTGCTGCTGGATCTGGTACAGTGCTCCATCCTTGAGTGGGGATGACCAGACTGGGTGGGTCATTGGTCTAATCCGGGGGGGGGAACACATGGACCTGCTCCACATGGGTCAGTAGGCCTGTTGCAGTGTTCCTTCTTTCTTATGTTCTTCTTATGTTCTTAAATAACAAGAAGTGCAAAAGTTATTTTACAGCTCTGTGCATCACTAGTGAGGCTTCATTTGGATTATGCCACTCAGTTTTGGTTTCCTTACTACAGGATGGATATAGACTCATTGGAGAACATACAGAGAAGAATGACTAAAAATTATTTACTGTATAAATAATGACTAAAAATTATTTACTGTATAAGAAATCTCCCATATGAAGATAGACTTGATTCTCCACTCTCTGGAGAGACATAGAATGAGGGGAGATATCATCGAAGTGTATAAGTGGATGATGGGCATAAACAATGGTGATATTAATAAAGTACTGAGAGTGTTGATCCAGGTAAAAACCAGAAATAATGGATTTAAGTTGGATAAATTTAAATTAAAAAAAGATGTAGGTAAGTACTGGTTTTCGAACAGAGTTGTGGATGCTTGGAACAATCTTCTGAGTAGGGTGATAGAGGCTAGGACTTTGGGTAGCTTTAAAAGTAGATTGGACAAATATATGAGTGGGAGGGGCTGGGTTTGATTGGTGTCATTGGGTATGGGAGTAAATTCTGGGTAGCTTTGGGTAGGGGTGGTTTTGATAAGGACCTGCCTTATATGGGCCAGTAGGCCTTTTGCAGTGTTCCTCCATTCTTATGTTCTTATAATAAGGGCAATGTGTGGTGTAAGTACTTTGCAGAGAATTCGTAGTGCGGAAATTAGGAGGAGGTGTGGAGTTACTAAAAGTATTAGTCAGAAGGCTGAAGAGGGGTTGTTGAGGTGGTTTAGTCATTTAGAGAGAATGGAACAAAGTAGAATGACTTGGAGAGCATATACTGTAAATCTGTAGGGGAAGGAAGGTGGGGTAGGGGATGCCCTTAATAAGGTTAGAGGGAGGGGGAGTAAAGGAGGTTTTGTGGGTGAGGGGCTTGGACTTCCAGCAAGTGTGCATGAGCGTGTCAGGAGTGAATGGAGATGAACGATTTTTGGGACCTGACAAGCTGTTGGAGTGTGTGCAGGGTAATATTTTGTGAAGGGATTCAAGGAAACCGGTTAGCCAGACTTGAATCCTGGAGATGGGAAGTACAATGCCTGCACTTTAACCCTTAAACTGTCCAAATGTAGATCTACGTTTGCACGCCTAGCACTCCAAACGTAGATCAGTGTTTTATTTTTCATTCCTTCAAATTTAGTACAATAGGCTTGAGTCGCCCAGACATGAAAGAATGGGTCTGTGCACTCAGTGCGTGTAATATTAAAAAAATTTGGGAGCACTTAGTACCTTGTGGGAGCACCAGTTAAATTGAGCACCAGCTAGAGCAAATAGCATGGCAAACACTAGGGAATCACTGATGCCATGTCACATTAACACTTCCATTTTAAGAGGAAAGTAAAAATAGGTTAGATAAATACATGAGTGAGTGTGGGTGGGTGTGAGTTGGACCTGACCAGCTTGTGCTACTAGGTCTGATGTCATGCTCCTTCCTTCAGTGGATGTGACCTGACTAGGTGGGTCATTGGTCTAAGCCGGAGGGGGGAAGGGTGACATGTACCTGCCTTGCATGGGCCAGTAGGCCTGCTGCAGTGTTCTTTCTTATGTTCTTATGTATTCGGCAGGCTGGCCGGCTGGCTGGCTTTGGCTGTCTGTCTATCTATATCTCTGTATCTGTCTCTGTCTGTCTATTTATGTCTCTCTCACATGCACACATAAGTACAGTTATTATACATAGTGTAAATTACCTAAGATAACCCAAAAATTCCAGCAAAGATAGACAGACAGATAGACAGACTGACAGACAGACAGAGAGGCATAAATAGACAGAGAGACAAGACATGTTTGTGTGTGACAGTGATAACAAATACAGAGAGGATTAGCTGGAGCAGTGGGCATTTATCAGATGTCACTTGGCTGTCAACAGCATAGGGATGCCTTTCATAACACCATGCTTCAAGGTATACGCCAGGGTATCTAAAACATTGCTGGGACCTATAAATGCTTTGTATATATTTCTAGACAATAGTAAATAACCCAAGCAGGTGTAAATGTTCACCTGTCAATGTGATTGTGACTATTTGAGCACAATTTCCATACCTAATATTAATGTCAGAACAAAGATTGGTTATGAAATTACAAGAACTATTATAAATTGTAATAATCAGAACATGGAAAAATATATAAATTAAAATAAAAACGAGAAAAAAAGGTATATCGGCAACACTTCTGCAAGCAGCAGGAGTTGATGTTGCCATCAGGTGAGCATCCAGAGCAAACTTCATGTCTTATATCTCGGTAAGTACTGACCCTAAATTTTTTTTTTTTAACCCTTAAACGGTCCAAAGAGATTGACGTTCAAATTCATAGTGCTACAAAAGTAGATCTACTTTTTTTTACATATTTTCAAATATAACCAAAAAAATGTAGATAAAAGTTTTTTTTACACGTTTTCAAATGTAAAACAAAAAAGAAGATCTACATTTTTTTACATACTTTCAGATGTTGAAAAAACGTATATATACGTTTGGATCGTTTAAGGGTTAATCCTATAACATGTAGAAAAATGTGCTCTCCATTTTAAGAGTAAAAAAAATTGTTTTTCAAAATATTCGGAGCACCACACAAGTGAACGTAGATCTACGTTTGGACAGTTTAAGTGTTAAAAGAGGGTTTGGGATATTGGCAGTTTGGAGGAACATTTTAACTGTCATATCTGAGTGCCTCTGCAAAGACAGTGATTATGTATGAGTGATGGTGATAGTGTTGAATGATGATGAAAGTTTTTTGTTTCTTTTTGGGTCACCCTGCCTCAGTGGGAAACAACCGATGCATTAAAAAAAAAAAAAACTATATTTCAGCATGATACATGTTTGTACAAAGGAGTATAACAATTGAGTGTACATACCAAAAGCCCCTTTATATGCTGAACATTTTGGGCAACCTTAAGACTAACTTAAGATTAACCCTTTCAGGGTCCAGAGGCCAAATTTCAAAGTGTGCACCAGGGTCCAAGAATTTTCAAAAAATAATTTTGTTATTTTTTTCTTTTGAAACGGTAGAGAATCTTTTTCTGAAGGTAATAAAACAAAAAGTATGAAATTTGATGGAAAATTGACGAAATTATGCTCTCGCGAATTTTGATGTGTCGGCGATATTTACGCATCGGCGATTTTGCCGACTTTGACTCCCATTTTAGGCCAATTACAGTATTCCAGTCAACCAAATTCTTAGCTATTTCACTAGTATTACTTCTATTCTATCGATTGAGCACAAGAAATCGCTAAGTCAACTGTTTGAACATCAAAATAAAGTGACCGGAAATTGGTAATTTGGCCAATTTAATGCAAAGTTCAAAATATTCCAATTTCAAAATAGGGTCCAGAATAAACAATGCAGGCATTCCTGGCACTAAACTAACATTTCCTCTGTTCATTAGTTACATTTTCAGGCTTTACAAATGAATTCCATTTTTATTTTTTATTCACATAATGAATTTTTATTCAAACCAAAAAATAGAAGATTTATTGTTATGCAATACTCTAATAATTGTATAAATAATATCACCACATTTGTGAATGTATATTAGACCCACCAGCTGTCATATATTAGACTTGTGAGGTCATTTGTTTACTCTTGAACATTTGCAAAAATGTAACATTTCTGTTACTTTGAGCTCAGTTTCAAGCCATTTCCAGTAATAAAACCAATCAAAATCATCTCTGTTTCTGTAGTATATTTTCCATTCTATCAAATGAGACCAAGAAATTGCAAATATAACTATAAAAAACCTACGAAATAACACTGTAAAGTCGCTGTTTTAATAAAAAGTTACGGTCTCAGTTTTTTTTCTCTCATTATGCACTGTGTGCTGCAGGATTTGTTTTATGTGGTGCACACATACCATATAGATGTATTCTCTCATATCTAGGCTCAAATTTACTGCTCACAGCTTATCAGAGTGAGCTGAACTCATGGTGTAGATCTACGGTTTGGACCCTGAATGTAAAGCCGTAGATCTATTGCACGGACCCTGAAAGGGTTAATAAGGCAACAACAGTGCAGTAAATTTGTTCATATGGTCATTAGGCAAGTTTACAATGAATACAAGAGAATTGAATATTCTATTTGTTCATGCTATTTGTCTTTAACCCTTTCAGGTTACAAGCTGTAGATCTACACCTTGTCCACGGAGTCCAAGAATTAAAAAAAAAAATTACCTTATGAAATGGTAGAGAATCTTTTTCTGAAGGTAATAAAACAAAAAAATATGAAATTTGGTGGAAAACTGATGAAATTACACTATCGCAAATGTTGCTCTGTCAGCGATATTTACACATCGGCAATTTTGCCCACTTTGACTCCTATTTTAGACCAATTGCAATATTCCAGTCAACCAAATTCTTAGCTATTTTGTTAATATTACTTCCATTTTATCGATTGAGCACATGAAACTGCCCAATCAACTATTTCAACTACCCAATAAAGTGATCAGAAATTGGTAATTTTGCCAATTTCACACAAAGTTCAGAATATTCTAATTTCAAAACAGCATCCAGAATAAACAGTGCAGGCATTCCTGGCACTAAACCCTTTGACTGTCGCGGTCGTATATGTACGTCATGGGAGATACCGTGTTTGATGTATCTATACGCATAAATTCTAGCGGCTTCAAATCAAGCGGGAGAGGGCTGGTAGGCCTACACGAGAGAGAATGGGTCTCAGTGGTCGGTGTGCACCCTGTGAAAAAAATCTGGGATTCAGTGGTGCATTGTGGGAACGCCATCTTGGTAGTCCATTTTCACCATGCCTCGCGGTAAGAAGTTCCTTACTCCTCAGCGGATTGGAGGTCTTTTGTTCCCAAGTGATAGCTCAAACAGTGATCATAGTGTCAGTGAAAGTGAATTCCCTGGTTTTGAAGCGGGTGTGACCGAGAAAATTACCCAGGATAACATAATTAGTGATGAAAACCCAGATGACCCACAACCATCCACCTCTGGTGCTGGGCCGGCTCGTTCATGTTCACCTGTACCAGGACGAAAGAGGAAACTATTTGCCCGTGTACAAGACTCGGATGTGAGCAGTGTAAGTGATAGTGATAGTGATTTCAAGGTTATTGAAAGCACTTCTAGTTGTGACAGTGAGGGTGAATATTCCCCAGTGAAGCGGCAGTATATACGACGTCGCATGCGGTCTGGTAGTGTGCCATATGCTCTTCCAAGAGGAAGGAGTACATCTCGGAGCACATCCCGTGGCCCTACACCATGTCCTGATAGTGAAGATGACGATATTGTTACGATGGGTATAAATGATGTGAGTGAGGCAGCAGGCGGTGGTGGTGATAGTGACGGTGGCATGAGTCATGTGACACCAGCAGCGGGCCATGCTAGTGCCCGCGCTGCTGACTCTGCACAACTAAAACCAGCCTCGGCCGACCCCACACTCTCACAACCACAACCACAACCTGCACAACCACAACGACATTACAATATCCAGAACGCACCAGCTGACCGCATCTGGGATTGGCAGCAAGATGACGAGTTTGTTCCCAATCCCCATGACTTTGATGGAGGACAAAGTGGAATACGGCCATCATGTACACTTGGGAACAATCCCACTGAACTGGAATGCTTTTAGTTGTTCTTCGATGAACCCCTAATGGACATTATTGTTAGGGAAAGCAATACATACTATGAGTACACCATGGCAAACACTATTCTGTCACCAAGATCACGCCTACACCAGTGGAAGGACACAACTGTGGCAGAGATGTATCTGTTCTTTGCCACAATAATGCTTATGCCACATGTGTATAAGCATAGTGTCAACACATACTGGGCGACAGACCGCCTGATTTCAACCTCTGCTTTCAGTGACATTATACCAGTGAATAGATTTGTGTTACTGTTACGTATGTTACACTTTTCAGACAAAACCAGGCCTGACAGAAGCGACAGGTTATATAAGATCAGACGTGTGTTTATGTACCTGAAACAAAAGTGCTGTATGTATTTTTATCCCTTCAGGAAGCTTGTTATTGACGAGTCTTTGATTTTGTTCAAAGGAAGACTCTCATTCAAGCAGTATATACCAAGCAAGAGGAAACGCTTTGGTATAAAGTTATTTGTTCTGTGTGATTGCAAAACTGGTCTGGTTTTGGATATAATTGTGTACACTGGCGGTAAAACAATGGAAGATACCAGGAAGTTACTGGGTATCTCTGGTGATGTGGTTAGAACAATGATGGAGCCATATCTTGGTAAGGGGCATATTTTATATACTGACAACTGGTACACAAGCCCTATACTCAGTGATTTCTTGCGTATGAACATGACAGATGTGTGTGGCACAGTGCGTAGAAATCGTAAACATATGCCTAGGTTCGAAACTGGCAGTCGTAGAGGTGAAGTGCAGGTGTTTGCTGCCAATGACATCATGGCATTTCGGTGGCATGACAAACGTGATGTCACACTGCTGACATCAGTTCACCGACACGAAATGGTAGACACTGGCAAGCAGAATAGAGAGACCAATGAACCTATTGTAAAACCTGCAGCTGTGATGGATTACAACCCCAATATGCGCTT
The DNA here is from genome assembly GCF_038502225.1 of Cherax quadricarinatus. NCBI lineage: Eukaryota > Metazoa > Arthropoda > Malacostraca > Decapoda > Parastacidae > Cherax > Cherax quadricarinatus. Next base: position 24,349,620 of record NC_091311.1, read on the forward strand.
AGTGGACAAATGTGACATGCAGATTGGGTTTGCTGACTGTGTTCGCAAGAGTTATAAGTGGTACATAAAACTGTTTTTCCATCTTCTTGACATTTCCATGCTGAATGCTTATAATATGTATAAGTTGAAGACCAAGAACAAACCCAAATATGGTGAATTTTGTTTGTCAGTCATCAGACAAATAATATTCAAGTACCAAGAAACAACACCTGCAATAGACCAGCGCCCACGAAATTATCAACACATGTCCTCTCGTCTGAGGCCTGGTGATCACTACCCCATACCACTGCCAGCTACTACTGCCAAGAAAAATGCTCAGAAGAGGTGTTTTGTCTGTGGACATACCACAAAACGCCCACAAAAACGCAGAGACACTCGTTTTATGTGTGAGGAGTGTAAGACACCATTGTGCTTATACCCATGTTTCAAAGAATTCCACAAGCTGCAGCACTTCTAATAAAGTGTCCAGTGATTGTACATATGTATATATATTATAAAACAATCGTAATAAACATTTGTTTACATTGTTTGTTTGTGTAAACAAGTTTTAGCAACATTATAATGATACGAGTGTTTTTGCTATAATTGTGTTACATTCAACGAGTGTATATTTGAACATTGCACAATAATTTGGTCTCACAGGCCACAAAAGTTATGTGAAAAAATAAAATAGTGAAAAAAACAAGAAACCATCGAATACAAGTAAATAAAAGTTTACCGGGTGAGCGGCAGTCGCCGCTGTTGCCACCAGCAGATCAATTTCAGCAAACTTCAGGACTCTATATCTCGGTAAGTACTGATGGGAAAATTTTTTTTTGGGGACTAAAACAATCAGAAAAATAATCTTAACATTTTCATAAGAAAAAATAATTTTTTTTTTCGAATATTTTGCGACACCAGGAGACACTTCAGGATTGGGCCCTTCGACAGTCAAAGGGTAAAATAACATTTTCTCTGTTTATTAGTTATGTTTCCAGGCTTTACAGATGAATTCCATCTTGATCTTTTATTTACATAAAGAATTTTTATTCACACCAAAAAATAGATGAATTGCTCTTTGGCAATATTGTAAAAATTGTATAAACACTATCAGTGCATTTGTAAACATACATTAGGCCAACCAGTTGGCATATATTGGATGCATGGTGTGATTTGTTTACTCTTGAAAATCAGCAAAAATCAAACATTTCCGTTACTTTGAGCTCATTTACAAGCTATTTTCAGTACTAAAAACAATCAAAACCATCTCTATTTCTGTAACATATCTTCCATTCAATCAAATGAGACCAAGAAACTGTGAATACAAATATAATAACCACATGAAAGTACACTGTTGTTTTAATCCAAAAACACAGTTGCAGTTTTTTTTTTCTCATTATGTACTCTGTGCTTCAGAATTTTCTTCATATGGTGCAAACTTACCACATAGATGCATTTTCTCATATCTAGGCCCAAATTTACCGATCAGAGCTTATCTGAGTGAGCTGAGCTCATGGTGTAGATCTATGGCTTGGACCCTCAAAGGGTTAACCCATTGACTATCAAAACCTCAAAACCTGAAGCGTCTCCTGGTGTCGAAAAATATTCGAAATTTTTTTTTTCTTATGAAAATGTTAAGATTATTTTTCTGATTGTTTAACCCTTTCAGGGTCTGCCCCGTAGATCTACGGCTTTACATTCAGGGTCCAAACCGTAAATCTATGCCAAAATTCTAGCAGCGTCAAATTTAGCGCAAGAAGGCTCTTAGGCCTACATCTGAGAGAATGGGTCTGGGTGGTCAGTGTGCACACCATAGAAAATATCTGGACACCCGCATGGCATTGTGGGAACGCCGGCAAAGTAGCTTTGTTCATTGTGCCTGGCGGCAAGGAAGCTCTCACTCCCCACTCACTCTCCGGGTGAATTCTGACTCTCCTCTTCACAACTTACAGTTCTAAGACTGATGGAAGTGGAGATGAAGACGAATTCTACAGTTTTGAACCATATGATACCATTGTGCCATATGGTACAATGGTACCATATGGTACAATGGTACCATATGGTACAATGGTGCCATGTCATACAATGGTGTATGGTACAATGGTATTGTATGGTAGAGTGGTACCATATGGTACATTATACCATATGGTACAGGGACCCTAATGGAAATAAGTCTGTCTGACTTTTTTGGGTTATCCTAGGTTCTCCAAATATATGCTGCTAAGTATGATATTCTATGTAACTTTATTTGTGTATAACTAAATAAACTTACTTATGATGCCACATGCACTTGAGTAAATTTATTCAGGTGTACAGAAATACAATTACATAGATTAGCATACATAGCAGCATATGTATAAAATCCTAGGATAACCCAAAAAAGTCAGGGTGACTTATTTCCATAGTTATCCCTGTATCTGTACCATATGGTGTCCTGTACTGTTTGGTACTCTGTACCATATGGTACCCTGTGCCATATGGTACCCTGTGCCATATGGTACCCTGCACCATATGGTACCCTGCACTGCATGGTACCCTATACCATATAGTACAATGTACCATATGGTACCCTGTTCCATATGATACTGTGTACCATATGGTCAATAGGTTGAACATTAAAATGGTATAAAATACCAACAGGTTGTTAGGTAAGACACACATGCAACAGTTAGGTATCTTTATTTCGAAACGTTTCGCCTACACAGTAGGCTTCTTCAGTCGAGTACAGAAAAGTTGATAGAAGCAGAAGATACTTGAAGACGATGTAATCAGTCCATCACCCTTAAAGTTTTGAGGTGGTCAGTCCCTCAGTCTGGAGAAGTGCATTGTTCCATGGAATGAAACAATATGGGTCAATAGGTGTTTGTGGCATGAGACACCAGCCAAGACTGAGTGAGTGGCGACGCAAGCTAGCTACTGACTCCGCAGTTTCTGAGACAAAGTGTTGTCATCCCCCTCAAGGAACATGTCAAGTTCCTGTACACTTGTAAATATATAATAGAACATTACTAATATACAACATTTTTGCATATTTTTGTTGTAAACAACTATTGTAAACAAAATAATAATGAAAATATTAGTGTGTTTATTGTGTTGAATACAGCAGTACCACATGGTACAATGAACCATATGGTATCATTGTACTGTATGATACAATGTACCATATTGTACTATTGCATCATATTGTACCATATGGTACCATTACACCATATGGTACCATAAGGTACCATTGCACCATATGGTACCATGGTACCATTGTACCAAATGGTGCCATTGTACTGTATGGTACCATTGTATCATATGGTACCATTTATCATGTGCTATTGTACCATGTTGTACAATATGGTACCATTGTATCATATGGTGCCATTGTACCATATGGTACCATTGCACCATATGATACTATATGGTACCGTTGTATTCAACACAATAACCACACTAATATTTTCATCATTTTGTTTACAATAAACTTGTAAACAAGTTTTCTAAGCAGTATAATGATAAATTAGTGCAGGTATTGTGTTGAATACAATGAGTGTACACTTATACAATATACATTATACTGGTCTCACAGGCCACAAATGCTTTTAGAATAAGAAAAAATTAGAAAAGAAAAGAAAAAAAGTATAAAAAAACGTAAAATAAAAAAATGGGATTTTGCGGAAGTCACTGATGTTGCCGCCACCCGGTCATTTTGGGTCAACTTCCTGCCGCTGTATCTCGGTAAGTACTGATCAGATTTTTTTTTTTTGTCTTATTACCTTCACAAAAATATACTCTTTAATTCTGTAAGATTTTTTTTTCTTGGACACTGGAGCACCACTTCAGATTTTGGCCTTGGACCCTGAAGGGTTAACGTTAACCCTTTGACTGTTTCGGTCGTTTATATAAGTCTTACAAACCACCGTTTTTGGCGCATATATACTCATAAATTCTAGTGATTTCAAATCAAGCAGGAGAAAGATGGTAGGCCCACATGTGAGAGAATGGGTCTCTATGGTCAGTGTGCACCATATAAAAAGAATCCTGCAGCACACATTGCATAATGAGAAAAAAAAAACTCCGACCATTTTTTTAATTAGAATGCCGACTTTGTGGTCTATTTTCGTATAGTATTTATGGTTGTATTCTCGTTTTCTTGGTCTCATTTGATAGAATGAAACCAAGAAATAGAGGTGATTTTGATTGGTTTTACTATGAAAAGAACCTTGAAATGGAGCTCAAAGTAGGGGAAATGTTTGCTTTTTGCCGATGTTCAAAAGTAAACAAATGATGTCATTTTCCAATAAATGTCCAAGTAGCCATTCTAATATGCAGCCATGAATAGGTTGTCATTATTTATAGAATTATTACAATATTGCATTAGTCTGCATAACAGTAAATCTACACTATTTTTTGTTTGAATAAAAATTCAAAATAGAAAGCAAGAGTAATATCAGAGGGGCCTGGAGACATGACTGATGAACAAAGAAAATGTTATTTTAGAGTCACGAATGTCTGCATTGTTCATCCTGGACCCTATTTTGAAATTGTCATATTTTTTAATTTCCGTGAAATTTGTTGAAGATATTGGCCTTACCAGCTATGTTTAATTTATAAATTTAAATATGAACACTTAGCTGATAAAAGACAGTAAATCGTCTACGCAGCCGCCCCTGCAGACGAGGTCTAGAAGCTGTCGAAACCATCTCAACGTGGGCTGTCAAGAAATATAATTTGTAAGTATATAAATTACCCCTAGGGGGTGTTATGTCAGCATATTTCATACACTGGTGGCTGACAATATACCTACTTGTTTGGACTCAATGGTCCGCATATCACTGGGGTTTATGATAAGTTTCTAACTCACGACTTTATACTCAACTGCGCAGTCAATAGTAGTACATCATGAGTTAGAACACTTACCTGGGTATATGTATCTGACCCGTAATTATGCCCGGATATCCGTTGAGTTGATTGAAGAATAGTGTTCTTTGAAGAATGTCGCACTACACTCTGTTGGATCGCAACACTCGTTGTTACACTGTTCATCAATAATTGTTCACACAATATCACTAAGAAGTTGATCACACTTCTCTGTAAGTGTTTATCGTGTTTTGTGAGACACTTTGTCCACACTAACGCACAGATCAGTGTTCTTTGTTGGTTATCCTGGCGTCAGTGTCACTCGTAGTAGAGTCAAAGTTAATCTGAAAGACGCCACAGCGCTCCATGCCGTCACTGCCCCAGCACAAAAAAAAGCTGACCTAGTACTCCTTGCTTCCTTGCCACTTCCTCGATGAAGCAAAGCAGAATGTTTGATTCTTGCTGTCTTAAGCATAGACAACAATGTCCACTATTTTTACCATGGTAATAAAGTGGGAGCAGGATTTTCCTTAATTGTCCTGCTAAGTAAGAGATGTACTGTCTCTTATAAAAATACACTTTGCAACACCGCTGCAAGGAGCAGAGGTCACTTGACTACATCGCATAGCATCTGTGATCAATTACTCACCGTAGCAGTAAACAAGACGCTCGCCCCTTCTGAGAGGGCTTGGCCCCTCAGGGCTGAAAGGGGCTGAAAGGGCTGAAAGGGCTGAAGGGGGCTGATACCCCCCTCCTGGAGAAAATTTCTCCACAAAATTGGCCAAATTGCAAATTTCTGACCACGTTATTGGGTAGTTTTTTGTACTCAATCAATAGAAAAAATAGAGTTCTAAAGAAATATTCTATGAGTTTGGTCAACTGGAACAATGGAATTAGCCAAAAATAGGGCTCAAAGTGGGCGAAATCGCCGATTCGTAAATATCATGAGAGACTAATTCCGTCAGTTTTCCATCATATTTCGTTCTTTTGGTGTCATTACAATTGGGAAAAGATTCTCTATCATTTTATAAGATTTTTTTTTTTCGGAAATTTTGCGACACCAGGAGATGCCTCAGGATTTGGGATTGCGACAGTCAAGGGGTTAAAGCCCCCAAAATTTTTTTTGCAGTCAGTACTTACCGAGATATAGAGGCATAAATTTGGCAGAAAATGAGCCGCGTATGGCAACAGCGGCGAATGCCACTCACCCGGTAAACTTTTTTTTTACTCTTATTATTTTAATTATTTTATAGCTTTAGTAGGTTGGTAGACAGCAACCACCCAGGGAAGTACTACCGTCCTGCCAGATGACTGTGAAACAAAAACCTGTAACTGTTTTGCATGATGGTAGGATTGCTGGTTTCTTTTTCTGTCTCATAAACACGCTAAGATAACAGGGATATCTTGCTACTCCTACTTACACTTTGGTCACACTTCACAGACACGCACATGCATATATATATATACATACATCTAGGTTTTTCTCCTTTTTCTAAATAGCTCTTGTTCTTTTTTATTTCTTCTATTGTCCATGGGGAAGTGGAAAAGAATCTTTCCTCCGTAAGCCATGCGTGTCGTATGAGGCGACTAAAATGCCGGGAGCAATGGGCTAGTAACCCCTTCTCCTGTATACAATTACTAAAAAAGAGAAGAAGAAAAACTTTATAAAACTGGGTTGCTTAAATGTGCGTGGATGTAGTGCGGATGACAAGAAACAGATGATTGCTGATGTTATGAATGAAAAGAAGTTGGATGTCCTGGCCCTAAGCGAAACAAAGCTGAAGGGGGTAGGAGAGTTTCAGTGGGGGGAAATAAATGGGATTAAATCTGGAGTATCTGAGAGAGTTAGAGCAAAGGAAGGGGTAGCAGTAATGTTAAATGATCAGTTATGGAAGGAGAAAAGAGAATATGAATGTGTAAATTCAAGAATTATGTGGATTAAAGTAAAGGTTGGATGCGAGAAGTGGGTCATAATAAGCGTGTATGCACCTGGAGAAGAGAGGAATGCAGAGGAGAGAGAGAGATTTTGGGAGATGTTAAGTGAATGTATAGGAGCCTTTGAACCAAGTGAGAGAGTAATTGTGGTAGGGGACTTGAATGCTAAAGTAGGAGAAACTTTTAGAGAGGGTGTGGTAGGTAAGTTTGGGGTGCCAGGTGTAAATGATAATGGGAGCCCTTTGATTGAACTTTGTATAGAAAGGGGTTTAGTTATAGGTAATACATATTTTAAGAAAAAGAGGATAAATAAGTATACACGATATGATGTAGGGCGAAATGACAGTAGTTTGTTGGATTATGTATTGGTAGATAAAAGACTGTTGAGTAGACTTCAGGATGTACATGTTTATAGAGGGGCCACAGATATATCAGATCACTTTCTAGTTGTAGCTACACTGAGAGTAAAAGGTAGATGGGATACAAGGAGAATAGAAGCATCAGGGAAGAGAGAGGTGAAGGTTTATAAACTAAAAGAGGAGGCAGTTAGGGTAAGATATAAACAGCTATTGGAGGATAGATGGGCTAATGAGAGCATAGGCAATGGGGTCGAAGAGGTATGGGGTAGGTTTAAAAATGTAGTGTTAGAGTGTTCAGCAGAAGTTTGTGGTTACAGGAAAGTGGGTGCAGGAGGGAAGAGGAGCGATTGGTGGAATGATGATGTAAAGAGAGTAGTAAGGGAGAAAAAGTTAGCATATGAGAAGTTTTTACAAAGTAGAAGTGATGCAAGGAGGGAAGAGTATATGGAGAAAAAGGGAGAAGTTAAGAGAGTGGTGAAGCAATGTAAAAAGAGAGCAAATGAGAGAGTGGGTGAGATGTTATCAACAAATTTTGTTGAAAATAAGAAAAAGTTTTGGAGTGAGATTAACAAGTTAAGAAAGCCTAGAGAACAAATGGATTTGTCAGTTAAAAATAGGAGAGGAGAGTTATTAAATGGAGAGTTAGAGGTATTGGGAAGATGGAAGGAATATTTTGAGGAATTGTTAAATGTTGATGAAGATAGGGAAGCTGTGATTTCGTGTATAGGGCAAGGAGGAATAACATCTTGTAGGAGTGAGGAAGAGCCAGTTGTGAGTGTGGGGGAAGTTCGTGAGGCAGTAGGTAAAATGAAAGGGGGTAAGGCAGCCGGGATTGATGGGATAAAGATAGAAATGTTAAAAGCAGGTGGGGATATAGTTTTGGAGTGGTTGGTGCAATTATTTAATAAATGTATGGAAGAAGGTAAGGTACCTAGGGATTGGCAGAGAGCATGCATAGTTCCTTTGTATAAAGGCAAAGGGGATAAAAGAGAGTGCAAAAATTATAGGGGGATAAGTCTGTTGAGTGTACCTGGTAAAGTGTATGGTAGAGTTATAATTGAAAGAATTAAGAGTAAGACGGAGAATAGGATAGCAGATGAACAAGGAGGCTTTAGGAAAGGTAGGGGGTGTGTGGACCAGGTGTTTACAGTGAAACATATAAGTGAACAGTATTTAGATAAGGCTAAAGAGGTCTTTGTGGCATTTATGGATTTGGAAAAGGCGTATGACAGGGTGGATAGGGGGGCAATGTGGCAGATGTTGCAAGTGTATGGTGTAGGAGGTAGGTTACTGAAAGCAGTGAAGAGTTTTTACGAGGATAGTGAGGCTCAAGTTAGAGTATGTAGGAAAGAGGGAAATTTTTTCCCAGTAAAAGTAGGCCTTAGACAAGGATGTGTGATGTCACCGTGGTTGTTTAATATATTTATAGATGGGGTTGTAAGAGAAGTAAATGCGAGGGTCTTGGCAAGAGGCGTGGAGTTAAAAGATAAAGAATCACACACAAAGTGGGAGTTGTCACAGCTGCTCTTTGCTGATGACACTGTGCTCTTGGGAGATTCTGAAGAGAAGTTGCAGAGATTGGTGGATGAATTTGGTAGGGTGTGCAAAAGAAGAAAATTAAAGGTGAATACAGGAAAGAGTAAGGTTATGAGGATAACAAAAAGATTAGGTGATGAAAGATTGAATATCAGATTGGAGGGAGAGAGTATGGAGGAGGTGAACGTATTCAGATATTTGGGAGTGGACGTGTCAGCAGATGGGTCTATGAAAGATGAGGTGAATCATAGAATTGATGAGGGAAAAAGAGTGAGTGGTGCACTTAGGAGTCTGTGGAGACAAAGAACTTTGTCCTTGGAGGCAAAGAGGGGAATGTATGAGAGTATAGTTTTACCAACGCTCTTATATGGGTGTGAAGCGTGGGTGATGAATGTTGCAGCGAGGAGAAGGCTGGAGGCAGTGGAGATGTCATGTCTGAGGGCAATGTGTGGTGTGAATATAATGCAGAGAATTCGTAGTTTGGAAGTTAGGAGGAGGTGCGGGATTACCAAAACTGTTGTCCAGAGGGCTGAGGAAGGGTTGTTGAGGTGGTTCGGACATGTAGAGAGAATGGAGCGAAACAGAATGACTTCAAGAGTGTATCAGTCTGTAGTGGAAGGAAGGCGGGGTAGGGGTCGGCCTAGGAAGGGTTAGAGGGAGGGGGTAAAGGAGGTTTTGTGTGCGAGGGGCTTGGACTTCCAGCAGGCATGCGTGAGCGTGTTTGATAGGAGTGAATGGAGACAAATGGTTTTTAATACTTGACGTGCTGTTGGAGTGTGAGCAAAGTAACATTTATGAAGGGATTCAGGGAAACCGGCAGGCCGGACTTGAGTCCTGGAGATGGGAAGTACAGTGCCTGCACTCTGAAGGAGGGGTGTTAATGTTGCAGTTTAAAAACTGTAGTGTAAAGCACCCTTCTGGCAAGACAGTGATGGAGTGAATGATGGTGAAAGTTTTTCTTTTTCGGGCCACCCTGCCTTGGTGGGAATCGGCCGGTGTGATAATAAAATAAAAAAAATAGAATATTTACTTTTCCTTATTCTTAATTTTAACTATAGATTCACTATAAATCTTATGATAACAAGCATTGATCCTGATACCAACCTTTTATTGAATGACTTAAATGAATCAAACAGTAACTAATTACTACACATCAGAACAATCAGAGGCACTTCTCAGAGCCAACAACAGCATAACGATGACCTCATAGCATTACTAAATTCCCTGCATACCAGTATATCCATCATTACTCTCACCAAAACGTGGCTAAAGCCTGATACTACAGATGTTTATGCCATTCCTGGTTACACAGCCATACACAACTGTAGGCCAGATCAACAAGGGGGTGGCAGAGCTATATACTACTCAGACCAACTAGAATGTATCACTAATACTTGTACAAGGGATGAGCATGGGGAATATATAATAGCTAAATTCAAATCCAAATACCTACAAAAACCTCGCACAGTGATAAACATCTACAGAGTACCACAGTCAAACATTAGCCGATTTTGTGAAAACCTAGGAAGTATGATGACTGATGCACGCATGAATAAAGATCATTTACTACTCTCAGGTGACTTCAATATAAATCTCCTGCAAGACCAGGACCCACACGTTACTGAATTCACAAACACTATGAGTAACTGCATGTTGCTACCAACAGTAACAAAACCTACAAGAATTACAGAGACTAGTGTTTCCCTACTAGACCACATCTGGACCAACACCATATCCCCTTTAAAATCAAGCATAATCACAGATAATACCACAGATCACTACCCTACCTTCCTCATAACAAATCTTGGCAGATTACCTCAAGACACTACTAAAGTCACTTTCAGACTTCACAATGAGGCAGCCATTAACCCTTAAACGGTCCAAACGTATATATATGTTCACGCTCGTAGCGCCCCAAACGTATATATACGTTTTCTTTGTCATTTATTCAACATTGCCACGATAAGCCTGAGTCACCTAGACATGAGAGAATGGGTGTGCGCACTCACTGTGTGCCATGTTAAAAGAATTGGGGATGCCTGGGTACCATATGCTCTTTTTTCCTTTTAAAAAAAAAGATTTTTTTTTTCTCAAAAAATTTGGGGCACTACGCGAGTGAACGTATATATACGTTTGGACCGTTTAAGCGTTAATAACTTCACAGCAGCAGTGACAAACATTGACTGGCACACTGAGCTAGAAATCTATACAGATATTGACGAATGTATTAATAATTTTCTAAAAAGACCCAATACCTCTATAACAAGCACTGCCTCAAAAAAACTAAACAGATGACAACTGAGAGACTGAACAGTCCCTGGCTAACACCCAGCATCCTCAAATCCATAAATACAAAGCACCTATACAAAAAACAGTACAGAATGGGTCACATAACCAGAGACCAAACAAAACGTTACTCGTCAGTCCTAACCAGCCTGATAAGAAGGGCTAAAAAATTGTATTATGAGACTTACGAGGTGACATAAAAAAGACCTGGAAAACCCTATCAGAAATTCTATAAACAAAAAAGATATCACGAAATAGCGAAATTGAATTAACAAAACCAGATGAACCCCAACTCCCACCAATTGAAACGGCAAACAGACTCAATAATTTCTTCTCCACTATAAGAAAAAACCTTGCCAATAAAATCCCAAGCTCAGATACCCCACCCAGTGACTACCTCTCTGGCAACTACTCGAACACACTGTTCCTAGCTCCGACTAACCCTACTGAAGTCTCCCTTATTATCAACACACTAAAACACAAGACAGGACATTTAAATATCTTACCACCCCTTATATACAAAAAAGTGTCACAAGTGCTATCATCAATCATTGCAACACTCTTTAACAAATACATAGAATCCTCTACCTTCCCTACAGTCCTCAAAATAGCAAGGGTCACACCGATCCATAAAGGTGGAGACCAAACAGACTTGAATAACTAAAGGCCAATATTCAACTTACACCCTCTCTCTAAAATCTTCAAAAAATTAGTTCATAAGCGAATCTATTCCTACGTCATCTCCCACAACATACTCAACCCATGTCAGTTTGGGTTCAGACCTAATAAAAATACTAACGATGCTATTATACACATGCTAGAATACATATACACTGCAGTAGAGAAAAAAGAAGTCCCACTTGGGATCTTCATTGACTTAGGTAAAGCTTTTGATACAGTTGACCATGACTTGCTCGATATAAAATTGTTGCACTTTGGTATAAGAGGGCACTCCCTCAATTACCTAAAGTCTTACCTCAGCAAGAGAAGTTAGTATGTGTACACAAACGGGGCAAACTCTTCCGCACAGCCAATTAAAGTTGGTGTCCCACAGGGAAGTGTCCTGGGCCTTCTTCTCTTTCTCATATACATAAATGACCTACCAAATGCATCACAACTACTCAGACCCACACTATTTGCAGATGAGACTACATACGTCTTCTCTCACCCGAGCCCAGTCACGCTAGCCAATACTGTAAATACCGAATTACAGAAAATATCTACCTGGATGAGGACTAACAAACTTACTCTAAACATTGACAAAACCTATCTCATTCAGTTTGGTAACAGAGCTACAGACGTCCCTCTTAACATAATGATAAATGGATCACCTATCACAAAACTCACAGAGGGAAAATTCATAGGAATCCACCTTGATAATAGACTCAGATTTCAAACACATATACATGTACAACAAATTTCCAAAAAAATTTCCAAGACTGTAGGCATACTATCGAAGATACGGTACTATGTTCCACAGTCAGCCCTCCTGGCCTTATATCACTCACTTATTTACCCCTATCTCACCTATGGAATTTGTGCATGGGGCTCAACAAAAATAAACCATCTCAGACCATTAATTACCCAACAAAAGACTGCAGTCAGAATGATAACAAATTCCCACTACAGGCAGCACACTCCACCAATATTCGAAACTCTAAACCTACTCACCATACAAAACATCCATACTTATTACTGCACCTACTACATACATAGAACACTTAACTCTGATATAAACCCTCCCCTCAAATGTCTAATTACCAACCTCAACAGAACACATGACCATAACACAAGGCACAGATCACTCTTTGATGTTCCTCGTGTCCACCTCGCGCTATGCAAAAACTCAATGCACATAAAAGGCCCTAAAATCTGGAATTCATTACCTGTGAATATAAAAGAAACACTGTTTATAAATTCAAGTCTCTTCTCAAAAATCACTTAGTCACCCACAACTAAATAAATATTGAATAATTGTATCGCATAAATGTTTCTCATTATTGTATCTCATAAATGTCTAACCTGTGACCCAATCAAACTTTGTTATTTTTTTAGTTACATTACCTAACAGAATACTCCATTCTATTGAATGCACAGCAACACAGTAAATGACCATATGACCTGTCTTTGTAATACTCATTTGTGCTAAATTGTTATCTGTTTGCAATAATGTTTTTACCATTGGATATATCATTGCTTAGTTAATGTTAAGTTAATTTTAAGCCTGCCCAGAATGCTCTGCATATAAGGGGCTTTGGCATGTTGCACTGTAATAACTGTATTCCTTTGTACTTCTCTGTATCATGTTCAAATTAATAAATAAGTAAAATAAATAAAAATAATTTATTTATTAATTAATTTGAACATGATACATTGAAGTACAAAAAAATACAGTAGTTAACCCTTTGACTGTCGCAACCCCCAATCCTGAGGTGTCTCCAGGTGTCGTAAAATTTAAAAAAAATAAAAATTATTTTTTCTTATGAAATGATAGAGAATCTTTTCCCGATTGCAATGACACCAAAAAAACTAAATTTGATTGAAAACTGACGGAATTATACTCTCTTGAAGTTAGCGACCTCGGTGCTGTTTACAAATCGGCTATTTCGCCCACTTTGAGCCCTATTTTCGGCTAATTCCATTGTTCCAGTCGCCCAAACTCATAGCTATTTCTTTATAACTCGATTTTTTATATCGATTGAGTACAAGAAACTGCCCATTTACCAATTTCAACTACCTAATAATGTGGTCAGAAATTTGCAATTTGGCCAATTTCACGAAAATTAAAAAATATAACAATTTCAAAATAAGGTCCAGAATGAACAATGCAGACATTCCTGGCTCTAAAATAACATTTTCTTTGCTCATCAGTCATGTCTCCAGGCCCCTCTGATATTACTCTTGCTTTCTATTTTTAATTTTTATTCAAACAAAAAATAGAATACTTACTATTATGCAGACTACTGCAATACTGTAATAATTGTATAAATAACATTAACCCATTCATGACTGCATATTAGAATGGCTAGTTGGACATTTATTGGACAATGGCATCATTTGTTTACTTTTGAACATTGGCAAAAATCAAAGATTTCCCCTACTTTGAGCTCCATTTATAGGTTCTTTTTATAGTAAAATCAATCAACATCACCTCTGTCTCTATAATATGTTTTCCATTCTATCAAATGAAACCAAGAAAACGAGAATACAACCATAAATACTGTACGAAAATAGACCACAAATTCGGCATTTTAATTAAAAAAATCGGTCAGTTTTTTTTTCTCATGCACTGCATGCTCCAGGATTTTTTTTATATGGTGCACACTGACCACACAGACCCATTCTCTCACATGTGGGCCTATCAGCTTTCTCCTGCTTGATTTGAAGCCGCTAGAATTTATGAGTGTATATACGTCAAACACGGTACCTCGTAAGACATATATATTCGGCCACGACAGTCAAAGGGTTAAGTGTAACATGCCAAAGCCCCTTGTATGCAGAGCATTATGGGCAGGCTTAAAATTAACTTAACATTAACTAAGCAATGATATATTCAGTGGTAAAAACATTATTGCAAACAGATAACAATTTAGCACAAATGAGTATTTCAAAGACAGGTCATATGGTCATTTGCTGTGTTGCTGTGCATTCAGTAGAATGGAGTATTCTGTTAGTTAATGTAACTAAAAAAATAACAAAGTTTGATTGGGTCACAGGTTAGACATTTATGAGATACAATTATTCAGTATTTATTTAGTTGTGGGTGAGCAAGTGATTTTTAAGTAGAGACTTGAATTTATAAACAGACAGTGTTTCTTTTATATTCACAGGTAATGAATTTCAGGTTTTTGGGCCTTTTATGTGCATTGAGTTTTTGCATAGTGTGAGATGGACACGAGGAACATCAAAGAGTGATCTGTGCCTTGTGTTTTGGTCATGTATTCTGTTGAGGTTGGTAAGGAGATGTTTGAGGGGAGGGTTTATATCCGAGTTAAGTGTTCTATGTATGTAGTAGGTACAATAATAAGTATGGATGTTTTGTATGGTGAGTAGGTTTAGAGTTTTGAATATTAGTGGAGTGTGCTGCCTGTAGTGGGAATTTGTTATCATTCTGATTGTAGCCTTTTGTTGGGTAATTAGTTGTCTAAGATGGTTTATTGTTGTTGAGCCCCATGCACAAATTCCATAGGTGAGATAGGGGTAAATAAGTGAGTGATATAAGACCAGGAGGGCTGACTGTGGAACGTAGTACCGTATCTTCGATAATATGCCCACTGTCTTGGAAATTTTCTTGGAAATTTGTTGTATATGTGTTTGAAATTTGAGTCTATTATCAAGGTGGATTCCTATGAATCTTCCCTCTGTGAGTTTTGTGATAGGTGATCCATTTATCATTATGTTAAGAGGGACATCTGTAGCTATGTTAGCAAACTGAATGAAGTGGGTTTTGTCAATGTTGAGAGTAAGTTTGTTAGTCCTCTTCCAGGTAGATATTTTCTGTAATTCGGTATTCACAGTATTGGCTAGCATGATTGAGCTCGGGTGAGAGAAGACGTATGTAGTGTCATCTGCAAATAGTGTGGGTTTGAGTAGTTGCGATGCATTTGGTAGGTCATTTATGTAAATGAGAAAGTGAAGACGGCCAAGGACACTTTCCTGTGGGACACGAACTGTAATTGACTGTGCAGAAGAGTTTGCTCCATTTGTGTACACATATTGGCTTCTGTTGCTGAGGTATGACTAGGTAGTTGAGGTAGTGCCCTCTTATACCATAGTGCGACAATTTTATATGGAGCAAATCATGGTCAAGTGTATCAAGAGCTTTACGTAAATCAATGACGATCCCCAGTGGGACTTCTTTTTTCTCTAGTGCAGTGTATATTTGTTCTAGCATGTGTATAATACGATCATTCATATTTTCATTAGGCCTGAACCCAAATTGACAGGGGTTGAGTATGTTGTGGGAGATGAGGTAGGAATAGATTCGCTTATGAATTAATTTTTCGAAGATTTTAGAGAGAGGGTGTAAGTTGGATATTGGCCTATAGTTATTCAAGTCTGTTTGGTCTCCTCCTTTATGGATTGGGGTGACCCTCGCTATTTTGAGAATTGTAGGGAAGGTAGAGGATTCGATGGATTTGTTAAAGAGTGTTGCAATGATTGGTGACAGCACTTGTGATGCTTTTTTGTATATAAAGGGTGGTAAGGTATTTAAATCTCTTGTCTTGTTTTTTCGTGTGTTGATAATCAGGGAGACTTTTGTTGGTTTAGTTGGAGCTAGGAACAGTGTGTTTGGGTAGTTGCCAGTGAGGTAGTCATTGGGTAGGGTATTTGAGCTTGGGATTTTATTGGCAAGGTTTTTTCCTATGGTGGAGAAGAAATCGTTGAGTCTGTTTGCTGTTTCAGTTGGTGGGAGTTGGGGTTCATCTGGTTTTGTTAACTCAATTGCGCTATTTCGTGATATCTTTTTTGTTCCTAGAATTTCTGATAGGGTTTTCCAGGACTTTTTTATATCACCTTTTAAGTTGGATAATCTGTTCTCATTATACAATTTTTTAGCCCTTCTTATCAGGCTGCTTAGGATTGACGAGTAACGTTTTGTTTGGTCTCTGGTTATGTGACCCACTCTGTACTTTTTTTCATATTGGTGCTTTGTATTTATGGATTTGAGGATGCTGGGTGTTAGCCAGGGACTGTTCAGTCTCTTAGTTGTCATCTGTTCAGTTTTTTTTAGGGCAGTGCTTGTTATAGAGGTATTGGGTCTTTTTTAGAAAATTATTGATACATTCGTCAATATCTGTATAGATTTCTAGCTCAGTGTGCCAGTCAATGTTTGTCACTGCTGTTGTGAAGTTATTAATGGCTGCCTCATTGTAAAGTCTGAAAGTGACTTTAGTAGTGTCTTGAGGTAATTTGCCTAGATTAGTTATGAGGAAGGTAGGGTAGTGGTCTGTGGTATTATCTGTGATTATGCCTGATTTTAAAGGGGATATGGTGTTGGTCCAGATGTGGTCTAATAGGGAAACACTAGTCTCTGTAATTCTTGTAGGTTTTGTTACTGTTGGTGGCAACAAGCAGTTACTCATAGTGTTTGTGAATTCAGTAACCTGTGGGTCCTGGTCTTGCATTCGAAGTTATCTTTCTTTTTCCACTACTTTATTTTTTCAGGTAACTTATGTGGCCTGTGAGACCAAAGTAAGGTGTAATGTACATATATACACTCGTTGCATGCAACACAATAAGCACACATACATAATTATCAATATATTGCTTAGAAAACTTGTTTACACAATACAAAGAATTGTTTATTACTTTTGTTCTATAATATATATACACATATATAGTCATTGGACACTTTAATATAACTGTTATTATCTTCAGCAAGCTCTGTTTTGTGTGTGTGTGTGTGTGTGTGTGTGTGTGTGTGTGTGTGTGTGTGTGTGTGTGTGTGTCTGTCTGTCTGTCTGTCTGTCTGTCTGTCTGTCTGTCTGTCTGTCTCCAGCAGCTGTCAAAATGACATATTGTATCATTACTCACTCACCCTACCGCCTGTCAAAACATTGGGGTAGGATGCTGGCTTCCCCTCCATCCTCCTACCTAATTACTCTATCTTTCTCCTTCATTCTCTCCCTCATTCACTCATTCTATCACTTTCATTCTCTCTCATTCTTTCTCTCACTGTCTCATTCTCTCTCTCATTCTTTCATTCTCTCTCTCATTCTCCTTTATTCTCCTTCATTCTTCATTCTCCTTCATTTTTCTTGTATCCTGGGCAATGATTTTGATCACAAACTTCTCAAAACCATGAAATTGATCTTCACTGACACTTCCATCTGTGTTAGAACATTACTTGGGAAGAGAAGAGTCCCAGATTTGCCCGGGAGTCAGATATTTCTTACCGCTAGGCATGATGAACAAGGACTACTGAAATGACATTCCCACAATGCACCACTGGCTCCCTGATTTTTTTTACATGGTGCACACTGACCATAGAGACCCATTCTCTCACATGTGGGCCTACCAGCTTTCTCCTCCTTGATTTGAAGCCACTAGAATTTAAACATGGTGGCTCGTAAGACGTATATATACGACAGAAACAGTCAATGGGTTAAGGATGCATGTACTCCATCTCTGTAGGAAATACAGGAAAGATAAAGACCTTTTGGTAAATGGTGCTCATATTCTCAATAAATTCATGTGTTTCTTAAGATATTCTATGTTCATTGGTATTATTAAATTTCCTTAAAACATTGCTACCAAATTATAACTTTATTTATTTTATCTGATTTTTTGGAAAACCTTGTCTGTGAATTTATTTTTAGGATATTATCAGTCATTCTGTACACTTGGAATATTTTTTTTGTCTTTATTTATATGTTTATTAGTTTAAGTGTTTTTGTTTCCCATAGTTGCATTATAATTATCTTGATGTTTTAAGGGGAAAAGGTAAATGATTGTACCCATTGATGCATGTTGTATGTGAAATGAGCTCACTGTAATTTTGTTTGTTTTTTCACCAATCTTTACTGTTGTCATTCTGTGAAAGTGGATATCACTCACTCACAGGTGATGTTAGTCAATGTTTGTGTTATATACCCAGGCGAGTGTGACGGTCACATGAGCAGTCACCGCTACTTGCACAGCACAAGATCTAAATCCCTGGAGACCCTTTCTCACGGTATGTTTACACTCACCTTAAGTAGGCTCAGTAATCACTTTCTTTCAGCAAGTTTACTGATTTTCCATTCATATGGTCATGGTCATAGGCACATGAGCTCAGCCCTGGAGGTGGGAAGTACTTTGCCTGCACTCTGAAGGAGGTGTGGAGATATATTACAGTTTCATTGGTTCACTTATTTTCTTATGATTAACACTTACTTTTCCATAGTAAGCTTATAGTCGCTTCTTAGTTGATTGAAAGTAAATCTTGCATGACAATACCCTTAATAGGTTTAAGGTTAATTTTTATTTTTTCAACACTTCAGCCATCTCCCACCGAGGCAGGGTGACCCAAAAAAAAGAAAGAAATTAAATTTGATTTCTTTCCAGTAGCAGGTTCAGGAACTTCCCAGTTTTACGTATTGGCAGAAAACCCCTTTCTTACAGTATGTTTGCAGTCAAGCTTTGCTCTGTGAGTTTAGAGAAGTTACTTCCACAGTAGTAACTTCTATAGTAGTAACTTCTTTATTAGGCTCACAGTTACTTCATTAATATTTTTGCTTAGCATTCTTACAGTTATTTGTTTGAAGGTGAGACATTATATTCATCTGAAGAGCAAAAAAATCATTTAATTAGTTGATGAAAGTTAGATTTATAATGTAGTACAGTGGTACTCTGAGTTTTGGCCATAATTCATTCCAGAAGGCTGTTCAGGTGCCGTTACCGAACGAATTTGTTCCCATAAGGAACAATGTAAATTAGATTAGTCCGGTTCAGACCCCCAAAAATACACTTCCAAAAGCACTTAAAATAATACACTTACATAATTGTTCGAGTTGGGAACTGTACGAAATTCGGGGTACAACTGTATTACTATTTACTTTACGTTCTTTAGAAGTTCTCTAAGCACTCGCCACTTTGTCAGATCATTACTCTGATGTCTTCTACAGTATTGTGTGTAGTGTTTCATTTTCTTCCCTTGCTACTTTTATTATGGGTTGTGGGTATACTGTGTTACTCATATTTGTCATTGTGTAAGTATAGTACATCTTTCTGAATGGAAATTATATATATATATAAATTACATTTTATCTTTATATATGTTATCTGTACACACACAAATTTTTATGCATATTCAGTATATCCAATTGTATGTACTGTACATATTATCCAGGTCTGTCATTTGATATTTTGTCTACGTCTATATATAGTAGGGACCCGCTTCTTGGCATTTTGCCTTACGGCTTTCCGCTACTACAGCAATCTCAAATTATGACAAACTTTCTATATGGCAAGTGATCTTTCAGATATGGTGCACACCACCCAGTTTGTTTACATTCTTCATGAGCACATCTCTATTAACCCTTTCAGGGTCAACAGGCCCTCTCCCAAACTTGTTCTCAGGGTCGAAAAATTTTCGAAAAAAAAAAATTCTTTTTTTTCTTAAGAAATGATAGAGCATATTTTTGTGAGTATTATAGGTCAAAAAAAAGTTTTTGTGATTAATACTTACCGAGATATGGAGGCTTGAAGTTGACAGAAAGTGAGCCACTTATGGCAACATCGCCGACTGCTGGTTATTCGGAAATAGTTTTTTTTTTTCTATGCTTTTCTTTTAATTTTTAACATTTTGTTTTTTCAAGTAACTTTTATGGCCTGTGAGACCAATATAAGCCATGTTTTGGATATATACACTGTTGTATGCTACACATGGAGCAGGGAGAGTGAGGACCTAGTAGCAGTCAGTGAAAAGATGGGGCCAGGAGCTGGGTCTCGACCCCTGCAATCACAATTAGGTGAGTACACAGTCACTGCACAGACATAGACAGGTGAACATTTTCACCCAATTTAGTCACGTATTATTGCTTAGAAATATATACATAGTATTTATAGGTCCCAGCAATGTTTGGTGGGGAAGGGAGTGATGGTTTGTGTAAACAACAGGGCTGGCTTGCTGGCCGGCAGGTTGGCTGGTTGGCTCTATCTCTGTCTCACAGGTACACATAAATGCAGTTATACATAGTGTAAATTACTAGGATACACGGACAATATAATAATAATAATAATAATAATTGAATCATGGTGTAAGAGAGTACATAATTGTCTTCACTCTCCACTAATGAGTGTTTTGACATTTGAGGAGGGGCATCTTATCTCATCTTATCTCTCCACTAATGAGAGTGTTGACATTTGACTAGGGGCATCTTATCTTATCTCTCCACTAATGAGAGTGTTGACATATGATGAGGGTACACTGCCTTCCCTTTATTTGTTTTCACTTTACACATAAACATGTCTGCCTATCTGTCTGCTTCTCTCTTTTTCTGTCTGTCTGTCTATCTGTCTGCCTGCTTCTCTTTCTGTCTCTCCCTCTCTCAGAGAGAGCCACTAGTGAACCAACACATTTTACACTCAATGCAGTAGTCACATCTGAGTCTGATATTATTTGCCAGTCTGGATTTTTTGGGTTATCCTAGGTAATTTATACTATGTATAATTGTATTTATGTGTAACTGTGACAGAGAGAGAGAGAGAGAGAGAGAGAGAGAGAGAGAGAGAGAGAGAGAGAGAGAGAGAGAGAGACAGACAGACAGACAGACAGACAGACACAGACAGGTGTGCGTGCGTATGCGCACACACACACACACACACACACACACACACACACACACACACACACACACCCGATGGTGTAATGAGGCAAAAACAAAGTGCAGTAGAGAATGGAAAAAGTACAGAAGGCAGAGAGCACATGAAAATAGGGAGATTAGTCGCAGAGCCAGGAACAAGTATGCACAGGTAAGGGGGGAGGCCCAGCAGCAGTATGAAAATAACATAGCATCGAAAATCAAGACTGACCCGAAACTGTTGTATAGCCACATCAAGAGGAAGACAACAGACAAAGACCAGGTGATCAGTCTGAGGACAGAAGGTGGAGAACTCAAAAGAAATGATCAGGAGGTATGTGAGGAGCTAAACAGGAGATTTAAGGAAGTTCTTACAGTAGAGACAGGAAGGGCTCTGGGAAGACAGCACAGAAGGGAACATCAAGAGGGAATATACCAGCAAGTGTTGAATGACATACGA
This sequence comes from Cherax quadricarinatus, assembly GCF_038502225.1. Lineage (NCBI taxonomy): Eukaryota > Metazoa > Arthropoda > Malacostraca > Decapoda > Parastacidae > Cherax > Cherax quadricarinatus. The sequence continues at coordinate 24,371,306 of NC_091311.1, forward strand.
ACAACTGAGGAGGAGGTGAAGAAGCTACTAAGTGACCTTGATACCTCAAAGGCGATGGGACAGGACAACATCTCCCCATGGGTCCTTAGAGAAGGAGCAGAGATGCTGTGCGTGCCCCTAACCACAATCTTCAACACATCCCTTGAAACTGGGCAACTACCTGAGAAATGGAAGACAGCAAATGTAGTCCCCATATTTAAGAAAGGAAACAGAAACGAGGCACTAAACTACAGACCTGTGTCTCTGACATGTATTGTATGCAAAGTCATGGAGAAGATTATCAGAAGGAGAGTGGTGAAACACCTGGAACGGAACAAGATTATAAATGAAAACCAGCATGGGTTCATGGAAGGCAAATCCTGTGTCACAAACCTTCTGGAGTTTTATGACAAGGTAACAGAAGTAAGACACGAGAGAGGGGGGTGGGTTGATTGCATTTTCCTAGACTGCAGGAAGGCCTTTGACACAGTTCCTCACAAGAGATTAGTGCAGAAGGTGGAGGATCAGGCACATATAACAATTAGGGCACTGCAATGGATCAGGGAATACCTGACAGGGAGGCAACAACGAGTCATGGTACGTGAAGAGGTATCACAGTGGACGCCTGTGACGAGTGGGGTCCCACAGGGGTCAGTTCTAGGACCAATGCTATTTTTGATATATGCGAACGACATGATGGAAGGAATAGACTTGGAAGTGTCCCTATTCACAGATGATGTTAAGCTGATGAGAAGAATTAAATCGGATGAGGATGAGGCAGGACTGCAAAGAGACCTGGATAGGCTGGACATGTGGTCCAGAAACTGGCTTCTCGAATTCAACCCTGCCAAATGCAAAGTCATGAAGATTGGGGAGGAGCAAAGAAGACCGCAGACAGAGTATAGGCTAGCTGGACAAAGACTACAGACCTCACTCAGGGAGAAAGACCTTGGGGTGACCATAACACCGAGCACGTCACCGGAGGCACACATCAACCAAATAACTGCTGCAGCATGCGGGCGCCTGGCAAACCTGAGAATAGCGTTCCGATACCTTAATAAGGAATCGTTCAAGACACTGTACACTGTGTATGTTAGGCCCATACTGGAGTATGCAGCACCAGTCTGGAACCCACACCTGGTCAAGCATGTCAAGAAGTTAGAGAAAGTACAAAGGTTTGCAACAAGGCTAGTCCCAGAGCTCAGGGGAATGTCGTTTGAGGAAAGGTTGAGGGAAATCGGACTGACGACGCTGGAGGACAGAAGGGTCAGGGGAGACATAATAACGACATACAAGATACTGAGGGGAATAGACAAGGTGGACAGAGATAGGATGTTTCAGAGAGGGGACACAGAAACAAGGGGTCACAACTGGAAGCTGAAGACTCAGACAAGTCACAGGGATGTGAGGAAGTATTTCTTCAGTCTTAGAGTCGTCAGGAAGTGGAATAGCCTAGCAAGTGAAGTAGGGGAGGCAGGAACCATATATAGTTTTAAGAAGAGGTATGACAAAGCTCAGGAAGCAGAGACGGAGAGGACCTAGTAGCGATCAGTGAAGAGGCGGAGCCAGGAGCTGAGTCTCGGCCCCTGCAACCACAATTAGGTGAGTACACACACACACAGAGCCAGCCAGCCAGCCAGCCAGCCAGCCAGCCAGCCAGCCGGCCAGCCGGCCAGCCAGCCAGCCAGCCAGCCAGCCGGCCAGCCGGCCAGCCAGCCAGCCGGCCGGCCAGCCAGCCAGCCAGCCAGCCAGCCAGCCAGCCAGCCGGGGCTGGCTGGCTGGCTGGCTGGCTGAAAGGGTTAAGTCATAATAATCACTCTTGGGCACACTAAATGTCTAATTTTACGTCAATATAGACATTTTCATTAATCCATCTACTATATTTTTTTTTAAATTATATAAGAAACACGTTACATAGCATATAAACATGCTGTTTATATGTTGTGGAGGTGTGGTTGCCGGGTGGAGGGAAAACATTACATAATACTAATAATAATCACTCTTTGGCACATTAACCCCTTCTTCTTCTTCTTCTTCTTCTTCTTCTTCTTCTTCTTCTTCTTCTTCTTCTTCTTCTTCTTCTTCTTCTTCTTCTTCTTCTTCTTCTTCTTCTTCTTCTTCTTCTTCTTCTTCTTCTTCTTCTTCTTCTTCTTCTTCTTCTTCTTCTTCTTCTTCTTCTTCTTCTTCTTCTTCTTCTTCTTCTTCTTCTTCTTCTTCTTCTTCTTCTTCTTTTCCTTCTTCCTTCTTCCTTCTTCCTTCATCCTTCATCCTTCATCCTTCTTCTTCTATACTCCTGTGTATCCAAAGCATTGCTGAGACCTATAATTTTTTTTGTTTTTTTTTAACAAGTCGGTCGTTTCCCACCAAGGCAGGGTGACCCAAAAAGAAAGAAAATCCCCAAAAAGAAAATACTTTCATCATCATTCAACACTTTCACCTCACACATAATCACTGTTTTTGCAGAGGTGCTCAGAACAGAACAGTTTAGAAGCATATTTGTATAAAGATACACAACATATCCCTCCAAACTGCTAATATCCGGAATCCCCTCCTGTAGAATGCAGGCATTGTACAGTACTTCCTATTTCCAGGACTCAAGTCCGGGTATTTAAAAATAACCGGTTATATGGTAGTAGGCTGGTAGACAGCAACCACCCAGGGGGGTTACTACCGTCCTGCCAAGTGAGTGTGAAACGAAAGCCTGTAATTGTTTTACATGATGGTAGGATTGCTGGTGTCTTTTGTCTGTCTCATAAATATGCAAGATTACCGGTATGTCTTGCTACTTCTACTTACACTTAGGTCACACTACACATACATGTACATGTTTATTTATACACACTCATCTGAGTTTTCTTTGATTTTATCTTAATAGTTCTTGGTCTTATTACTTTTCCTTTTACATCCATGGGGAAGTGGAATAAGAATCTTTCCTCCGTAAGTCATGCGTGTTGTAAAAGTCAGCTAAAATGCTGGGAACAATGGGCTAGTAACCCCTTTTCCTGTAATAATTACTAAAAAGAATAATAAAATTGTCAAAGAGGGAAGTCTGAATGTGCGTGGATGTTGTGCAAATGATAACAAAGAGATGATTGTGGATGTTATGAATGAGAAGAAGCTGGATGTCCTGGCTTTAAGTGAAACAAAGCTGAAGGGGGTGGGAGAGTTTCAGTGGAGAGGAATAAATGGGATTAGGTCAGGGGTTTCAAATAGAGTTAGAGCTAAAGAAGGAGTAGCAATAATGTTGAAGGATAAGTTATGGCAGGAAAAGAGGGACTATAAATGTATTAATTCAAGGATTATGTGGAGTAAAATAAAGGTTAGATATGAAAAGTGGGTTATAGTAAGTGTATATGCACCTGGAGAAGAGAGAAGTGCAGAGGAGAGAGAGAGATTTTGGGAAATGTTGAGTGAATGCGTAGGGAGTTTTGAACCAAGTGTGAGAGTAATGGTGGTTGGGGATTTCAATGCTAAAGTGGGCAAAAAGGTTGTGGTGGGAGTAGTAGGTAAATTTGGGGTGCCAGGGGTAAATGAAAATGGGAAGCCTTTAATTGAGCTGTGGTGTGTAGAAAGAGGTTTGGTAATAAGTAATACATATTTTATGAAGAAAAGGGTAAATAAATATACAAGGTATGATGTAGCACGTAATGAAAGTAGTTTGTTAGATTATGTATTGGTGGATAAAAGGTTGATGGGTAGGCTCCAGGATGTACATGTTTATAGAGGGGCAACTGATATATCAGATCATTATTTAGTTGTAGCTACAGTTAGAGTAAGAGGTAGATGGGAAAAGAGGAAAATGGCAACAACAAGCAAGAGGGAGGTGAAAGTGTATAAATTAACCCTATGAGGGTCGACAGGTCCCTCAGAGACTCGTTCTCAGGGTCGGCCAAATTTAAAAAAAGAAATTTTTTCTTCTTATGAAAAAATAGTTTTTTTTTTTTTAATATTATAGGCTAAACAAAAAATTTTTACCATCAATACTTACCGAGATATGGAGGCGTGAAGTTGATGAAAAAGGGGGACAATGTGGCAACATCGCCGACTGCCGTCTCCCGGTATTCTTTTATTTACTGTCTTGTGTACTAATTTCTATTATTTTTTAATTTTTCTTTTTCCAAGTAACTTTTATGGCCTGTGAGACCAATATGATAAGTATTTTGTAAGTTTTTTCTTTTTCAATACTACACAATAAGGGCATAAACACTGTTGTCATTGTTTTGTTTATAACAAATAATTACACAAACAAACGATATGAAATGTTGTTTATTACTATTTTTCTATATTATATATACACATATACAGTCACAGGGAATGTTTCTAGAAGTTCTGCAGCCTGTGGAAGTCTTTGAAACATGGTGCCATGCACAGTGGTGTTTTACACTCCTCACACATAAAACAAGTGTCTGTGTTGTTGTGGGCGTTTTTTGTATGTGCACAGACGTAACACCTCTTCTGAGTCTTTTTCTTGAAAGCAGTAGCAGGCAGTTTTACTAGGAAGTGATCACCATGCTTCAAACGAGAAGGTAGTTGTTGATAATTTGGTGGACGGTCTATTGCAGGTGCTGTTCCTTTGTTCCTTTGTCTGATGACAGACAAACAATTTGCCGTATGGTGGTTTGTTTCTGGTCCTCATCTTATACATATTATAAGCATTGAGCATGGAAATGTCCAGAAGATGAAAAGAGTTTTATGTACCACTTATAACTCTTGTGAACACAATCAGCAAACCCCATCTGCATGTCACATTTGTCCACTGAATGCATATTGAAGGTGTAATCAATCACAGCTGCAGGTTTTAGAATGGGTTCATTGCTCTCTCTATGCTGCCTGCCAGTGTCTGCCATTTCATTAGGGTGAACTGATGACACCAGTGTGACATCTCGTTTGTCATGCCACCGAAATGCCATGATGTCATTGGCAGCAAACGCCTGCACCTCACCTCTACGAGTGCCAGCGTCAAGCCTAAGCATATGTTTCCAATTTACACACACTGTGCCACACACATCTGTCATGTTCACTCGCAAAAAATCACTGAGTAAGGGGCTTGTGTACGAGTTATCAGTACAGTTGTCCCCCGCTTTTTGTAGTTCCCGGCAATCATAAAATTCGCCAATCATAGGGGTATTTTCGTATAAACATGGACTCGCTTTTCATAGCTTGACTCGCAAGTCGTAGTTCGTCCGGGATGCATATCCACGGCGTGAGCCGGGGCGGCAGCCAGTCTGGCATTGTTTACCAGTGAGCGAAGGTCCCCTCACATGCTCCAGCGAAATATTTCATAATATTTCGTTTATTTTAGTGCTTGCAAGTACTAAATAAGCTACCATGGCTCCAAAGGAAGCTCCTAGTGCTAAGCCTGTGGTAAAGAAGGTGAGAAATACAATTGAATTTAAGAAAACCAACATTGAACAATATGAAAGTGGTACAAGTGTGGCCGAACTGTCCAGGATGTATAAGAAACCCTACACAACCTTATGTTACATAGGGCCAAGAAAAAGGAAATAAAGGATGCTGTTGTTGCAAAGGGAGTAACTATGCTGACAAAAATGAGATCACCAGTACTGGAAGAGGTTGAGAAGTTATTATTGGTGTGGATAAATGAGAAACAATTAGCATGAGATACTCTTATGACTTCGATTATTTGTGAAAAGGCTAGGCAGTTGCATGAAGATTTGGTAAAGAAATTGCCTGCAAATAGTGGTGAAGTGAGTGAATTTAAGGCCAGCAAAGGCTGGTTTGAGAGATTTAAGAACCGTACTGGCATACACAGTGTGTTAAGGCATGGTGAGGCTGCCAGTTCGGACCACAGGGCGGCTGAAAAATATGTGCATGAATTCCAGGAGTACATAGAGGCTGAAGGACTGAAACCTGAACAAGTGTTGAATTGTGATGAAACAGGCCTCTTTTGGAAGAAAATGCCAAAGAGGACCTTCATTACACAAGAGGAAAAGGCAATGCCAGGACACAAGCCTATGAAAGACAGGCTGACGCTAATGTTCTGTGCTAATGCTAGTGGGGATTTCAAAGTGAAGCCATTACTAGTGTACCATTCTGAAAATCCCAGTGTGTTCAGGAAAAACAATGTTATGAAGAGTAAATTGTGTGTGTTTTGGAAATCTAATAGTAAGGCATGGGTCACGAGGGAAATTTTCGTCGAGTGGTTCAGTGAAGTGTTTGGCCCTAGTGTGAAGGAGTATCTCCTGGAAAAGAAATTGGATCTCAAGTGCGTGCTAGTAATGGACAATGCACCTGCTCATCCTCCAAACTTGGATGACCTAATTTTCGAGGAGTTTCGGTTCATCACAGTAAAGTTCTTGCCCCCTAATACCAGTCCTCTCCTCCAACCCATGGACCAGCAGGTTATTGCAAACTTTAAAAAACTCTACACAAAAGCAATGTTTCACAGGTGCTTGCTTGACTGTGACCACAGACACTCACTTGACCCTAAGGGAATTTTGGAGAGAACACCTCAGCATCCTCCACTGCATAACCCTTATAGGTATGGCTTGGGAGGGAGTGACTACCAGGACTTGGAACTCTGCCTGGAGAAAATTGTGGCCAGATTGTGTCGACAAGAGGGATTTTGAAGGATTTGGGACTAACCCTAATGAGCCTATGTATGTTGTAAAATCAATTGTGGCACTGGGGAGTTCCATGGGGTTGGATGTGAGTTTGGAGGATGTGGAAGAATTGGTGGAAGACCACAATGAAGAGCTCACCACTGAGGGGCTGCAAGAGCTTCAGCAGGAAGAGCAACACATCGCAGCTCAGAATCTTGCTGCAGAGGAGGAGGAAGAGAGATGGAAGAAGGTGCCTTCTTCAGAAATTAAAGAGATTTTTACTATGTGGGGTAAGATGGAAAGTTTTATTTAGAAACATCACCCTAACAAGGTTGTTGCAAGCCAGGTTGGCAACATGTACAGTGAGAAAGTCTTGGGCCATTTTAGGGAAGTGTTAAAGAGACGCCAGAAACAGAGCTCTCTCCACAGTTATTTTGTGAGACCGGACTCCAGTGACTCTCAAGGTGGTCCTAGTGGCATTAAGAAACAGAGAAGAGAAGCAACCCCAGAAAAGCAAATGGTACCTGAGGTGTTGATGGAAGGGGATTCCCCTTCCAAACTATAAGCAATCCACTCTCTCTCCTCCTCCAGTCTCCCATACACTGAGAAGAATCTCCAATAAAGGTAAGTGTTATGCTGTTAATGTTTCATTCATCATTTCCCATTGTATTGTTTATGTACTACATGTATATTTCATGTTAAAAATTTTTTTGTTTTAATACTTCTGGGTGTCAGGAACAGATTAATTGTATTTACATTATTTCTTATGGGGAAAATTGATTCGCAAATCGTAAATTTCGTTTATAGTAACGGCTCCAGGAACGGATTAATTACGAAAAACGAGGGACCACTGTATATAATATATGCCCCTTATCAGGTATGGTTCTGTCATTGTTCTAACCATATCACCAGAGAAGCCCAATAACTTCCTGGTATTTTGCAATTTATAACTTCCAGTGTACACAATAATATCCAATACCAAACCACTGTAACAATCACAAAGCACAAACAACTTTATACCAAAGCGTTTCCTCTTGCTTGGTATGTACTGCTTGAAAGAGAGTATTCCTTTGAACAAAATCAAAGACTCGTCAATTACAAGCTTCCTGAAGGGATAAAAATACATATTGAATTTCTCTTTCAGATACACAAACACATGCCTAATCTTATATAACCTGTCGTTTCTGTCAGGCCTGGTTTTGTCTGAGAAGTGAAGCATACGTAACATTAGCACAAATCGATTCACTGGCATTATATCACTGAAACCTGGGGTTGCAATCAGGCGGTCTGTTGACCAGTATGATTTCACTTTGTGCTTATACACATGTGGCTTAAGCATTATTGTGGCAAAGAAAAGATACATCTCAACCACAGTTGCCTCCTTCCACTAGTGTAGACGTGATTTTGGTGAAAGTGTTGTGTTTGCCATGGTGTACTCGTAGTATGTGTTGCTTTCCATCACAATGCTTTCGATCAGGGGTTTGTCAAAGAATAACTCGAAACATTCCAGTTCAGTGGCATTGTTCCCAAGTGTACAAGATGGCCGTATTCCACTTTGGCTGTCATCAAACTTGAGGGCATTTGGAACAAAATTGACAGCTTCCTGCCAATCCCAGGTGCGGTCTGCTGGTGGGTACTGGACAGTGACAGGTGGTTGTGGTTGTGGAGGTTGTGATTGTGGAGGCTGGTGTGGTGGGTGGGTGGGGGATGGTGGCCTTTGTTGTAGATCAGCTGAGGCAGCGGTGTGGGTGGCAGCATGGGTGGCAGCATGGCCCACTGCTGGTGCCTCACGGCCATCACCACTACTACCACCACCATGCACATTTTCCATCCCAATTGCAACACTATCATCATCATTTTCACTGTCTGTTCCTGTTGTACAGCCATGGGATGTACTCCGAGATGTACTCTTTCCCCTTGGAATAGCATAAGGCACACATCCAGTGTGCATGTATCGTCGTATGTACTGACACTTCACTGGGGAATATTGCACTTCACTATCACTACTGGAACTGTTTTCAAGAGCTTGTAGTTCATAATCACTATCACTATCATCACAAATGCTCATGTCTGAGTCTGGGATTTGGGAAAATAGGAGTTTCCTCTTTGATTCTGGTACAACTGAACATGAACAAGACGGCCCAGCAGCAGAGGTGGAAGGCTGAGGGTCGTCTGGGTTTTCCTCACTATTACCGATATTGTTGTCATTAGTTTCGGTCAAAACCTCACCAAAACCTTGAAACACATCTTCACTGGCACTTCCATCTGTGTTAGAACTGTCACTGGGGAACAAAAGTGTCCCAATTTGCCGAGGCATGAGGAACTTCTTACCGCGAGGCATGGTGGACATTGTGTACCAAGATGGCGTTCCCACAATGCACCACTGGGTCCCAGATTTTTTTTCTACCGTGCACACCGATCACACAGACCCATTCTTTCACATCTAGGCCTACCAGCCTTTTCCTGCGAGATTTGACGGCGCTAGAATTTATGTGTTTTAGTATGTCAAAAACCCCTGCGCATAAGCCGTACTAGTACATCCGAAACCCTCAAAGGGTTAAGGGAGGAGGAAGTTCGGGTGAGATATAAGCAACTATTGGTAGAAAGGTGGGCTGGTGCAAGTATGAGTAGTGGGGGGGTTGAAGAGGGTTTGAATAGTTTTAAAAAGGCAGTATTAGAATGTGGGGCTGAAGTTTGTGGTTATAGGAGGATGCGTGCAGGAGGAAAGAGGAGTGATTTGTGGAATGATGAAGTAAAGGGTGTGATAAAAGAGAAAAAGTTAGCTTATGAGAGGTTTTTACAAAGCAGAAGTGTTATAAGAAGAGTAGAGTATATGAAGAGTAAAAGAAAGGTAAAGAGAGTGGTGAGAGAGTGCAAAATGAGAACAGATGATAGAGTGGGAGAGGCACTGTCAAGAAATTTTAATGAAAATAAGAAAAAAATTTGGAGTGAGTTAAGTTAAGAAAGCCTAGAGAACGAATGGATTTGTGAGTTAAAAACAGAGTAGAGGAGTTAGTAGATGGGGGGATGGAGGTTTTGGGTAGATGGCGAGAATATTTTGAGGAACTTTTAAATGAAGAAAGGGAAGCGGTAATTTCATGCACTGGCCAGGGAGGTATACCATCTTTTAGGAGTGAAGAAGAACAGGATGTGAGTGTGGGGGAGGTGTGTGAGGCATTACGTAGAATGAAAAGGGGTAAAGCAGCTGGAACTGACGGGATCATGACAGAAATGTTAAAAGCAGGGGGACACATAGTGTTGGAGTGGTTGGTATTTTTGTTTAATAAATGTATGAAAGAGGGGAAGGTACCTAGGGATTGGCGGAGAGCATGTGTAGTCCCTTTATATAAAGGGAAGGGGGACAAAAGAGATTGTAAAAATTATAGAGGAATAAGTTTACTGTGTATACCAGGAAAATTGTACTGTAGGGTTATAATTGAAAGAATTAGAGATAAGACAGAATGTAGAATTGCGGATGAGCAAGGAGGTTTCAGAGTGGGTAGGGGATGTGTAGATCAAGTGTTTACATTGAAGCATATATGTGAACAGTATTTAGATAAAGGTAGGGAAGTTTTTATTGCAGTTATGGATTTAGAAAAGGCATATGATAGAGTGGATAGAGGAGCAATGTGGCAGATGTTGCAAGTAGTATATGGAGTAGATGGTAAGTTAATAAATGCTGTAAAGAGTTTTTATGAGGATAGTGAGGCTCAGGTTAGGGTGTGTAGAAGAGAGGAAGACTACTTCCCAGTACAAGTAGGTCTTAGACAGGGATGTGTAATGTCACCATGGTTGTTTATATATATTTATAGATGGGGTTGTAAAAGAAGTAAATGCTAGGGTGTTCAGGAGAGGGATGGGACTAAATTATGGGGAATCAAATACAAAATGGGAATTGACACTGTTGCTTTTTGCTGATGATACTGTGCTTATGGGAGATTCTAAAGAAAAATTGCAAAGGTTAGTGGATGAGTTTGGGAGTGTATGTAAAGGTAGAAAGTTGAAAGTGAACATAGAAAAGAGTAAGGTGATGAGGGTATCAAATGATTTAGATTAAGAAAAATTGGATATCAAATTGGGGAGGAGGAGTATGGAAGAAGTGAATGTTTGCAGATACTTGGGAGTTGACGTGTCGGCGGATGGATTTATGAAGGATTAGGTTAATCATAGAATTGATGAGTGAAAAAAGGTGAGTGGTGCATTGAGGTATATGTGGAGACGAAAAACGTTATCTATGGAGGCAAAGAATGGAATGTATGAAAGTATAGTAGTACCAACACTCTTATATGGGTGTGAAGCTTGGGTTGTAAATGCTGCAGCAAGGAGGCGGTTGGAGGCAGTGGAGATGTCCTGTCTAAGAGCAATGTGTGGTGTAAATATTATGCAGAAAATTCAGAGTGTGGAAATTAGGAGAAGGTGTGGAGTTAAAAGTATTAGTCAAAGAGCTGAAGAGGGGTTGTTGAGGTGGTTTGGTCATTTAGAGAGAATGGATCAAAGTAGAATGACATGGAGAGCATTTAAATCTGTAGGGGAATAAGGCGGGGTAGTGGTCATCCTCGAAAAGGTTGGCAGGAAGGTGTTAGGGAGGTTTTGTGGGCGAGGGGCTTGGACTTGCAGCAGGCGTGCATGAGTGTGTTCGATAGGAGTAAATGGAGATGAATGGTATTTGGGACCTGACGATCTCTTGGAGTGTGAGCAGGGTAATATTTAGTGAAGGGATTCAGGGACCTATAAATACTTTGTATACATGTATATTCCTAGACAATAGCAAATGACCAAGGCAGGTGTAAATGTCCACCTGTGAATGTGTTTGTGACAATTTGAGTATAATTTTAGTACCTAATATTAGTGCCAGAACAAAGATTGGTTACAAAATGACAAGAACTACTATAAATTGTAATTATCAGAACAAAAATTATGTAAAATAATATAAAAATGAGGAAAAAAGGTATCTCGGCAACACTTCTGCAAGCGGCAGGACTCAATGTTGCCGTCAGGTGAGCATTAAGTGCCAACTTTGCAGTCTCATATCTCGGTAAGTACTGACCCTAATTTTTTTATTTTAATTTTATAACACTCAGAGAATTTTTGAATTTATTTCAATAAAAAAAACGATTTTTTTTATTTTTCAAAATACTTGTGACCCTGGGAGAGAACGTATATATGTACATTTAGACCATTTAGGGGTTAAATGTCTTAATTTAGGTCAATATAGACATTTTCATTAAACCATCTGTGATATTTTCTTCAAAATTTTATAAGAAACATGTTACATAGTATATAAACATGCTGTTTATGTGCTATGGAGGGGATGTTGCTGGGCCGAGGGAAAAATTACGTAATACTAATAATAATCACTCTTGGGCCCATTAAATGTCTTATTTTACGTTAATATAGACATTTTCATTAATCCATCTATGATATTTTCTTCAAAACTGTATAAGAAACACGTTACATAGCATATAAACATTTTATGTTTATATACTACCGGGCAGAGGGAAAACAGTATGTCACGCTTTTGTTTACAATTCTCGGCATGAATTATTCATTACTTCTCCCTTTGTTTATGATGGCATCTAAAGGTAGTTGTTAGGAACAAACTCAGTGAACATGGTATGTCGATGGTAATAATATGGCTCTGGGCCACATTAAATATCGTGTAGCTATGTAGGCATGTAGCCTAGGCGGACTACATACCTACATTATTATTGTAACTGATAATTATACATATGTTTACCTGTACCTAAGTATGCTTTCACTCGGGGCATCATTTCTTCTAAAAATGGTGTTACATGAGAATGGAAGTGTTTCTCTTTATTTATTCTACTGTATCAACGTGGAGACAACTTGTACACAATGTAAAGTGATGAAAACCAGACATGTTCACCTGGTTTGTTTTTATTATGTGTGGGTGGGGTGGGGTGGGCTTCCCTGTCTGGATTCCATACTTCCCAAAGCTGACTTCCTACAAATAAAACTCACCTCTCACACTACATTAAGACTACAAATATTTAAGGTAATAGGATGATAGATAGCAACCACCCAGGGAAGTACTACCGTCCTGCCAGATGACTGTGAAACAGAAACCTATATCTGTTTTACATGATGGTAGGATTGCTGGTGTCCATTTTTCTGTCTCATGAGCATGCAAGGTTTCAGGTACATCTTGCTGCTTCTACTTACACTTAGGTCACACTACACATACATGTACAAGCATATATATACACACCCCTCTGGGTTTTCTTCAATTTTCTTACTAGTTCTTGTTCTGATTTATTTCTTATCTCCATGGGGAAGTGAAACAGAATTCTTCCTCTGTAAGCTATGCGTGTTGTAAGAGGCGACTAAAATGCCAGGAGCAAGGGGCTAGTAACCCCTTCTCCTGTGCAAATTACTAAATTTAAAAAGAGAAACTTTTGTTTTTCTTTTTGGGCCACCCTGCCTAGGTGGGATATGGCCGGTTTGTTGAAAATCTAGTTTTTTTTTTTTTCCTAATAGCTCTTGTTCTTCTTTATTTCTTCTGTTGCTCATGGGGAAGTGGAAAATAATCTTTCCTCCATAAGCCATACGTGTCATTTGAGGCGACTAAAATGCCGGGAGCAATGGGCTAGTAACCCCTTCTCCTGTAAACATTTACTAAAAAAGAAAAGAAGAAAAACTTTATAAAACTGGGATGCTTGAATATGCATGGATGTAGTGCAGATGACAAGAAAGAGATGATTGCTAATGTTATGAATGAAAAGAGGTTGGATGTCCTGGCTCTAAGGGAAACAAAGCTGAAGGGGGTAGGGGAGTTTCAGTGGGGAGAAATAAATGGGATTAAGTCAGGAGTATCTGAGAGAGTTAGAGCTAAGGAAAGGGTAGCAATATGTTGAAGGATCAGTTATGGAAGGAGAAGAGAGAATATAAATGGTGTGAATTCAAGGATTATGTGGATTAAAATAAAGGTTGGATGCGAAAAGTGGGTCATAATAAGCATATATGCACCTGGGGAAGAGAGGAGTGTAGAGGAGAGAGAGAGAGAGAGATTTTGGGAAATGTTAAGTGAATGTATAGAAACCTTTGAACCAAGTGAGAGAGTAATTGTGGTAGGGAACCTAAATGCTAAAGTAGGAGAAACATTTAGAGAGGGTGTGGTAGGTAAGTTTGGGGTGCCAGGTGTAAATAATAATGGGAGCCCTTTGAACTTTGTATAGAAAGGGGTTTAGTTATAGGATATACATATTTTAAGAAAAAGAGGATAAATAAGTATACAAGATATGATGTAGGGCATAATGACAGTAGTTTGTTGGACTATGTATTGGGAGATAAGACTGTTGAGCCGACTTCAGGATGTACATGTTTATAGAGGGGCCACAGATATATCAGATCACTTCTTTGTTGTAGTTACAGTGAGAGTAAAAGGTAGATGGGATACACGGAAAATAGAAGCATCAGGTAAGAGAGGTGAAGGTTTATAAACTAAAAGAGGAGGCAGTTAGGTTAAGATATAAACAACTATTGGAGGATAGATGGGATAGTGAGATTATAGGCAATGGGTCTTAAGATGTATGGGGTAGGTGTAAAATGTAGTGTTAGAGTGTTCAGCAGAAGTTTGTGGTTACAGAAAAGTGGGTGCTGGAGGGAAGAGGAGCGATTGGTGGAATGATGTAAAGAGAGTAGTAAGGGAGAAGAAGTTAGCATATGAGACGTTTTTATAAAGTAGAAGTGATGCAAGGAGGGAAGAGTATATGGAGAAAAAAAGAGAGGTTAAGAGAGTGGTGAAGCAATGTAAAAAGAGAGCAAATGAGAGAGTGGGTGAGATGTTATCAACAAATTATCTTGAAAATAAGAAAAAGTTTTGGAGTGAGATTAACAGATGAGGAAGCCTAGTGAACAAATGGATTTGTCAGTTAAAAATAGGAGAGGAGAGTTATTAAATGGAGAGTTAGAGGTATTGGGAAGATGGAGGGAATATTTTGAGGAATTGCTAAATGTTGGTGAAGACAGGGAAGCTGTGATTTCGTGTATAGGGCAAGGAGGAATAACGTCTTGTAGGAGTGAGGCAGAGACAGTTGTGACTGTGGGGGAAGTTCGTGAGGCAGTGGGTAGAATGAAAGGAGGTAAGGCAGCTGGGATTGATGGGATAAAGATAGAAATGTTAAAAGCAGGTGGGGATATAGTTTTGGAGTGGTTGGTGCTATTATTTAACCCTTTGACTGTTTTCGACATAAATACGTCTTACGAGCCAATGTTTCTGACATATATATACTCAATAATTCTAGCGGCTTCAAATCAAGCGGGAGAAAGCTGGTAGGCCCACATGTGAGAGAATGGGTCTGTGGTCAGTGTGCACCACATAAAAAAAATCCTGCAGCACACATTGCGTAATGAGAAAAAAAAACTGATCGTTTTTTTGGAATAAAACGCCGACTTTGAGGTGTATTTTCGTATAGTATTTATCGTTGTATTCACGTTTTCATGGTCTTAGGTGATAAAATGGAAAACATATTACAGAAATAGAGATGATTTTCATTACTTTGACATTGAAAACGACCTTGAAACTGAGCTCAAAGTAGAGGAAATGTTCGATTTTTACCAATGTTCAGGAGTAAATAAATCACACCACACGTCCAATACACATCAACTGGGGAGTCTAATATTCTTTCACTAGTGCACTGATATTATTTATACCATTTTTACAATAATG
>NC_091311.1:24386636-24394136 GCF_038502225.1 Cherax quadricarinatus
CCACCCATCTAGATACCCATCAATTACACAACCCAGGGCAACATGGGTTTAGAGCAGGTCGCTTCTGTCTGTCTCAGCTACTGGATCACTACGACAAGGTCCTAGATGCACTAGAAGACAAAAAGAATGCAGATGTAATATATACAGACTTTGCAAAAGCCTTCGACAAGTGTGACCTTGGCGTAATAGCACACAAAATGCATGCTAAAAGAATAACAGGAAAAGTTGGTAGATAGATCTATACTTTCCTCACAAACAGAACACAAAGAGTAGTAGTCAACAGAGTAAAGTCTGAGGCGGCTACAGTGAAAAGCTCTGTTCCACAAGGCACAGTACTCACTCCCATCTTGTTTCTCATCCAAATACACCTACCATCCAACTTAGGACCTGCTCGACTTACGACCACTCGACTTACGACCGTGTTTTTTTTTTTTTTGCCAAATTTCTGGGAAATAAACAGCTATTTGTGTTGTACATAGTGTTTTTCCTAAACCTTACAGTATAAAATACAGTACTAACAGCATAAAAAGTAAAGTAAAGCATGAAATACCAAAATAAAACAAAATGAAGTCATTACAAAAATGTGATGTTGATATTCAATAGTAAAGTTCGACTTATGTCTATTTCGACTTACGATCGGTTTCTCGGAACCGAACTCGGTCGTAAGTCGGATGGTAGGTGTATCTGACATAGACAAGGATGTCAGCCACAGCACCGTGTCTTCCTTTGCAGATGACACCCGAATCTGCATGACAGTGTCTTCCATTGCAGACACTGCACGGCTCCAGGCGGACATCAACCAAATCTTTCAGTGGGCTGCAGAAAACAGTAGGAAGTTTTATGATGAGAAATTTCAATTACTCCGATATGGTAAACATCAGGAAATTAAAACTTCATCAGAGTACAAAACAAATTCCTTCCACAAAATAGAGCGAAAAACCAACGTCAAAGATCTGGGAGTGATCATGTCGGAGGATCTCACCTTCAAGGTCCATAACATTGTATCAATCGCATCTGCTAGAAAAATGACAGGATGGATAATGAGAACCTTCAAAACTAGGGATGCCAAGCCCATGATGACACTCTTCAGGTCGCTTGTTCTATCTAGGCTGGAATATTGCTGCACACTAACAGCACGTTTCAAGGCAGTTGAAATTGCTGACCTAGAAAATGTACAGAGAACCTTCACGGCACGCATAATGGAGATAAAACACCTCAATTACTGGGAGCGCCTGAAGTTGCTGAACCTGTACTCCCTAGAATGCAGGCGGGAGAGATACATGATTATATACACCTGGAAAATCCTAGAGGGACTAGTACCGAACTTGCACACGAAAATCACTCACAATGAAAGCAAAAGACTTGACAGACGATGCAACATCCCCCCAGTGAAAAGCAGGGTTGTCACTAGCACGTTAAGAGACAATACAATAAGTGTCAGGGGCCCGAGACTGTTCAACTGCCTCCCAGCATACATAAGGGGGATTACCAATAGACCCCTGGCTGTCTTCAAAGAAGGCTCTGGACAGGCACCTAAAGTCAGTACCTGGCCAACTGGGCTGTGGTTTGTATGTAAGTTTGCGTGCAGCCAGCAGTAGGAGCCTGGTTGATCAGACCCTGGTCCTCCACAAGGCCTGGTCTCTGACCGAGCCACGGGGGCATTGACTCCCGGAACCCTCTCCAGGTAGTGTGTGGCATAAGACAGTTAATAGTTTTTATGGGGGGGAATGAGGCTTAGGCTAGGGTATGTAGGAGAGGAGGGAAATTGTTTTCCGGTAAAAGTAAGCCATAAACGGATGCATGATGTCACATTGTTTACAAGGTTTATAGATGGGGTTGTAAAAGAATGCTAGGATGTTGGGGAGAAGTGTTTGGTTGAAAGATAAAGAATTTAATGTATAGTAGGAGTTGTTGCAGTCAATTTTTGCTGATGACATTTTACTTTTGGGAGATTCTGAAGAGAAGTTGCAGAGGTTGGTGGATGAATTTGGAAGAGTGTGAGTGTGAGTGAGTGAGTGAGTGTGTGAGTGAGTGTGTAAGTGAGTGTGTGAGTGAGTGTGTGAGTGAGTGTGTGAGTGAGTGTGTGAGTGTGTGTGTGTGTGTGTGTGTGTGTGTGTGTGTGTGTGTGTGTGTGTGTGTGTGTGTGTGTGTGTGTGTGTGTGTGTGTGCACGCGTGTGTGTGTGTTCATGTATTTGGGAGTGGATTTGTCAGCTGACAGGTCCATGAAAGATGAAGTGAACCGTAGAATTGATGAGGGGAAAAAAGTTGAGTGTGAAGACAAAGAATGTTATACCTGGAGGTAAAAAGGGAATGTATCAGAGTATGTGAAGCATGAGTTTTGAATGTTGCATTAAGGAGGAGACTGGAGACAGTAAAGGTGTTGTGTCTAAGAGCAATGTGCAGTGTGAATATTATGCAGAGAATTCATAGTTTAGAAATTAGGAGGAGGTGTGGGGGTTACTAAAAGTATTATCCAGAGGTCTGGATAATACTTTTAGTATTATCCAGGTGGTTTGGATATTTAGAGATGATGGAACAAAATAGGATTACTTGGAAGAAAGGCAGCAGGAAGGCAGGTGCACCTCTGGCAAGACAATGATAGGGTGAGTGATGGTCAAGGTGTTTCTTCCTTTTTTGGGTCACCCTACCTCATTGGGAGGCAGCCGGTGTGTTAGATATAAAAAAAAAATGCATGAGTTGATTGGTATGCAGGAAATAGCTGAAATTATCTCACCTGTTTATCATACCTGTTACTCCCATGGTGATAAATAATTGATATATAAACAGTGTATACTGTGGTGACTCTATGACTTCAATCACAGATATTATCATGGTGATGTCACAAAATTATCCCTTTACTTCATTTTAATTAGTGTATCTTTCACACTTTATTATCAATCAATAACATACTTGACATTTGAATAAATACACTGAGGTAAGTAAATGATTGCTAAAGGCATAGTAATATGTAGTTAAAATGAAATTATCAGAGATTAGCCTTTATTTACTGCACTTTAGATAGTTTGCCTTAAATTTATTCAGTGCTAAATGATAAATACAGCAATATGCCACAATTTTTTAGTGTTGAGAGAGAGTGTTAATAAATCACATGTTAATTGACAGTCTCCTGTATTTGTTTTCAAATCATAGGTAAACTTTACTGACATTCCAACAGTCATAAAAAGTATTTTGTATGCTATTTGGATATTTGATTTATTAATCTGGTACTCAGTGAGTGAATAGGAGGCCCACACTTGTATTTTATTATGTGAACCTCCAGCAATTATTCTGAGAAGCTAATGTGCCCTTTAATTATTTTCTGATTTATGTACAATACATTGAATCTAAGTGTAACCAAGATTCTGTTTCATATTTATTTCTCAAAAATTTTTATTAATATTTATTATATTTTGTTCCCCAAATATTTTGATTTGAAAGAATTTTGTCCCTCAGGTCTTCTTTTATAACATATTTTAAACTTTATCCAGTTACATGTAAAAACAGTTGTAGTGCTTAGTTATCTAAGAATAGTAGCTACTATCAAATTGTTTTGTGCACTTTTTATGTAATTAGTATTAGTTTATAAAGATCTGTCTTCTCTATGTACAGTAACAGCAAATTAAGTTTGCAAACTGGAGAAATGACGTACAGTATCTACAGCAATGTTAATTATGTACTTGTACATTTTATCTTTATCTTTTAGTAGTTTCTAAGATTAAGGATGTCCTTAATGATTTATAATTTTCTATTGTGATAATTCCTTTATTTTGCAGGTTGGTTGATTCATTGTAGCTTTATAGGTCCTCAGTCTTGCTTGTGTCCCTACACCCCATTCATGAATCTGTAATATCTGGTGCTCCTACACAAACAATCTGCACATAGGGGAGTGTGGAACTTACAACGACGTTTCAGTCCGACTTGGACCATGTACAAAGTCATCAAAAGCTCCTCCCTCCTATGTGAGGGTTGTTTGTGTATTGTTCCAATCACAGTATTGTGCCTTTTTGTTCTTTCTGGTACTCCTATATTCTATTCTTGAATATGTAATATCTGGTACTACAATCCACTCTTAATCTGTAATGTCTGGTACCTCTACACCCCACTCTTGAATCTGTAATATCTGGTACTTATGCACCCCACTCTTGAATCTGTAATATCTGGTACTTATGCACCCCACTCTTGAATCTGTAATATCTGGTACTCCTACACTCCACTCTTCCCTTCTGTTATATAAGAACATAAGAAAGAAGGAACACTGCAACAGGCCTACTGACCCATGCGAAGCAGGTCCATGCCACCCCCTGGCCTAGAACAATGACCACCTAGTCAGGTCACTTCCACTTAAGGAAAGAGCACAGCACCAAACCTCACCCACTCATGTATTTATCCAACCTATTTTTAAAGCTACACAAGGTCTTACCTTCTATGACAGTACTCAGGAGTTTGTTCCACTCATCCACAACTCTATTACCAAACCAGTGTTTTCCTATGTCCTTCCTGAATCTGAACTCTTCCAACTTGAAATCATTGCTGCAAGTCCTGTCTTGGCTGGATATTTTCAGCACGCTGTTTGCATCTCCTTTATTTATTCCTGTTTTCCATTTATACACCTCAATCATATCCCCCCTAATTCTACGCCTTTCTAGAGAGTGCAGATTCAGGGCCCTCAGCCTATCCTCATAGGGAAGATTTCTGATACATGGGATCAACTTTGTCATCCTTCTCTGTACATTTTCCAGTGCATTTATATCCATTCTGTAATATGGTGACCAGAACTGTGCAGCATAATCTAAATGAGGCCTAACCAAGGATATATAGAGTTGAAGAACAACCTGAGGACTTCTATTATTTATACTTCTTGATATGAAGCCAAGGATTCTGTTAGCATTATTGTGAACACTTATGCACTGTTGTCTTGGTTTCAGATTACTGCTAACCAGTATTAAGATCTACACTATTCAGTTTATAAGTGGCATGGTTATTGTCCTATCCAACATTTAGCACTTTGCATTTGTCTATATTAAACTGCATCTGTCACTTCTCTGACCACTGCATCAGTCTAATCAAATCATCCTGGAGTGCACTAATGTCCTCAATAGATTGAATTGGACAGCCTATTTTGGTGTCAGCAAATTTACTTATGTCACTATTTATTCCCTTATCTATATCGTTTATGTAAATTGTGAACAACAAGGGGCCCAACACTGACCCCTGTGGAACACTGCTTGTGACGTGCCCCCATTCTGATTTCTCCCCATTTATGCAAACTCTTTGCTGCCTATTTGTCAACCACGCCTCTACCCTGGAAAAAATTTCTCCTCCTATTCCGTGTGCCTTAAGTTTCCTCAAAAGTCTCTGATGTGGAACTCTTTCAAAAGTTTTACTGAAGTCTATATACACAATATCATATTCATTACCACGATCTACCTCCTCAAACACCTTACCGAAAAAAGATAGTAAATTCGTAAGACAGGAATGCCCCTTAGTAAAACTGTGTTGAGATTCACTTATCAATTTATACCTATCAAGATGGCTATGAATTGCCTCGGCACCTATTGATTCCATATGGTACTCTACTCTCTCCAATAACTTAAGTTATAATTTCTTACTTTACTACTTGCTTGTCAACTTACTCATATTAATGCGCTCTTTTTGCCATCTGTGCGTTATTACTAGTCTAGAACACTGCCTACTTGGTATGTTATAGTTAAGAATTCTCTTTGATTATTTTCTATGTCGGTCTTACTCTTACTAGTTATTTGCAGACCTAAGGGTGAATCATCTTATTCATGAATTAATAATAATACAGGTCCGCCATCACAAATCTGGCAATCAGTTATTCGGTTCCTTCAGTTATTCGGCACTAATTTTGGCTAGCATAATTTCAAATTTCCAGGGTCGCCACACCAACCTGTTGGTACTGTTTGGTGGCGGTACTTGCTGCATAAGTCATTCCAATTTCTTTTTCTCCATTTATTGTTTTAACCTGCTTACTTTTAGCCCTAGCCATGGTTCCAATGAATAAAAGAAATGCTTGTCGTTGTGTAAAGCACTGACACAGTACATTATCCATTAACCCCTTGATTGCCGCAACCCCCAATCCTGAGGTGTTTCCTGGTGTCGCAAAATTTAAAAAAAAAAAAAACTATTTTTTCTTATGAAATGATAGAGAATCTTTTTCCGATTGTAATGATACCAAAAAAACGAAATTTGATGGAAAACTGACAGAATTACGCTCTCGCGAAGTTAGCGACCTCGGTGATATTTACAAATCGGCGATTTCGCCCACTTTGAGCCCTATTTTCGACTAATTCCATTGTTTCAGTCGACCAAATTCATAGCTATTTCTTTAGAACTCCATTTTTTTCTATCAATTGAGTACAAGAAACTGCCCATTTGCCAATTTCAACTACCCAATAACGTGGTCAGAAATTTGCAATTTCGCCAATTTTACGAAAATTAAAAAAATATGACAATTTCAAAATAAGGTCCAGAATGAACAATGTAGACATTCCTGGCTCTAAAAATAACATTTTCTTTGTTCATCACTCATGTCTCCAGGCCCCTCTGATATTACTCTTGCTTTCTATTTTGAATTTTTATTCAAACAAAAAATAGAAGATTTACTATTATGCAGACTGCTGCAATACTGTAATAATTGTATAAATAACATCAACCCATTCATGACTGCATATTAGAATGGCTAGTTGGACATGTATTGGACAATGACATCATTTGTTTACTTTTGAAAATTGGCAAAAATTAAACATTTCCCCTACTTTGAGCTCCATTTTCAGCTTCTTTTTATAGTAAAATCAATCAAAATTACCTCTATTTCTATAAAATAATTTCCATTCTATCAAATGAGACCAAGAAAACAAGAATACAACCATAAATACTATACAAAAATAGACCACAAAGTCGGCATTTTAATTAAAAAAACGGTCGGAGATTTTTTTTTCTCATTATGCACTGCGTGCTCCTGGATTTTTTTTATATGGTGCACACTGACCACACAGACCCATTCTCTCACATGTGGGCCTACCAGCTTTCTCCTCTATGATTTGAAGCCGCTAGAATTTATGAGTATATATACGTCAAACACGGTACCTCGTAAGACGTATATATACGGCCGTGACAGTCAAAGGGTTAAAGATAAGGTGGCTTTGAAGCCACTGTCGGTTGCCATGAGCTCAGTCTCATGAAGCAGGAGAATATGCTTTATTATTACGCTAATATCAACAGTACAGCTTATTTGCCTATCACAATTGATCTAATATGACATAAGAAACAATATAAATAACATAAAACATGTTAAATACTCCAGAATGAATAATAATTGGCATAACACCGAGCAGTTCGACGGAGGTATGAAGAGGATATGGTATACAAATACCATTCTCCTATCCCTGTCTTGGGGGCTTATATTAGAGAAAACAGAGTGTAGCACAGGGCTAACTGTGATATACATTCGTACTCCACCATAAACCTGAAACAAA
>NC_091311.1:24399136-24584136 GCF_038502225.1 Cherax quadricarinatus
CCACTCTATCATATGCCTTTTCTAAATCCATAAATGCAATAAAAACTTCCCTACCTTTATCTAAATACTGTTCACATATATGCTTCAATGTAAACACTTGATCTACACATCCCCTACCCACTCTGAAGCCTCCCTGCTCATTCGCAATCCTACATTCTGTCTTACCTCTAATTCTTTCAATTATAACCCTACCGTATACTTTTCCTGGTATACTCAGTAAACTTATTCCTCTATAATTTTTACAATCTCTTTTGTCCCCTTTCCCATTATATAAAGGGACTATACATGCTCTCCGCCAATCCCTAGGTACCTTCCCCTCTTTCATACATTTATTAAACAAAAGTACCAACCACTCCAACACTATATCCTCCCCTGCTTTTAACATTTCTGTCATGATCCCATCAGTTGCAGCTGCTTTACCCCCTTTTATTCTACGTAATGCCTCACGTACCTCCACCACACTTACATTCTGCTCTTCTTCACTCCTAAAAGATGGTATACCTCCCTGGCCAGTGCATGAAATTACTGCCTCCCTTTCTTCCTCAACATTTAAAAGTTCCTCAAAATATTCTCGCCATCTACCTAATACCTCCCTTTCCCCATCTACTAATTCCCCTACTCTGTTTTTTAACTGACAAATCCATACTTTCCCTAGGCTTTCTTAACTTGTTTAACTCACTCCAAAATTTTTTCTTAATTTCATTAAAATTTCCTAACAGTGCCTCTCCCACTCTATCATCTGCTCTCCTTTTGCACTCTCTCACCACTCTCTTCACTTTTCTTTTACTCTCCATAATCTCTGCTCTTCTTATAACACTTCTGCTTTGTAAAAACCTCTCATAAGCTACCTTTTTCTCTTTTATTGCCCCCTTTACTTCATCATTCCACCAGTCACTACTCTTTCCTCCTGCTCCCACCCTCCTATAACCACAAACTTCTGCCCCACATTCTAATACTGCATTTTTAAAACTATTCCAACCCTCTTCAACCCCCCCCCCACTACTCATCTTTGCACTAGCCCACCTTTCTGCCAATAGTCGCTTATATCTCACCCGAACTTCCTCCTCCCTTAGTTTATACACTTTCACCTCCCTCTTACTTGTTGTTGCCACCTTCCTCTTTTCCCATCTACCTCTTACTCTAACTGTAGCTACAACTAAATAATGATCCGATATATCAGTTGCCCCTCTATAAACATGTACTTCCTGGAGCCTACCCATCAACCTTTTATCCACCAATACATAATCTAACAAACTACTTTCATTACGTGCTACATCATACCTTGTATGTGTATATTTATTTATCCTCTTTTTCATAAAATATGTATTACTTATTACCAAATTTCTTTCTACACATAGCTCAATTAAAGGCTCCCCATTTACATTTACCCCTGGCACCCCAAATTTACCTACTACTCCCTCCATGACATTTATACCCACTTTAGCATTGAAATCCCCAACCACCATTACTCTCACACTTGATTCAAAACTCCCCATGCATTCACTCAACATTTCCCAAAATCTCTCTCTCTCTCCTCTACACTTCTCTCTTCTCCAGGTGCATACACACTTACTATAACCCACTTTTCACATCCAATCTTTATTTTACTCCACATAATCCTTGAATTTATACATTTGTAGTCCCTCTTTTCCTGCCATAGCTTATCCTTCAACATTATATATATATATATATTTATTTATATATATATTATATATACATATACATATATATACATATATATATATATACATATATATACATATATATATATACATATACATATATATTTTTATTTATTATCACACCGGCCGATTCCCACCAAGGCAGGGTGGCCCGAAAAAGAAAAACTTTCACCATCATTCACTCCATCACTGTCTTGCCAGAAGGGTGCTTTACACTACAGTTTTTAAACTGCAACATTAACACCCCTCCTTCAGAGTGCAGGCACTGTACTTCCCATCTCCAGGACTCAAGTCCGGCCTGCCGGTTTCCCTGAATCCCTTCATAAATGTTACTTTGCTCACACTCCAACAGCACGTCAAGTATTAAAAACCATTCGTCTCCATTCACTCCTATCAAACACGCTCACGCATGCCTGCTGGAAGTCCAAGCCCCTCGCACACAAAACCTCCTTTACCCCCTCCCTCCAACCCTTCCTAGGCCGACCCCTACCCCGCCTTCCTTCCACTACAGACTGATACACTCTTGAAGTCATTCTGTTTCGCTCCATTCTCTCTACATGTATATATATATACATACATACATACATACATACATACATACTTGTACATGTATGTGTAGTGTGACCTAAGTGTGAGTAGAAGTAGCAAGACATACCTGAAACCTTGCATGTTTATGAGACAGAAAAATGGACACCAGCAATCCTACCATCATGTAAAACAATTACAGGCTTACATTTTACACTCACTTGGCAGGACGGTAGTACCTCCCTGGGCGGTTGCTGTCTACCAACCTACTACCTAGAATAAAATTATTATTATGATTATTATTATTATTATATTATTATTATTTTCTCAGTTGTTTGTTGGGTTACCTTATTCAAGCTTGGGCAATGTATGATATAAAGATACTTCTTAACATACACCAAAAATGAAAAAAATCAGACCATAAATAGCGGAGTTCACTTCTCAGCCATTAGTGGCCGCTTAACGGTATATTTTTGTATGTTTTGTATGGTTATATTCTCATTTTTTCAGTCTCATTTTACAGAATGAAAGATATATTACAGAAATAGATATGATTTTGATTGCTTTCATGACGAAAAGTACCTTGAAATTGAGCTCACAGTAGCGAAAATGTTCTATTCTTTAGCGAAGCTCAAAAGTAAACAAATGACGTCACCACCCAATACCTGTCCATCTGCCAGTCCAAATTCAGATACGTAGTCAAGAATGGGTTGACATTATTTATAGAATTATTACAATAATGCAGCAGTGTGCATAACTGTAAATCTTCTATTTTTTGTGTGAATAAAAATTCCGAATGGTAATCAAGAGTAATATAAGAGGAGCCTGTAGCCATGACTAATGAACAGAGAAAATGTTATTTTAGTGCCAGGAATGTCTGCATTGTTTATTCTGGACCCTATTTTGAAATTGGCATCTGTTGAAATTTGTGTGAAATCGGCCAAATTGCCAATTTCTGACCACTTTATTGGGTAGTTGAAATAAGTGAATGGGCGGTTTCTTGTACTCAGTTGACAGACTAAAAGTAAATAAGTTTATTCAGGTATACACAAATACAGTTACATAGATTATCATACATAGCAGTGTATGTATAGAGAACCTAGGATAACCCAGAAAAGTCAGAAAAAGTGACTTATTTCCAGTACCTGGCTTGGGCTTGCCATATATGATATATTTTTTTTTCTCGGTTGTTTGTTGGGCTATCTCGTTGAAACTTTTACAATGTATGATGGAAAGATGCTTTTTAACATACAACAAAAATAAAAAGACGGATGATAAATAAGGGAGTTCACTTCTCAGCCATTAGCCACCTCTTTGCAGTATATTTTCGTATGGTTTTTATGGTTGTATTCTCATTTTTTTGGACTCATTTGATAGAATGGAAGATATATTACAGAAATAGACATGGGGTAGGTTTAAAAATGTAGTGTTAGAGTGTTCAGCAGAAGTTTGTGGTTACAGGAAAGTGGGTGCAGGAGGGAAGAGGAGCGATTGGTGGAATGATGATGTAAAGAGAGTAGTAAGGGAGAAAAAGTTAGCATATGAGAAGTTTTTACAAAGTAGAAGTGATACAAGGAGGGAAGAGTATATGGAGAAAAAGAGAGAGGTTAAGAGAGTGGTGAAGCAATGTAAAAAGAGAGCAAATGAGAGAGTGGGTGAGATGTTATCAACAAATTTTGTTGAAAATAAGAAAAAGTTTTGGAGTGAGATTAACAAGTTAAGAAAGCCTAGAGAACAAATGGATTTGTCAGTTAAAAATAGGAGAGGAGAGTAATTAAATGGAGAGTTAGAGGTATTGGGAAGATGGAGGGAATATTTTGAGGAATTGTTAAATGTTGATGAAGATACGGAAGCTGTGATTTCGTGTATAGGGCAAGGAGGAATAACATCTTGTAGGAGTGAGGAAGAGCCAGTTGTGAGTGTGGGGGAAGTTCGTGAGGCAGTAGGTAAAATGAAAGGGGGTAAGGCAGCCGGGATTGATGGGATAAAGATAGAAATGTTAAAAGCAGGTGGGGATATAGTTTTGGAGTGGTTGGTGCAATTATTTAATAAATGTATGGAAGAGGGTAAGGTACCTAGGGATTGGCAGAGAGCATGCATAGTTCCTTTGTATAAAGGCAAAGGGGATAAAAGAGAGTGCAAAAATTATAGGGGGATAAGTCTGCTGAGTATACCTGGTAAAGTGTATGGTAGAGTTATTATTGAAAGAATTAAGAGTAAGACGGAGAATAGGATAGCAGATGAACAAGGAGGCTTTAGGAAAGGTAGGGGGTGTGTGGACCAGGTGTTTACAGTGAAACATATAAGTGAACAGTATTTAGATAAGGCTAAAGAGGTCTTTGTGGCATTTATGGATTTGGAAAAGGCATATGACAGGGTGGATAGGGGGGCAATGTGGCAGATGTTGCAAGTGTATGGTGTAGGAGGTAGGTTACTGAAAGCAGTGAAGAGTTTTTACGAGGATAGTGAGGCTCAAATTAGAGTATGTAGGAAAGAGGGAAATTTTTTCCCAGTAAAAGTAGGCCTTAGACAAGGATGTGTGATGTCACCGTGGTTGTTTAATATATTTATAGATGGGGTTGTAAGAGAAGTAAATGCGAGGGTCTTGGCAAGAGGCGTGGAGTTAAAAGATAAAGAATCACACACAAAGTGGGAGTTGTCACAGCTGCTCTTTGCTGATGACTCTGTGCTCTTGGGAGATTCTGAAGAGAAGTTGCAGAGATTGGTGGATGAATTTGGTAGGGTGTGCAAAAGAAGAAAATTAAAGGTGAATACAGGAAAGAGTAAGGTTATGAGGATAACAAAAAGATTAGGTGATGAAAGATTGGATATTAGATTGGAGGGAGAGAGTATGGAGGAGGTGAACGTATTCAGATATTTGGGAGTGGACGTGTCAGCGGATGGGTCTATGAAAGATGAGGTGAATCATAGAATTGATGAGGGAAAAAGAGTGAGTGGTGCACTTAGGAGTCTGTGGAGACAAAGAACTTTGTCCTTGGAGGCAAAGAGGGGAATGTATGAGAGTATAGTTTTACCAACGCTCTTATATGGGTGTGAAGCGTGGGTGATGAATGTTGCAGCGAGGAGAAGGCTGGAGGCAGTGGAGATGTCATGTCTGAGGGCAATGTGTGGTGTGAATATAATGCAGAGAATTCGTAGTTTGGAAGTTAGGAGGAGGTGCGGGATTACCAAAACTGTTGTCCAGAGGGCTGAGGAAGGGTTGTTGAGGTGGTTTGGACATGTAGAGAGAATGGAGCGAAACAATGACTTCAAGAGTGTATCAGTCTGTAGTGGAAGGAAGGCGGGGTAGGGGTCGGCCTAGGAAAGGTTGGAGGGAGGGGGTAAAGGAGGTTTTGTGTGCGAGGGGCTTGGACTTCCAGCAGGCATGAGTGAGCGTGTTTGATAGGAGTGAATGGAGACAAATGGTTTTTAATACTTGACGTGCTGTTGGAGTGTGAGCAAAGTAACATTTATGAAGGGATTCAGGGAAACCGGCAGGCCGGACTTGAGTCCTGGAGATGGGAAGTACAGTGCCTGCACTCTGAAGGAGGGGTGTTAATGTTGCAGTTTAAAAACTGTAGTGTAAAGCACCCTTCTGGCAAGACAGTGATGGAGTGAATGATGGTGAAAGTTTTTCTTTTTCGGGCCACCCTGCCTTGGTGGGAATCGGCCAGTGTGATAATAAAAAAAAAAAAGACATTATTTTGATTGCTTTCATGACAAAAAGTACCTTGAAATTGAGCTCAAAGTAGCGGAAATGTTCGATTTTTGCCAATGTTCATTGAACTGTGTAAGTCAAGTTGGTTAATTTTATTAAGTGTATTCTAACCTAACCACCCTGTAATTCGGCAAACTCAGTACTCCGGCACACTACAGGTCCCAATGATGCCGGATTTGTGATGGAGTACCTGTACTCAAATAGTCACAAACACACTGACAGGTGAGCATTTTCACCTGCCTTGGTCATTTACTATTGTCTGAAAATATATACAAAATATATGTAGGTCTCAGTAATGTTTTAGACATGCTGGAGTATATATGAAACTCCTTAAAGCATGGTGTTATGACAAGTGTAACTAAACTGCTAACAGTGCAGGAATGGAGTGAGTGACACTTGATGATCGTGCACTGCTGCAGGGAACCCTGGCTTTATTTGTTTTCACTGTTATACACAAACATGTATGTATGTTTGTGTGTCTGTCTCTGTCTGTCTGCCTGTGTGTCTCGGTTTTTTTTGTCTGCCTGTGTGTCTTGGTCTTTCTGTCTTTCTGTCTGCCTATGTGTGTGTCTGTCTTTCTGTGTGTATGTGTCTTTCTGTCTGTTTGTCTCTCAGTCTTAGAGAGCGGCTCATAAACCAACAGGTATTACACATGACACAATTGTCACGTCTGATTCCTGATAAAGTGAAAATGTGTATTACTTGCCACTGAGTTGCTAGTTATGCTTATTATGTCTTATATCTACAAGCACTGTATAGCACTTTGCCTGGAATTTTTGGGTTATCCTAGGTAATTTACACTGTGTATAATTGTACTTGTGTGTACATGTGAGAGATAGACAAAGATAGAGACAGAGTTAGAGACAGACAGAAATGTAAACAGACAGATACAGACAGACAGCCAAAGTCAGTCAGCCAGCCATAGGTTATAACACATTCCGGCAAGATGACACTGCCAGTGGTATCAAAAATGAAAGGATGTTGCACAAATGTTACACATGGGTTATTATCAGGGTTTTTGATATTTCCACGACCACTTGTGGCTACATCCATCACTTTCCTCTTAAAAGGGGAGCGTTAATACGACGTGACATCATTGAATCCCTGGTGCTTCCCGCACTATTTGCTCTAGCTGGTGCTCAATTGAACTGGTGCTCCCACAAGGTACTAAGTAGCAGGAAAAATAAAACATAGATCTACATTTGGAGTGCTACCAGTACAAAAGTAGATCTACGTTTTGAAAGTTGAACCCTTTCAGGGTCCAGAGGCCAAATTTCAAAGTGTGCACCAGGGTGCAAGAATTTTCAAAAAATAATTTTATTTTTTCTTATGAAATGGTAGAGAATCTTTTTCTGAAGGTAATAAAACAAAACGTACGAAATTTGATGGAAAAATTGACGAAATTATGCTCGCGAATTTTGACGTGTCTGCAATATTTACGCATTGGTGATTTTGCTGACTTTGACTCCCATTTTAGGGCAATTACAGTATTCCAGTCAACCAAATTCTTAGCTATTTCACGGGTATTACTTTATTCTATCGATTGAGCACAAGAAATCGCCAAGTCAACTGTTTCAACAACAAAATAATGTGATAGGAAATTGGTAATTTGGCCAATTTAATGCAAAGTTCAAAATATTCTCATTTCAAAATAGGATCCAGAATAAACAATGCAATCATTCCTGGCACTAAACTAACATTCCTTTGTTCATTAGTTACGTTTTCAGGCTTTACAAATGAATTCCATTTTGATTTTTTATTCACATAATGAATTTTTATTCAAACCAAAAAATAGAAGATTTACTGTTATGCAATACTGTAATAATTGTATAAATAATATAACCACATTTGTGAATGTATATTAGACCCACCAACTGGCATGTATTAGACTTGTGAGGTCATTTGTTTACTCTTGAACATCGGCAAAAATTTAACATTTTTCCTACTTTGAGCTCAATTTCAAGCCATTTCCATTACTAAAACCAATCAAAATCATCTCTATTTCTGTAGTATATCTTCCATTCTATCAAATGGGACCATGAAATTGCAAATACAACTATAAAAAACACACGAAAAAACACTGCAAAGTCGCTGTTTTAATCGAAAATTACGATCTCAGTTCTTTTTTCTCTCATTATGCACTGTGTGCTGCAGGATTTGTTTCATGTGGTGCACACATACCACATAGATGTATTCTCTCATGTCTAGGCCCAAATTTACTGCTCACCGCTTATCAGAGTAAGCTGAGCTTATGGCGTAGATCTACGGTTTGGACCCTGAATATAAAGCTGTAGATCTATGGCACAGACCCTGAAAAGGTTAATGGTTAACTGTCCAAATGTAGATCTATGTTCTTACTGCTAGTGCTCCAAACGTAGATCAACGTTTTATTTTTCCTGCCTCCATATTTGGCATGATTGGCCTGAGATGCTTGGTCAGCACAGAATGGGTCTTAACACCCAGTGTGCACAGTATTAAAAAAATTTGGGATCACTTAGTACCTTGTGGGAGCACCAGTTAAATTGAGCGCCAGCTAATGCAAATAGTGCGAGAAGCACCAGGGATTCACTGATGTCATGTCATATTAACACACCCCTTTTAAGAGGAAAGAGATAGTCACTTTAAGGCGGATGTGGCCACAAGTGGTAAAGGAAACATCAAAAACCTAATAATAACCCATGTGCAACATTCGTGCAACATCCTTTCCATTTTGGTACCACTCGTAGTGTCATCCTGCCTATGCCCTAAGTGAAGAAAAAGCTATTCTGGAACATGTAATACGTGTTCAGCAGGCTGGCTGGCTGATTGAATTTGGGTGTGTGTGTTTCTGTGTGTGTGTGTGTGTGTATCTGTGTCTGCCTCTGTCTCTGTCTATACAAGTTTACACTGAGATTCTGTAATTAGAGTAATGAGTTGCAGTGCAAAGAGAGACACTGTCATGCCATGGCACTATGGGCAGACTAAATTTAGTGGCTCTGTCTCTGTCTCACAGGTACACATAAATACAATTATTTTTTTTTTTTTTTTCAACAAGTCGGCCGTCTCCCACCGAGGCAGGGTGACCCAAAAAAGAAAAAAAATCCCCAAAAAGAAAATACTTTCATCATCATTCAACACTTTCACCACACTCACACATTATCACTGCTTCTGCAGAGGTGCTCAGAATACAACAGTTTAGAAGCATATACATATAAAGATACACAACATACCCCTCCAAACTGCCAATATCCCAAACCCCTCCTTTAAAGTGCAGGCATTGTACTTCCCATTTCCAGGACTTAAGTCCGACTATATGAAAATAACCGGTTTCCCTGAATCCCTTCACTAAATATTACCCTGCTCACACTCCAACAGATCGTCAGGTCCCAAGTATCATTCGTCTCCATTCACTCCTATCTAACACGCTCATGCACGCTTGCTGGAAGTCCAGGCCCCTCGCCCACAAAACCTCCTTTACCCCCCTCTTTCCAACCCTTTCGAGGACGACCCCTACCCCTCTTTCCTTTCCCTATAGATTTATATGCTTTCCAGGTCATTCTACTTTGATCCATTCTCTCTAAATGACCAAACCACCTCAACAACCCCTCTTCTGCCCTCTGACTAATGCTTTTATTAACTACACACCTTCTCCTAATTTCCACACTCCAAATTTTCTGCATAATATTTACACCACACATTGCCCTTAGACAGGACATCTCCACTGCCTCCAACCGTCTCCTCGCTGCTGCATTTACCACCCAAGCTTCACATCCATATAAGAGTGTTGGTACTACTATACTTTCATACATTCCCTTCTTTGCCTCCATAGATAACGTTTTTTGACTCCACATATACCTCAACGCACCACTCACCTTTTTTCCCTCATCAATTCTATGATTAACCTCATCCTTCATAAATCCATCCGCCGACACGTCAACTCCCAAGTATCTGAAAACATTCACTTCTTCCATACTCCTCCTCCCCAATTTGATATCAAATTTTTCTTTATCTAAATCATTTGATACCCTCATCACCTTACTCTTTTCTATGTTCACTTTCAACTTTCTACCTTTACACACATTCTCAAACTCATCCACTAACCTTTGCAATTTTTCTTTAGAATCTCCCATAAGCACAGTATCATCAGCAAAAAGTAACTGTCAATTCCCATTTTGAATTTGATTCCCCATAATTTAATCACACCCCTCTCCCGAACACCCTAGCATTTACTTCTTTTACAACCCCATCTATAAATATATTAAACAACCATGGTGACATTACACATCCCTGTCTAAGACCTACTTTTACCGGGAAGTATTCTCCCTCTCTTCTACACACCCTAACCTGAGCCTCACTATCCTCATAAAAGCTCTTTACAGCATTTAGTAACTTACCACCTATTCCATAAACTTGCAACATCTGCCACATTGCTCCTCTATCCACTCTATCATATGCCTTTTCTAAATCCATAAATGCAATAAAAACTTCCCTACCTTTATCTAAATACTGTTCACATATATGCTTCAATGTAAACACTTGATCTACACATCCCCTCCCCACTCTGAAGCCTCCTTGCTCATCCGCAATTCTACATTCTGTCTTACCTCTAATTCTTTCAATTATAACTCTACCATAAACTTTTCCTGGTATACTCAGTAAACTTATTCCTCTATAATTTTTACAATCTCTTTTGTCCCCTTTCCCTTTATATAAAGGGACTATACGTGCTCTCCGCCAATCCCTAGGTACCTTCCCCTCTTTCATACATTTATTAAACAAAAGTACCAACCACTCCAACACTATATCCCCCCCTGCTTTTAACATTTCTGTCATGATCCCATCAGTTCCAGCTGCTTTACCCCCTTTCATTCTACGCAATGCCTCACGTACCTCCACCACACTTACATTCTGCTCTTCTTCACTCCTAAAAGGTGGTATACCTCCCTGGCCAGTGCATGAAATTACCGCCTCCCTTTCTTCCTCAACATTTAAAAGTTCCTCAAAATATTCTCGCCATCTACCTAATACCTCCCTCTCCCCATCTACTAACTCCCCTACTCTGTTTTTAACGGACAAATCCATACTTTCCCTAGGCTTTCTTAACTTGTTTAACTCACTCCAAAATTTTTTCTTATTTTCATTAAAATTTCTTGACAGTGCCTCTCCCACTCTTTCATCTGCTCTCCTTTTGCACTCTCTCACCATTCTCTTCACCTTTCTTTTACGCTCCATATACTCTGCTCTTCTTATAACACTTCTGCTTTGTAAAAACCTCTCATAAGCTACCTTTTTCTCTTTTATCACACCCTTTACTTCATCATTCCACCAATCACTCCTCTTTCCTCCTGCTCCCACCCTCCTATAACCACAAACTTCTGCCCCACATTCTAATACTGCATTTTTAAAACTATTCCAACCCTTTTCAACCCCCCCACTACTCATCTTTGCACTAGCCCACCTTTCTGCCAATAGTCGCTTATATCTCGCCCGAACTTCCTCCTCCCTTAGTTTATACACTTTCACCTCCCTCTTACTTGTTGTTGCCACCTTCCTCTTTTCCCATCTACCTCTTACTCTAACTGTAGCTACAACTAAATAATGATCTGATATATCAGTTGCCCCTCTATAAACATGTACATCCTGGAGCCTACCCATCAACCTTTTATCCACCAATACATAATCTAACAAACTACTTTCATTACGTGCTACATCATACCTTGTATATTTATTTATCCTCTTTTTCATAAAATATATATTACTTATTACCAAATTTCTTTCTACACATAGCTCAATTAAAGGCTCCCCATTTACATTTACCCCTGGCACCCCAAATTTACCTACTACTCCCTCCATAACATTTTTACCCACTTTAGCATTGAAATCCCCAACCACCATTACTCTCACACTTGATTCAAAACTCCCCACGCATTCACTCAACATTTCCCAGAATCTCTCTCCTCTACACTTCTCTCTTCTCCAGGTGCATACACGCTTACTATAACCCACTTTTCACATCCAATCTTTATTTTACTCCACATAATCCTTGAATTTATGCATTTGTAGTCCCCCTTTTCCTGCCATAGCTTATCCTTCAACATTATTGCTACTCCTTCTTTAGCTCTAACTCTATTTGAAACCCCTGACCTAATCCCATTTATTCCTCTCCATTGAAACTCTCCCACCCCCTTCAGCTTTGTTTCACTTAAAGCCAGGACATCCAGTTTCTTCTCATTCATAACATCCACAATCATCTCTTTCTTATCATTTGCACAACATCCACGCACATTCAGACTTCCCACTTTGACAATTTTCTTCTTCTTATTCTTTTTAGTAATCTTTACAGGAAAAGGGGTTACTTGCCCATTGTTCCCGGCATTTTAGTTGACTTTTACAACACGCATGGCTTACAGAGGAAAGATTCTTATTCCACTTCCCCATGGATATAAAAGGAAAAGTAATAAGACCAAGAACTATTAAGATAAAATCAAAGAAAACTCAGATGAGTGTGTATAAATAAACGTGTACATGTATGTGTAGTGTGACCTAAGTGTAAGTAGAAGTAGCAAGACGTACCTGTAATCTTGCATATTTATGAGACAGACAAAAGACACCAGCAATCCTATCATCATGTAAAACAATTACAGGCTTTTATTTTACACTCACTTGGCAGGACGGCAGTACCTCCCTGGGTGGTTGCTGTCTACCAACCTACTACAAATAAATACAATTATAAATACAATTATAAATACAATTATGCATAGTGTAAATTACCTAGGATTACCCAAAAAAATCAGACAAAGTGCTATACTGTGCTTTTAGATATAATGCACAATAAGCATGACTGGCAAGTAATACGCATTTTCACTTGTTCAGGAATCAGACATGACGACTCTGCATCGTGTGTAATACCTGTTGATTCACGAGTGGCTCTCTCTGAGACAGAAAGAGAGACAAGCAGACACACAGAAAGACAGATAAACAGAGAGAGCTAGACAGACATGTTTATGTGTAACAGTGAAAACAAATAAAGCCAAGGCAGTGCACGATCATCAGATGTCACTTCACTGCTGCACTGTCAGAAATGGAATGACACTTATCTTACACCATGCTTCAAGGAGTTTCATATATACTCCAGCATATCTAAAATATTGCTGGGACCTATACATACTATGTATATATTTTTAGACAATGGTATATGACCAAGGTAGGTGAAATTGTTCACCTGTCAGTATGTTTGTGACTATTTGAATACTATTTCATTACCAAATATTTGTGTCAGAACAAAGATTGGCTATGAAATCACAAGAACTTCTACAAATTTTAATTATCAAAACAAAAAAATTTTATAAATTAAAAAAATGAGAAAAAGGTACAGTGGACCCCCGCATAACGCTATTAATCCGTTCCTGAGAGCTCAATGTTATGCGAAATTATCGTTATGCGAATTAATTTTCCTCATAAGAAATAATAGAAATCAAATTAATCCGTGCAAGACACCCAAAAGTATGAAAAAAAAAATTTTTTTACCACATGAAATATTAATTTTAATACACACAAACTTAAGAAAACATGCACAGTTACATGACACTTACCTTTATTGAAGATGTGGTGATTGATGGGATGGGAGGAGGGAAGACTGGATGGTTTTAGTGTTTAGAAGGGGAATCTCCTTCCATTAGGACTTGAGGTGTCAAGTCCTTTTCCGGGGTTGCTTCCCTTCTTCTTTTAATGCCGCTAGGATCAGCTTCAGAGTCACTGGACTTCTGTCGCACAACATATCTGTCCATAGTGGCCTGTACCTCTCGTTCCTTTATGACTTTCCTAAAGTGTTTCATAACAGTGTCAGTGTAATAGTCACCAGCACGGCTTGCAATAGCTGTCTGAGGGTGATTTTCATCAATGAAGGTTTGCACTTCAAGCCACTTTGCACAGATTTCCTTAATCTTTGAAGTAGGCAACTTCTTCAATTTCTCTCTCCCCTCCTCCAAAGCAATTTCCTCAGGTGTGGCCTCTTGCTGTTGAAGTTGATCTAGCAGCTCATCAGTGGTTAGTTCTTCATTGTCCTCCTCCACCAATTCTTCCACATCCTCCCCACTAACCTCCAACCCCAAGGACTTCCCCAATGCCACAATTGATTCTTCAACTGGCATACTCCTCTCAGGGTTAGCCTCAAATCCTTCGAAATCCCTTTGGTCTACACATTCTGGCCACAGTTTCTTCCAAGCAGAGTTCAAGGTCCTCTTAGTCACTCCCTCCCAAACCTTACCTATAAGGTTTACACAATTGAGGATATTAAAGTGATCTCTCCAAAACTCTCTTAAGAGTCAATTGAGTTTCTGAAGTCACTACAAAGCACCTTTCAAACATAGCTTTTGTGTACAGTTTTTTGAAGTTTGCAATAACCTGCTGGTCCATGGGCTGCAGGAGAGGAGTGGTATTAGGAGACAAAAACTTCACCTTAATGAAGCTCATGTCCCCACAAAGTCGCTCTGCCAAGTCTGTAGGATGACCAGGGGCATTGTCTAACACCAGGAGGCACTTAAGGTCTAATTTCTTTTCAGTTAGGTAATTTTTCACAGTGGGGGCAAATGCTTGGTGTAACCAATCATAGAAAAAGTCCCTAGTGACCCCTGCCTTATTGTTTGCCCTCCACAGCACACACAAATTAGCCTTGAGGATATTCTTTTGTCTGAACGCTCTGGGAGTTTCAGAGTGATACACTAATAAAGGCTTCACTTTGCAATCACCTCTAGCATTGGCACACATGAGAAGAGTAAGCCTGTCTTTCATAGGCTTATGTCCTGGGAGTGCCTTTTCCTCCTCAGTAATGTAGGTCCTGCTTGGCATTTTCTTCCAAAACAGGCCTGTTTCATCACAATTAAACACTTGTTCAGGTTTCAGTCCTTCACTGTCTATGTACTCCTTGAATTCATGCACATATTTTTCAGCTGCTTTTTGGTCCGAACTGGCAGCCTCACCTGCCCTGTCATACTATGTATGCCACTACACCTCTTAAATCTCTCAAACCAATCTTTGCTGGCCTTAAATTCACTCGCATCACAACTAGTTGCAGGCATTTTTCTAATTAAATCCTCGTGCAACTTCCTAGCCTTTTCACTTATGATTGCTTGAGAGATGCTATCGCCTGCTATCTGTTTTTCGTTTTTCCACACCAATAACAGTCTCTCTATCTTCTATCACTTGCGATCTCTGTTTCGAAAGCACAGTTAAACCTTTGGCAAGAACAGCTTCCTTGATTGCCGTTTTCTTGGACACAATAGTAGCGATGGTTGATTGGGGTTTACTATACAACCTGGCCAAATCGGAGACACGCACTCCACTTTCATACTTAGCAATGATCTCTTTCTTCATCTCCATATTAATTCTCACCCTTATTCCTGTAGGGTTGGCACTAGATGCTTTCTTGGGACCCATGGTCACTTATTTTTCAGGTGAAATCACTATAAAAAGGCTGTAATAATACGAAATGTTCCGATTGTATGCTTGAATGTTACCGCGGAGGCTGGCTTGTAAATAATACCACTGGCAGAACAAGTGAGGCTGGCTCAGGCCGCATGGACGCGTCTCGGACGAATTGCGTTGAGCGAATTTTTTAGCGCTATGCGAGGCAAAATTTTAGCGATAAAATGTATCGCTATGCGGATTTAACGCTATGCGATGCCAACGTTATGCTGGGGTCCACTGTATAGCAACACTTCTGCAAGCGGCAGGACTCCATTTTGCTGTCATGTGAGCATCCAAAGAATTTTTTTTTCTTCTAAATATCCAGTGTTGGGCAAGAGAATGTAGATCTAATGTATGGACAGTTAAGGGGTTAATGGCTCGCTAAACACAGTGTCATACTAATACTCACTCATTTCTTTGCTGTTGTCTGTGTAAGTCCCATCTTTCTTCAGCAAGGGTTTGATACTGGATGTGGGTTTTTTTCTTTATTTTTGGCATATGATAAGAAATATTTTGGTTCTTCAGTTAATCCTATCAATCACCATCATTTTTCATCCATATATCTTCATCAACCTGATCTTGGTCCTTGTGTCTACCTGGAGGGTGTGCCAGGAGTCAGCATCCCCGTGGGCCAGTCCTTGACCAGGCCTCCCAGTGGATCTGGGCCTGATTAATCAGGCTATTACTGCTGGCCACACATAGTCCATTGTATGAACCACAGCCTGGCTGATTGGGTACTGACTTGAAGTATCTATCCAGCTCCCTCTTGAAGGCAGTCAGGGGGTCTGTTGGTAATTCCCCTTATGCCTGGTGAGAGGCTGCTGAACAGTCTTGAACCCCAAACACTTAATGTGTTTTCTTTTAGTGTACTAATGGTTCTCCTACTTTTCATTGGGAATATGTTGCACCATCTGCCCAGTTGTTTTCTTCCATATGGAGTGATTTCTGTGTGCAGATTTGGGACCAGACCCTCTAGGTTTTTCCAGGTGTAGATTATGATGTATCTCTCTCACCTGTGCTCCAGTAACTACAGGTCAAGTGACTCCAGGCATTCTCGGCAATTAATTTGTTTGACCAAACTTGTATGTGCAGCAAAGGTTCTCTGTACATTCTCTAGATCTGTGATTTCACTTGCCTTGAATTTAGCTGTTAGTGTAAAGCAGTATTCTACTGTAGAAGGAACATGTGATTTAAAAAGGATCATCATTGGTATGGCATGCCTTGTTTTGAAGGTTCTCATAATCCATCCTCTCATTTTCCTTACAGATGTGATAGTGACACTCTTGTGGTTCTTGAAGGTTAGATCCTCTGACAGTAACACTCCTAAGTTCTTCACACTACTTTTTTGCTCTATTGTGTGATTAGAGTTTTTAGTATACTCAGGTCTAGCTGTTATTTCCTCCAGGTTTCCATAACAGAGTAGTTGAAATTTGTGTGCCCAGTGTTTCTTTACCTGGCAGTCTGTACAATGTATATATATTACTGTACATCTAGTCCCTGACTTGCATTGGTAATACTTTCTTATTAATTCGGAATATTTATCTAACACTTGGCATTCAAGACAGTTGATTTTCAATTAAAAATGGTATTAAGCATTGTATAATGAATTTATTCATTGTTTAATAAACAGAACAGAGCTATAACACAGAATACAGTACAGTACATGTGTGTATGGGCACAGCAGCAGTTGAACTATCTGAGAGAAGGAGGGGTGAGTGAGAGTAAGGGAGGGGTGAAAGTGAAGTGTGGGAGCAGTGAGTGAGAGAGAGAGACAGATTGACAGACAATTTGGCTGATAGCAAATGGAGGAAGTTTAAAAATGGGTCACTTCTAGATGGAAAGTTGACAGAAAGAAAACTGGCATCAGGAAGGGTTGGCTCCAAATCCTGATGGTCTTGGTCAAGGACCAACAATGATTTTCACTCGATGAGATTATTCCACCTCTAAATGACAAGATGGGACTGTCTATTATCAATCAAGGAAAGTTGACCTGTTTGCTGAACACTTTGCTGCCAAGTTGCAAGTCCCAGATCCAGTTAGGGAACTGCCAGTTTAGTTGCACGAATTGTCAAAGTTGGCAGAGGTAACAGTGAGACAGGATGAAGTATATTTTTTTTTTATTTATTAACACATCAGCCAATTCCCACCAAGGCAGGGTGGCCCAAAAAAGAAAAACTTTTATCATCATTCACTCCATCACTGTCTTTTCAGATGGGTGCTTTATGCTACAGTTATAAAATTGCAACATTAACACCCCTCCTTCAGAGTGTAGACACTGTACTTCCCATCTCCAGAACTTAAGTCCGGCCTGCCGGTTTCCCTGAATCTCTTCAAATGTTACTTTGCTCACACTCCAACAGCACGTCAAGTATTAAGAACCATTTGTCTCCATTCACTCCTATCAAATACGCTCACACTTGCTGGAAATCCAAGCCCCTCGCACATAAAACCTCCTTTACCCCCTCCCTCCAATCCTTTCCAGGCCAACCCCTACCCCGCCTTCCCTTCAATACAGATTTATACACACTCGAAGTCATTCTGTTTTGTTCCATTCTCTCTACACGTCTGAACCGCCTCAACAACCCCTCCTCAGCCCTCTGGACAATAGTTTTGGTAATCCCACACCTTCTAATTTCCAAACTACGAATTCTCTGCATTATATTCACACCACACATTGCCCTCAGACATGACATCTCCACTGCCTCCAGCCTTCTCCTTGTTGCAACATTCATCACCCATGCATCACACCCATACAAGAGTGTTGGTACAACTATACTTTCATACATTCCCCTCTTTGCTTCCATAGACAAAGTTCTTTGTCTCCACAGACTCATAAGTGCACCACTCACCCTTTTCCCCTCATCAGTCCTATGATTCACCTCCTCCTTCATAGAACCATCTGCTGACATGTCCACTCCTAAACATCTAAATACATTCACCTCCATACTCTCTCCCTCCAATTTGATATCCAATCTTTCACCACCTAATCTTTTTGCTATCCTCATAACCTTACTCTTTCCTATATTCACTTTTAATTTTCTTCTCTTACGTACCCTACCAAATTCATCCACCAACCTCTGCAACTTCTCTTCAGAATCTCCCAAAAGCACAGTGTCATCAGCAAAGAGCAACTGTGACAACTCCCACTTTGTGTTTGATTCTTTATCTTTTAACTCCACACCTGTTGCCAAGACCCTCACATTCACTTCTCTTACAACCCCATCTATAAATGCATTGAACAACCACGGTGACATCACACATCCTTGTCTAAGGCCTAATTTTACTGGGAAGTAATCTCCCTCTCTCCTACATACTCTAACCTGAGCCTCACTATCCTTGTAAAAACTCTTCACTACTTTCAGTAACCAACCTCCTATACCATACATCTTCAACATCTGCCACATTGCCCTCCTGTCTACCTTGTCATATGCCTTTTCCAAATCCATAAATGCCACAAAAACCTCTTTACACTTATCTAAACACTGTTCACCTATATATTTCACTACCTTTCCTAAAGCCTCCTTGTTCATCTGCTATCCTACTCTCCGTCTTACTCTTAATTCTTTGAATAATAACTGTACCATACACTTTACCAGGTATACTCATCAGACATATTCCCCTATAGTTTTTGCACTCTTTTTTATCCCCTTTGCCTTTAACCCTTTGAGGGTCGACAGGCCCTCTCCGAAACTCGTTCTCAGGGTCGGCCAAATTTAAAAAAAAAAAAAAATTATTTTCTCTTATGAAAAGATAGAGAATCTTTTCCCGATCATAAGGACACCAAAAGTTTGAAATTTGATGGAAAACTTATGGAATTATGCTCTCGCAAATTTAGCGGTCTCGGCGATGTTTACGCATCGGCGATTTTGCCCACTTTGAGCCCCATTTTCGGCCAATTCCACTATACTAGTCGACAAAAAACATGAATATTTCGCTAGAACTCCATTTTTTCTATCGAATGGGTGCAAGAAACCACCCATTTATGAAATTCAACTATCCAGTACAGTGGTCAGAATTTAGCAATTTTGCCAATTTCACACAAATTTCAAAAGATGCCAATTTCCGAATAGGGTCCAGAATAAACAAGAAAGACATTCCTGGCACTAAAATGACATTTCCTCTGGTCATTAGTCACATCTCAAGGCCCCTCTTATATTCTTTTGCTTTCCACTTTGAATTTTTATTATCACAAAAAATATAAGATTTACTGTTATGCAGACTACTGCATTAGTGTAAAAAATGGTAGAAATATTATTGGTGCACTTGTGAAAGAATATTAGACTCACCAGTTGACGTGTATTGCACGCTTGGCACGATTTGTTTACTTTTGAAATTTGGTAAAAATCGAACATTTCTGCTACTTTGAGCTCAATTTCAAGGTACCTTTCATTGTAAAGCCAGTCAGAATCATCTCAATTTCTGTAATATGTCTTCCATTTTATAAAATGAGACCAAGAAAACTAGAATACAACAATAAATACCATACGAAAATACAGTGCAAAGTCGCTGTTTTATTCCAAAAAAATGGTCAAATTTTTTTTTTCTCATTATGCACTGTGCTGCAGGATTTTTTTTAGACTGTGCACACTGACCACATAGACCCATTCTTTCATATGAAGGCCTACCAGCTTTCTCCCACTAGATTTGAGGGCGCTAGAATTTAGGCATACTAGTACGTCAAAAACCCTGGGTCGTAAGCCGTACTAGTACGTCCGAAACCCTCAAAGGGTTAAACAAAGGAACTATGCATGCTCTCTGCCAATCCCTAGGTACCTTACCCTCTTCCATACATTTATTAAATAAAACACCAACCACTCCAAAACTATATCCCCACCTGCTTTTAACATTTCTATCTTTATCCCATCAATCCCAGCTGCCTTACCCCCTTTCATTCTACCCA
Organism: Cherax quadricarinatus; assembly: GCF_038502225.1. Classification (NCBI taxonomy): domain Eukaryota; kingdom Metazoa; phylum Arthropoda; class Malacostraca; order Decapoda; family Parastacidae; genus Cherax; species Cherax quadricarinatus. Next base: position 24,419,406 of record NC_091311.1, read on the forward strand.
CCGCCTCACGAACTTCCCCCACACTCGCATCTGGCTCATCCTCACTCCTACAAGATGTTATTCCTCCTTGCCCTATACACGAAATCACAGCTTCCCTGTCTTCCTCAACATTTAACAATTCCTCAAAATATTCCCTCCATCTTCCCGATGCCTCTAACTCTCCATTTAATAACTCTCCTCTCAAATCCATGTGTTCCCTAGGCTTCCTCAACTTATTAATCTCACTCCAAAACTTTTTCTTATTTTCAACAACATTTGTTGATAACATCTCACCCACTCTCTGATTTGCTCTCCTTTTAGATTGCTTCACCACTCCCTTAACCTCTCTTTTTTTTTTTTCTCAGTATACTCTTCCCTCCTTGCATCTCTTCTACTTTGTAAAAACCTCTCGTATGCTAACTTTTTCTCCCTTACTACTCTGTTTACATCATCATTCCACCAATCCCTCTTCTTCCCTCCCGCACCTACTTTCCTGTAACCACAAACTTCTCCTGAACACTCTAACACTACATTCTTAAACCTGCCCCACACATCTTCGACCCCATTGCCTATACTCTCACTAGCCCATCTATTCTCCAATAGTTGTTTATATCTTACCTTAACTGCCTCCTCTTTCAGTTTATACACCTTCACCTCTCTCTTACTTGCTGCTTCTATTTTTCTTGTATCCCATTTATCTTTTACCCTCACTGTAGCTACAACTAAAAAGGGATCTGATATATCTGTGGCCCCTCTATAAACATGTACATCCTGAAGTCTACTCAACAGTCTTTTATGTACCAATACATAGCCCAACAAACTACTGTCATTATGCCCTACATCATATCTTGTAAACCTATTTATCCTCTTTTTTTTAAAATATGTATTACCTATAACTAAACCCCTTTCTATACACAGTTTAATCAAAGGGCTCCCATTATCATTTACAACTGGCACCCCAAACTTGCCTACCACACCTTCTCTACATGTTTCTCCAACTTTAGCAATTAGGTCTCCTACCACAATTACTCTCACTTGGTTCAAAGGTTCCTATACATTTGCTTAACATCTCCCAAAATCTTTCTCTCCTCTACACTCTCTTCTCCAGGTGCATACACGCTTATTATGACCCACTTTTCACATTCGACCCATATTTTAATCCACATAATCCTTGAATTTACACATTAACATTCCCTCTTCTCCTTTCATAACTGGTCCTTCAACATTATTGCTATCCCTTCCTTAGCTCTAACTCTCTCATATACTCCTGACTTAATCCCATTTATTTCTCCTCACTGAAACTCACCTACCCCCTTCAGCTTTGTTTCGCTTAGGGCCAGGACATTCAACTTCTTTTCATTCATAACATCAGCGATCATCTCTTATTATCCGCACTACATCCACACACATTCAAGCATCCCAGTTTTATAAAGCTTTTCTTATTTTTAGTATGTGTGTACAGGAGAAGTTTTTTTTTTTTTTTTTTTTTTTTTTTTTTTTTTTTTTTTTTTTTTTTTACACAGGGTTTGATAAGGTTAGGGGATCCCTAGCTTTATTGACAAGCTATTTACAGGTTAAGGATTCCTAACTTTATTGACAAGCTAAGAGCTGTTACCTACATCAGCTCATTTGAAAGCATTTTTATTGTTATGAGACATACAAGTAGGGAACAGGATGAAGTTGGAGCCATCTGTGGGCCAGCATTTTCATTTGATCAACTGACTTTATCTCGTTGACATCATTATGCTGTATGAATGTGTTCCATACTCGAGTCATCCTGGGTATATATGATCTCAGATGGAGTGATGCTCTGGAGAAGGGTACAGCCAGAGTGAAGTTGCTGCTTTCTGCCTGTCTTGTGGCATAAAAGCTTGTTTCATGCTGTCCTCGAAGTGGATCCAAGTGTAGTACTTTGACAATATTGGCCTTGTACATAACAGTAAGGCCACCCACATCCGTCCTGTGTTGAAGGCTCTGCTAAAATGACAGATCTATCCAGGATGGGTCCAGGCGAGAGATGAGATGTCTTGCTCTGTTCTCTACTCTGTCAAGCGGTCGCAGATGAGGGAGGGGCAGGCAAACCAAGAAAGTGGAGCATACTCAAGGTGTGAGCGTACTTGTGGCTCGTACAGAATCTTGCAACCCCTACTGTCAAGCAGATGCGAGATACGGCGAAGTGCTGTAAGCTTCCTGGCTGCCTTGTTTGCAAGATTTACAACATGGTTCTTCATGGTTAGTTTGGAGTCAAATTTCGCCCCAAGGATATCAACTTCTTCTCCAGGTGCCAACACCCTCCCATTCATCCTTACTACTGCACCAGCATTACCATCATGGTGCCTAGAGACTATCATCATTTGCATTTTCTCAGGTGCAAATGTTACTTGTCATCTATTACCCCAAGCTGATATAGCTCTTAGCTGGTGATTGATGTAGCTTAGAGCAGCTGGCATTTCTTCTCTTGGATAAGTGAATGTCAGTGTACAGGCGTCTGCATATGCATGTGATTCTGGGATGAGATGAAGAAGGTCGTTGAAGTAGACATTTCATAACAATGGTTCCAGCACACTTCCTTGTGGAACACTTGCCCCAATAGGATGTCTTGCTGATTCCGTTCATTTGAGAACTACCCTTAGAGATCTACCATGAAGGTAATCACTGAGGAGACAGAGCGTAGAGCCTGCAATTCCCAGCTCTTGAAGTTTTGCTAAGAGGCCCTGGTGCCACACCCAGTCGAAAGCACCAGCAATGTCCAGTACTACCACACAGCTGACTTTGGATTCATCCAGTGACTGGTGCCACTTAGTGGAGAGGTTTAACAGCAGATCAGCAGCAGAGTAACCTTTCCTGAAGCCATATTGACGATCACAAAATAGTGAGTGATAGTTAAACAACTCCGTCATTTGTCTTGAGATTATTGTCTCAAGGATCTTACCAGTGATTGACAGGAGTGACACTGGTCTGTAGTTGCTGATTTCTGCTCTGCTCTTCTTTTTGTGAACAGGTACTACATTTGCCTCTTTCCACAGAGAGGGCCATTTACACTGTACTAGGCAGTGCAGAAAAATGCGAGTTAGAGGTGCTGCTAGCTGGTCTGCACATCTCAGCAATCTTGGGCTCAACTTGTCTGGGCCCACAGCCTTTTCTTGGTCAAGCGATTTAACCCTTTGGGGGTTTCGGACGTACTAGTACGTCTTACGACCCAGGGTTTTTGACGTACTATACACCTAAATTCTAGCGCCCTCAAATCTAGTGAGAGAAAGCTGGTAGGCCTACATATGAAAGAATAGGTCTATGTGGCCAGTGTGAGCAGTATAAAAAAAATCCTGCAGCACACAGTGCGTAATGAGAAAAAAAAAACTTTGTGTTTTTGGATTAAAACAGCAACTTTGCACTGTATTTTCATGTGGTATTAATGTTGTATTCTAGTTTTCTTGGTCTCATTTTATAGAATGGAAGACATATTACAGAAATTGAGATGATTTGGACTGGTTTTACAATGAAAAGTACAATGAAGTAGCAGAAATGTTCGATTTTTACCGAAGTTCAAAAGTAAACAAATCATGCCAAGCATCCAATACACATCAACTGGTGAGTCTAATATTCTTTCACAAGTGTGCTGATATTATTTATACCATTTCTACACTAATGCAGTAGTCTGCATAATAGTAAATCTTATTTTTTTGTAAGAATAAAAATTCAAAGTGGAAAGCCAAAGAAATATAAGAGGGGTCTGGGGATGTGACTAACCAACAGAGAACTTGTTATTTTAGTATGTCACTCGGGGTACCACTGTAGTATGCTCCTCACTTAGTGACAAATTTGTTTACCGACATCGTCTTAGGAATGGAACTCCATTGCTAAGTGAGGAGAGGCTGTATACACTTACATTGTGTGCAATTTAAAGTGTTTGTATTATGATGATAATAATAATGATAATAATGTTTTTATTTTTTTATTTTTTATTATTAACACATCGGCCGATTCCCACCAAAGCAGGGTGGCCTGATAAATGAAAAAATTTCATCATCATTCACTCCATCACTGTCTTGCCAGAGGGGTGCTTTACACTACAGTTATAAAACTGCAGCATTAACACCCCTCCTTCAGAGTGTAGACACTGTACTTCCCATCTCCAGGACTCAAGTCCGGCCTGCCGGTTTCCCTGAATCCCTTCATAAATGTTACTTTGCTCACACTCCAACAGCACATCAAGTATTAAAAACCATTTGTCTCCATTCACTCCTATCAAATACGCTCATGGACGCTTTCTGGAAGTCCAAGCCCCTCGCACACAAAACCTCCTTTACCCCCTCCCTCCAACCCTTCCTAGACCAACCCTACCCCTGCCTTCCCACTACAGATTTATACACTCTCAAAGTCATTCTGTTTTGTTCCATTTTCTCTACATGTCCGAACCACCTCAACAACCCCTCCTCAGCCCTCTGGATAATAATTTTGGTAATCCCACGCCTTCTCCTAATTTCCGAACTACAAATTCTCTGCATTATATTCACACCACACATTGCCCTCAGACATGACATCTCCACTGCCTCCAGCCTTCTCCTCATTGCAACTTTCATCACTCAACACAATGCAAGCTTTCTCTCCCTCTTTACCACCAGTTACCCCCAGTAATATTATTGTGTATACATTTTTTTGGTGGTGAACTAGAGATGTTGAAGATATTGGCCTTACCAGCTATGTGTAATTTATATATATAAATATAGGAAACACTTAGCTGATAAATGACAGCAAATCGTCTACACAGCCGCCCCTGCAGACGAGGTCTAGAAGCTGTCGAAACCATGTCAACATGGGCTGTCAAAAAATATATAATTTGTAAGTTAAATTACCCCTAGGGGGTGTTATGTCAGCATATTTCATACACTGGTGGCTGACGATGTACGTACTTGTTTGGACTCAAAAGTCCACACCTTACTGCCGACTATAGGTTGATTACAAACTCCTTGCGACTCAAGAACTGCGCAGTCCCCCGATCTACAAGAAATTCGTAACATACCTTGCTCTTGTAGCGTGAGCTATGGTGTTCTCAACACCTTCGACAGGTATCGGTGACTTGATAGAAGCTGAAGTGTCCTTGGATGTCCACGTCTTCCATTGTCTAGGAAACGCACACTGGTACACTATGTTCCACAAGATTTGTCTTTATTGTTCACAATGTATCACAAGAGAAGCTGATCACACTTCTCTTACGTTTATTGTGTTTGAGACACTTTGTTCACACTAACGCACAGATCAGTGTTCTTTGCTAGTTATCCTGGCGTCAGTGTCACTCTCCCTAGAGTCAAAGATAGTCTGGCGATGCCACACCGTCCCAAGCCGTTGCTCCCCTAATACGCAAAAAAACACTGACCTAGTACCTTGCATCCTTGTCACCTCCTCGATGAAGCAAAGCAGAATGTTTGTTTCTTGCTGTCTTAAGCATAGACAACAATGTACACTATCTTTACTATGGTAATAAAGTGGGAGCAGGATTTTCCTTAATTGTCCTGCTAAAGTAAGAATGTACTGTCTCTTATAAAAATACACTTTGCAACACCGCTGTAAGGAGCAGAGGTCATTTGACTACGTGGCATAGCATCTGTGATCAATTACTCACTCTAGCAGTAAACAAGACGCTCGCCCCTTTTGAGAGGGCTTGGACCCTCAGGGCTGAAAGGGGCTGAGGGGGCTGAAAGGGCTGAAGGGGGCTGATACCCCCCTCCTGGAGAAAATTTCTCCACAAGAGAAAATGTTTTTCTTTCCGACACTCCGACAACTAGAAAAACATTTCATTTTTTTTTTAACAAACCGGCTGTATCCCACCAAGGCAGGGTGGCCCAAAAAGAAAAACGAAAGTTTCTCTTTTTAAATTTAGTAATTTATACAGGAGAAGGGGTTACTAGCCCCTTGCTCCCGGCATTTTAGTCGCCTCTTACAACACGCGTGGCTTATGGAGGAAGAATTCTGTTCCACTTCCCCGTGGAGATAAGAGGAAATGTGTAAGAATGGTATATAATACCGACAAGATGAAATTAAGACACATGTGCAACATCTGGGTATCTTTATTGTAGACGTTTCGCCATCCAGTGGCTTTATCAATACAAATTCTAGGACATAACTTGAAGACAGTAGAACTATGTACAGAAGACGAGGTAATCAGTCCCTCAACCTAGGAGTAGGTGCGAAGAGCACCATAGTCGTGGAGATTCTGAAGCAGAGTGAGGAAGAGCCAGTTGTGAGTGTGGGGGAAGTTCGTGAGGCAGTAGGTAAAATGAAAGGGGGTAAGGCAGCCGGGATTGATGGGATAAAGATAGAAATGTTAAAAGCAGGTGGGGATATAGTTTTGGAGTGGTTGGTGCAATTATTTAATAAATGTATGGAAGAGGGTAAGGTACCTAGGGATTGGCAGAGAGCATGCATAGTTCCTTTGTATAAAGGCAAAGGGGACAAAAGAGAGTGCAAAAATTATAGGGGGATAAGTCTGTTGAGTATACCTGGTAAAGTGTATGGTAGGGTTATTATTGAAAGAATTAAGAGTAAGACGGAGAATAGGATAGCAGATGAACAAGAAGGCTTTAGGAAAGGTAAGGGGTGTGTGGACCAGGTGTTTACAGTGAAACATATAAGTGAACAGTATTTAGATAAGGCTAAAGAGGTCTTTGTGGCATTTGACAGGGTGGATAGGGGGGCAATGTGGCAGATGTTGCAGGTGTATGGTGTAGGAGGTAGGTTACTGAAAGCAGTGAAGAGTTTTTACGAGGATAGTGAGGCTCAAGTTAGAGTATGTAGGAAAGAGGGAAATTATTTCCCAGTAAAAGTAGGCCTTAGACAAGGATGTGTGATGTCACCGTGGTTGTTTAATATATTTATAGATGGGGTTGTAAGAGAAGTAAATGCAAGGGTCTTGGCAAGAGGCGTGGAGTTAAAAGATAAAGAATCACACATAAAGTGGGAGTTGTCACAGTTGCTCTTTGCTGATGACACTGTGCTCTTGGGAGATTCTGAAGAGAAGTTGCAGAGATTGGTGGATGAATTTGGTAGGGTGTGCAAAAGAAGAAAATTAAAAGTGAATACAGGAAAGAGTAAGGTTATGAGGATAACAAAAAGATTAGGTGATGAAAGATTGGATATCAGATTGGAGGGAGAGAGTATGGAGGAGGTGAATGTATTCAGATGTTTGGGAGTGGACGTGTCCGCGGATGGGTCTATGAAAGATGAGGTGAATCATAGAATTGATGAGGGGAAAAGGGTGAGTGGTGCACTTAGGAGTCTGTGGAGACAAAGAACTTTGTCCTTGGAGGCAAAGAGGGGAATGTATGAGAGTATAGTTTTACCAACGCTCTTATATGGGTGTGAAGCATGGGTGATGAATGTTGCAGCGAGGAGAAGGCTGGAGGCAGTGGAGATGTCATGTCTGAGGGCAATGTGTGGTGTGAATATAATGCAGAGAATTCGTAGTTTGGAAGTTAGGAGGAGGTGCGGGATTACCAAAACTGTTGTCCAGAGGGCTGAGGAAGGGTTGTTGAGGTGATTCGGACATGTAGAGAGAATGGAGCGAAACAGAGTGACTTCAAGAGTGTATCAGTCTGTAGTGGAAGGAAGGCGGTGTAGGGGTCGGCTTAGGAAAGGTTGGAGGGAGGGGGTCAAGGAGGTTTTGTGAGCAAGGGGCTTGGACTTCCAGCAGGCATGCGTGAGCGTGTTTGATAGGAGTGAATGGAGACAAATGGTTTTTAATACTTGACGTGCTGTTGGAGTGTGAGCAAAGTAACATTTATGAAGGGGTTCAGGGAAACCGGCAGGCCGGACTTGAGTCCTGGAGATGGGAAGTACAGTGCCTGCACTCTGAAGGAGGGGTGTTAATGTTGCAGCTTAAAAACTGTAGTGTAAAGCACCCTTCTGGCAAGACAGTGATGGAGTGAATGATGGTGAAAGTTTTTCTTTTTCGGGCCACCCTGCCTTGGTGGGAATCGGCCAGTGTGATAATAATAATAAAAATATTTTAGTAATAGGATTAAATAATAAAACTATACTATATAATCTATGTCAAGTTTTAAAAGTGTGTAAGCATTAGTATTAGTCTGCCTGAAATGCTCAGGTATCATGTGGGAGTTCGATACGTGGATTAGGGTAGAAATACTGACGTAGGCTGTTATACGTATAATTACTGATATGTGGACAGAGCCCGCAGCCGTACCTATCTCCTTGGCTACACTCGTAAAACTGCCTAGCCGGCTGGCCAGTACCCCGTAGTGGGTCTTTTGAATTAGTGTCAGCTCAGCACAATATGAAGACCGTGGCTCAAGACGGTTGGTCGTGAGTCAACGGACACTGGTTACTGGTAACTGGTTACTACGTTACTAGTACTGAGAGCTCGGCGACGCTAACGTATGTCGTCCCGACATACAACTAATACAAACTAGAGATGGCAGGTACACGGCTTGGGCTGATTCTATACAATGTCAAAGTACACAACATGAAACATTATAGATACATAAGTAGAACATTGGAATGAATGGCCAGTACCCCGTAGTGGGTCTTTTGAATTAGTGTCAGCTCAGCACAATATGAAGACCGTGGCTCAAGACGGTTGGTCGTGAGTCAACGGACACTGGTTACTGGTAACTGGTTACTACGTTACTAGTACTGAGACAGGCATGTTAGTAGCTTTGTTAAGTATGTACAGCACTTTATAAAATGTAAATCACACATTGCAACCTTTGCAAAGAAATAAAAATTTGTATTTGTAAAAATAGAATGTTTAACAATTTGGCTTTTTTTTTTAATGCTAGCTATCTCCCACTGAGGTGGGGTGACCCAAAAAGGAAACAGTTTCACCATCATTCACACTATTACTATTTTGTGAGATGCACATAAATATGACAGTTTAGATGTTCCACTAAACAGCAAATAACCCAAACCCCTCCTTTAACCCCTTCACTGTCCAAATGTAGATCTATGTTCTCTCGCTCAGCGCTCCGAATGTTTTGAAAAAAAAAATTGTTTTTGTTTTTCTTAATTAACCCTTAAACTGTCCAAATGTAGATCTACGCTCACTCACACAGCACTCCGAGTATTTTGAAAATATTTTTTTTTCTTAAACAGGGCAATTTTCTGTGTTATAAGACCAAAAAAAAATGTTTAGGACCAGTATTTACCGAGATATAAGACCGTGAAGTTGGCGCTGGATGCTCGCCTGACGGCATTATGGAGTCCTGCCACTTGCAGAAGTGTTACCGATATACCTTTTTGTCTCGTTTTTATTTTAATTTATATAATTTTTATGTTCTGATAATTAAGATTTATAATAGTTCTTGTGATTTCATAGCCAATATTTGTTCAAGACACTAATACAGTGGACCCCCGCATAACGATCACCTCCGAATGCGACCAATTATGTAAGTGTATTTATGTAAGTGCATTTGTACGTGTATGTTTGGGGGTCTGAAATGGACTAATCTACTTCACAATATTCCTTATGGGAACAAATTCGGTCAGTACTGGCACCTGAACATACTTCTGGAGTGAAAAAATATCGTTAACCGGGGGTCCACTGTATTAGGTACTGAAATAGTCACAAACACACTGACAGGTGAATATTTTCACCTGCCTTAGTCATTTACTATTGTCTAGTAATATATACAAAGTATTTATAGGTCTCAGCAATGTTTTAGACATGCTGGAGTATATATGAAACTTCTTGAAGCATGGTGTTTATGACGAGTCACTAAACTGCTGACGGTAAGCAGTGGGGTGACACGTGATGATGAAGCACTGCTGCAGAGAACCCTGGCTTTATTTGTTTTCACTGTTACACACAAACATGTATGTCTGTCTGTCTATCTGTCTATGTCTATCTTCTTGTCTGTCTTTCTGTCTGCCTGTGTATCTCAGTCTTTCTGTCTGCATGTGTGTGTGTGTCTGTCTGCCTGTGTGTGTCTTTCTGTCTGCTTGTCTCTCAGTCTCAAAGAGTGGCTCATAAATCAACAGGTATTACACACGATGCAGAAGTGATAATGCATATTACTTGCCAGTCATGCTTTTTATGTCTTATATCTGCAAGCACTGTTTAGCACTTTGCCTGGAACTTTTGGGTTATCCTAGGTAATTTACATTAGGCATAATTGTACTTATGTGTACATGTGAGAGAGAGACAGAGATATAGACAGATAGAGATATAGACAAATAGAGATATAGACAAATAGAGATATAGACAGATTTAGACAGACAGATATACACAGTCGGAGAGAGCCAAAGCCAGCCAGCCAGCCAGCCAGCATTCAGCCACCTAGCCAGCCTACTGAATACGTATTACACATATTCCAGAATCGTTTCTCTTTACTTAGGGCATAGTTTATCAGACATTCTGGCAGAATGACACTACCAATAGTATCAGAAATGAGAGGATGTTGCACAAATGTTACAAATGGGTTATTATTGAGGTTTTTTATATTTCCTTGACCAATTGTGGCCACATCCATCACTTTCCTATTAGAAGGGGAGTGTTAATACGACATGACATCATTGAATCCCTGGTGTTTCAACTTCAAATTCAAATTTATTTATTTCTTTGCAAGTAGTACATTGAGGTTATGTATTTACAATAATGGGTTGCAGTGCAAAGAGAGCCTCTATTATGCCTAGGCATTATGGGCCAACTTAATTTAATGGCTTACTGACTACTTAATACTAGAAAAAATTATCATAGTTGTACAATAGTTCTATTTATTATAAATGAATCTAAGTTATATAAACCAAAGGATACATTCATATTTTCAAAAATGCTTTTTATGAAACATGATTCAATTATATTCCTGTGGACAATGGACAATAGGTTCAAAAGTAATTATTGAAATTATATTATGGGAATATAACATTGTGATTTGCTAAAGGTAGTTTACAGTATGAGAATGCTACAATTTGGTGTAGGGCAATACTGTTTTGGGTAGGTATTTATACTACTATGTAGTATTAGTCAATGTATGAACTTTGTCGTCTTAGTCTTGAAGTTTTAAGATTTTGGTGATTGGGGGATTTATTGGTAAAGTTAAATATTGAGTATTTAGTCTAGGGTGATTAACCCTTGCAGGGTCCAGAGGCCAAATTTCAAAGTGTACACCGCTACTTTGAGCTCAGTTTCAAGCCATTTCCAGTATTAAAATCAATCAAAATCATCTCTATTTCTGTAATATATCTTCCATTCTATCAAATGAGACCAAGAAATTGCAAATACAACTATAAAAACATATAAAAAACACTGTAAAATCATTGTTTTAATCAAAAATTACGGTCTCAGTTTTTTCTCTCATTATGCACTGTGTGCTGCAGGGTATGTTTTATGTGGTGCACACTTACCACATAGATGTATTCTCTCATATCTAGGCCCAAATATACCACTCACAGCTTATCAGAGTGAGCTGAGCTCATGATGTAGATCTACGGTTTGGACCCTCAACTCAAAGCTGTAGAACTACGACATGGACCCTGAAAGGGTTAAGTGGTTTTTGAGAAAGAGTCTTAAATTGATTTTCAGACCGGGTTTCTTTAGTATTTTCTGGTAATGAATTCCAAATTTTGGGGCCCTTTATGTGCATCGAGTTTTTACACAGTGTGATATGGACACGAGGTACATCAAAAAGAGGTCCGTGTCTTGTGTTATGGTCGTGTGTCCTGTTAAGGTTGGTGAGGAGAAGTTTGAGTGGAGGGTTTATGTTTGCGTGTATTGTTCTATGTACGTAATAGGCACATGAATAAGTATGGATGTTCTTCATGGTGAGCAGATTTAGACTTTTGAATATTGATGGGGTATGCTGTCGGGAGTGAGAATTTGTTATCATTCTGACTGCAGCCTTTTGCTGTGTTATTAGTGGTCTTAGGTGATTTAATGTTGTTGGTCCCCATGCACAAATTCCATATGTGAGATAAGGGTAGATGAGTGAATGATACAGTGCAAGGAAAACTGATTGTGGAACATAGTACTGTATCTTTGATAGTATGCCTACTGTCTTAGAGATTTTCTTGGAAATTTGTTGTATATGTGTCTGGAATTTTGGGCTACTGTCATGGTGGATTCCTAGGAATTTTCCGTCTGTGAGTCTTGTGATGGGTGATCCGTTTAGCGTTATGTTAAGTTGACCATATACAGCTGTTTCCAAACTGAATGAAATAGGTTTTGTCAGTATTCAGGTTAAGTTTATTAGTCATCATCCAGGCAGATATTTTCTGCAATTCGGCATTGACAGTATTGGCGAGTATGACTGGGTTTGGGTGGGAGAAAACGTTTATTGTGTCATCTGCAAGTAATATGGGTTTGAGTAGCTGTGATGCATTCGGTAGGTCATTGATGTAAATGAGAAAGAGGAATCGTCCAAGGACACTTCCCTGTGGGACTCCTACTGTGATTGGTTGAGTGGAAGAGTTTGCACCATTTGTGTACACATATTGGCTTCTGTTACTAAGGTATGACTTTAAGTAGTTGAGGGAGTGGCCTCTTATACCATAGTGTGTTAATTTTGTGTGCAGCAGTTCATGGTCGACTGTATCAGAAGCTTTATGTAAATCAATTAAAATTCTCAGTGGGACATCTTTCTTCTTGAGAGCTGTATATATTATTTCTAGCATGTGTATGATAGTATCATTTGTGCTTTTATTATTCCTGAATCCAAACTGACAGGGGTTTAGTATGTTGTGTGAGACAAGGTGGGAATCTATGAATTAATTTTTCAAATATTTTAGAGAGCAGTGGTAAGTTAGATATTGGTCAGTAGTTATTCAAGTCAGCTTGGTCACCTCCTTTGTGGACCGGGGTGACCCTCGTTAGTTTGAGAGTCGCTGGGAAGGTGAAGGATTCAATGGATTTGTTAAAGAGTGTTGCAATAATTGGTGACAATACTTGAGAAGCTATTTTGTAAATAAAAGTTGGCAAGTTGTTTATGTCTCCTGCGTTGTTTTTAAGGGTGTTGATGATGAGCGAGACTTTTGTTGGGTTGGTAGGAGTTAGGAATAGTGTATTCAGGTATGTGCCCATGAGGTAGTCCCTTTCCCTCTTACCACCCATTACCCCTGCATCCTTCCCTGCTGTGCTGTGCTGTATAACCCTTCTGGTTTAGCGCTTCTTTCAGATTATAATAATAATAATCCGGACAGCATCGTTCGAGGGCATTTATTATCTTCAGCTAGCATTTTTATGGCTGAATTGTATGCCATTCTCATAGCACTTATCTGTATTGCATCTATGCCTGTGTCACCATTTGTGGCCATTTCAGACTCTTTAGTGCTTTACAGGCTATACCTCATCCCCTGGTTTTTCATATCCAACTTTGGTTATGCCGTATCTAGCAAGCACAAAGATATTGTTTTTCGTTGGGTCCCTGGTCATGTTGACATATAGGGCAATGAACAGGCAGACACTGTGAACAGTACATTCACAGACTGTTTTGCTGTAATTGCTATCCACCTTTGCACCCATTGGCAACAACGTTGGTCTGATCTGCTACATAACAAATTATGTTCTGTTAAACCAAGTACAATGGACCTTCCCTTTTCATCTTTAATTCATTCCAGAGTCTCCAACGAAATGTGAAATCGACTAAAACTGAAGCCATTTTCCCCATAAGAAATAATGTAAATCCAATTAATCTGTTTCAGACATCCAAAAGTATAAAAAAATGCATTTTATAGAGACCTGTATTCCACGGCTTATTTATCTATCACAATTCATCTAATATGACACAGTAAACAATATTAATAACATAGAAACATGATATATACTCTAGAATGAATAAAATATGTCGTTATGTATGTGAGGAATAAGTGGTGGTGGTGATGTTGTTGGGTTTATAAGGGCTAATGAGAGAAACTGTACATATTAGTGGTAGTGTAGGCGGCAGCAAAAGCCACAAACACTATTCACACAACCAATGTACGTAATTTATAAATAAGAAATATTTACATTTTAATTTATATATAAGAAATATTTACACTTACTGTACCTTGGAGATGCTGACTCCTCCAATAACATTGGAGGAGTCAGTTTCGTGTCATCTTTTTTCTATCACTTAATCACTTATTTCCTACACTGTTAATACTACACTTTATCGCTGGCTGGTGCTATAACCTTTATCGAGTCCTGCTGCTTTAGTATCGTATGTATCGTAGAATCACTGAAGAAGGCACATTCTCCCCTCTCTCTTCCTCCTCCAGCTTGGTACTTTTTCTACGAGATTTTTCTTGAATTCTATCGTGTTTTTCACTTTCATTATCAACGGGCTGGCACAAGCAGCTTTCTTTGGGCCCATGGTGGCTTATTTAGCAATAAACAAGTGCAAAAAACAATGAATTATTACAAAATGTTTCCTGTGGCCTCGCAGGATAATGTTCACTTACCCATAAACAAAGCGACACTGCCTCCTCAGAATGCATGTGTGGGAGGTTGTGTGCACAGCACACTTGGACATCTACCATACCACTGACGAGAATGGAGGAAAGCAACAGAAACTGAGCCAATGTTTTTTACCATACCACTGACAAGAACGGAGGAAAGCAATGAAAACAGAGCCAATAACTTTACAGAAAAAATCGGAGATAACAGAAATGAGTGAAAACAGAGCCCAACAAAAAGGGAGGGTCCACTGTATAGGTTTCTAGCCATCTTCTTCTCATAAGTGTCGAGGTTGGGAGACTACTCTCTCCCATCTTCACATCGGCCACCCTCATCCTACTCAGGGTTTCTCATGGAGAAGTGCCTTGTTCCACTCTGTGAGAATTGTTAGGTTCCAATTTCTGTTAGCCATATTCTGTTGGACTGCCCACTCTATCAACAAGCATGTAGAATTGACCTCCAACATCATCATCACCACTCTACTGCCCTTACTTTAACTTCTGTCCATTAACCCAAACTTTCTCGTTGACTTTTTAACAGCGGCTGATTTACTGCACAAACTCCGATGATGATGATGATGCCTCTAGCACTCCTCACAGCCCTTTCTACCTCAATCTCATGCTATACTCTACTCCTGCACTATCCACTGCCCTGCTGCACTCTCTGACCTAATAATAATCCGTCTCCCTCTTGATACCCAATACCCCTGCACTCTTCCCTGCCCTGCTGCACTGTATGACCCTTGTAGGTGTAGTGCTTCTTTTTGATTATAATAATAATAATAATTAAGGATTATGTCAATATTAGAGCAATGTTTAAAAATGCTTGGCCTCCAAAATCACAAAATGAACCAAAATCTGAAATATAATTTGTTATACATCAGTGAATTTGTGAATTTGTAGGGATCATTGTACCATGTAACAGCATTTTACTGCTGTTATATCTGCTTCATCTTTTTTCCTCACAGAGTTAGGATTTTTTTTTAGTATTTTGGGGTTTATGTCCATTGTTCTTCTTAAGTCCATTATTCATTTTAGAATTATTTGATTTGGCTACTTTCCATCCTAGATCATGCAAAAGCACATAATTGAAATGAGTGATAAATAAAGCCATCTTTTTAACTATTCAAGTACTGTATTACAGATCAGCCATCACTAATCCGGCAATCAGTAATTCGGTTCCATCAGTAATCCAGCACTAATTTCGGCTAGCATAATTTCAAATTTCCGGGATTGCCATACCAACCTGCCACTACTGTTTGGTGGTGCTACTTGCTACATAAGTTAGTCCAATTTCTTTTTCTCCATTTATTTTTATAACCTGCTCACTTTTAACCCTAGTCATGGCTCCAACAAATAAAAGAAATACTTCTCGATGTGTAAAGCACATACACCGTACATTGTCCCTAAAAGATAAGGTGGCTTTGAAGCCACTGTTGGTCACCATGAGCTCAGCTCACTCAGATAAGCTGTGACTGGTAAATTTGGGCCTGTGCAGTAAGTGTGCACTATACACAAAAAAAAAATATCCTGCAGCACGCAGTGCATACTGAGAAAAAATTGCGAACGTGTTTTTGGTGTAAAACAGCAACCTTGCAGTGTATTTTTGTATGGTTTTTATGGTTTTATTCTCATCGTTTTTGGTTTTATTTGATAGAGTGGAAGATATATTACAGAAGCAGATATGTTGTTGATTGGTTTCATGAAGGAAAGTAACTTAAAATTGAGCACAAAGTTCAATTTTTGCCAGTGTTCAAGAGTAAACAGATGGCATCATCATCTAATACGTGTCCAACTGGCTGGTCTAATACACGGTCACAAATGGGTTGACATTATTTATACAGTTATTACAATAATGCAGTAGTCTGCATAAAAGGAAATCGATTTTTTGTGTGAAAACATTCAAAATTTACAGCAAGAGTAATGTAAGAGGGGCCTGGAGATGTGACTAATGAACAGAGAAAATGTTATTTTAGTGCCAGGAATGTCCGCATTGTTTATTTCGGACCCTATTTTATAATTGGCTTCTCTTGAAATTGTGTGAAATTGGCCAAATTACCAATTTTTGATCATTTTATTGAGTAGTTGAAATAGGTTAATGGGCAGTTTCTTGTACTCAATCGACAGAACTGAAGGAATGCTAGCAAAATAGCAACAAGTTTGGTAGACTGGAACAATGGAATGGGCCAAAAATAGGGCATAAATTGGGTGAAATCACTGATGCATAAATATCACCACTGGGTTAAGCATATTCTAACCTAACCACTCTGTAATCTGGCAAAATCACTACTCCAGCACCCTACAGGTCCCAATGATGCCAGATTAGTGATGGTCAATCTCTAGCATAAAACAAATTAATACATGTATCTTTTTCTTGATACTGAATTGTAGTTTAAATGGAAAGTATTGTTGACTGTCATCGATATAAGATGAGCAAAAAGTTGTTCTTTAAAGTTTAAGAGATGCAAAAGTTGCTTTTGAAAATTCTGAGTTTCTTTAAGCATATGTATATTCATATCTCAGAAACTCTATCTGTCTTTTCATAGGTGTGTTTTTGATGGACCACATGAACAGTAACGATGACAATGTAAGTGGTTCTTCTCCACGTGGTAATAAGAAGTTATCCTTTAAGACGCCACGCAAAACCTCCGCTGTTGTCACCTCGGCTGGAGCAGCAACACCACTTCCTGACAGCCCTGTGCCACCACCACGTAGACCCAAGGACAGTGTTCATGTAAATCCAAGAAATAAATAGCTACATAAACTGTCCACATGTCAGTTCTGAAGTTCATGAATGGTTTGTGATCGTGTGTGTTATGGTGTTAGGTAACTGCATTATATACAAGATAGGAAATGCTGAAGCTGTTCATTAGAACAAATTCTTACCTACATTTTCTGGTTTATTCATATGCACTCCCAGATAAAAAAAAAAATCATAAATATTCATTGTGTGGGTTTAGTGACAAAACCAAATGCTCATACATGGCTTATTGATAATACATTATTAAGTTATGAAATTAAATACAATGAACAGCAAAGAAAGAAAAGTTAATGAGAAATTTCCAGGGTAAATTGTAGTCCAAAGATATGATGTACATAATTCTCAAATTTGCTAAATGTAATGTCTAGCAAAGATAATTTAAAAATAGATGAATATACAAATGCACAAAAGAACCCATATGAAGGTAATAAAATGTAAACTAAAATGAATACACGTATATTCTGATCTCACACTGATGATATATTCACAAACTAAATTATGAGGAAGAGAAGGAATTTTTAAGCATAGGCAAGGCAAGTCTCCTAAATTACTATTACATTCATGGGGAGCCCCCATGAATGTAATTAGGACAAAGGTATTCATTTCACCAGTTACCGTCATACCTTTTAAGACATTGAAATTGGATTGTGATGCAATCATAGCCAAGTAAATAATTTTGCACTTTTGCAATTTGTTTTTCTCTATATTGGAAGCTACTTCCCAGTAAATATTATGGTTTAAAGATTGTTAACATGCTGTTAAACTACTAAACTCTCCTTTGCAAATCAGTCTTATCTTTTATGTGTATTTGCTCTCGTGATTAAATTTCTTAATATTTGTCCTGTGACTGGTTACAGTATTTACAAGGAATTTCATTTACACCAGATACATTGAGAATCTTTTGTTTATTGAAAACATTGGTTACACATTAAGGTAATGAGATACAGTTTTGTTGTTGAGCTTTTACTTTAAATATTGCAATGCATGTTTTGTGGGAAAGAATTAACAATTTAGTGTCACTTTCCATTGTGTTTGTTGCTTTTATTTTCTCTGGAGGCTGTGTTTTAGGTTGTCCTCATATTATTTAGGTGTGGACACCATACTCCCTTTAATATTCTAATTTTGGTTTAACATGTGTTATGAAGATCATTATATTGTTTAAGCATATCTCCCATTCAAATTTTTTTATGAAGGATATTTTAATGAGTTTACTAGTGTAGCACACAGGATACATACTGTTTCATTAAAATGATAATCTATTGACATTCTTTGTTACGACAACTTCTAAGCATTTGTGGACAGTACAAGTTAGAATCGTGACTGAAAAAAAAGCATAAACAGCTGAATGCATAGGGTTATTGTAAATAATTAGTAAATTCCTTTTGATTATGAGGTTATCAAGGAAGAGTAACCTGCCATCTTTCTCCCACTCTAAATTTATTGTTTGAAACATTCATTCAAATTTATCAAGAATATCTTTCTTCATATTCCTCTTATAAAAATAACAATAATTCAGTAACATGCCACCTCTTAAGGTTTAGTTGTTTAGAATCAATTAAAAAACTAAAAGCAACAAAATAAAACTGAAATGATTAATTTCTTGCCACAAAAGATGATTTAAAAACATGGAAATATAGTTATACTAAAACAAAATTGTACTTTGGAAACTTAAACACACATGCAGTTTAATGTGATCCTTTATTGACAACGTTTCGCCCACACAGTGGGCTTTTTCAAGTCACAAACAGATCTGTTTGTGACTTGAAAAAGCTCACTGTGTGGGCGAAATGTTGTCAATAAAGGATCAAATTAAACTGCATATGTGTTTAAGTTTCCATTGTGTCGGTATTTTATACCATTTATTTTCAAAATTGTACTTTGTTACCCATAACGAAATAAGTAATAGTGTAAGCAGTGGTTTCAAAGAGCAAATACCTTGATGTATATGCTGTATATGAAGTTCCTTGCAAAGATCAGGACCTGACCACAGGGATGATGATCCTCACAATAATCCTCAGGTTTACAGGTAATCATGTGTGCTACAATTAAGTTAGATATGCACAAAATTGTTCAGTTGTCCAGCATGTTAAGAATCATTTACCTAATGTTAACTAGAAAGTTAATGCAATATCCCCACCCCTGAAGGAGAGTGGAGGGGGATATTGTGGTTTGGAGGGGCATTTGAGCTGTAGTGTTAGCCTGGCTAAAGTGTTTCTTCTGTTTTGGATCACCCTCCCTCAGTGTGAGACAGCCAGTGTGTTAATAAATAAATATATTAATAAATAACTAGGTAGTAGGTTGGTAGACAGCAACCGCCCAGGGAGGTACTACCGTCCTGCCAAGTGAGTGTAAAACGAAAGCCTGTAATTGTTTTACATGATGGTAGGATTGCTGGTGTCTTTTGTCTGTCTCATAAATATGCAAGATTACAGGTAAGTCTTGCTACTTCTACTTACACTTAGGTCACACTACACATACATGTACAAGCATATATATACACACCCCTCTGGGTTTTCTTCTATTTTCTTTCTAATTCTTGTTCTTGTTTATTTCCTCTTATCTCCATGGGGAAGTGGAACAGAATTCTTCCTCTGTAAGCCATGCGTGTCGTAAGAGGCGACTAAAATGCCGGGAGCAAGGGGCTAGTAACCCCTTCTCCTGTATATATTACTAAATTTAAAAGGAGAAACTTCAGTTTTTTCTTTTGGGCCACCCCACCTCAGTGGGATACGGCTGGTACGTTGAAAGAAAGAAAGAAAGAATGCACAAAATTGTTCAGTTGTCCAGCATGTTAAGAATCATTTACCTAATGTTAACTAGAATGTTAATGCAATATCCCCACCCCTGAAGGAGAGTGGAGGGGGATATTGTGGTTTGGAGGGGCATTTGAGCTGTAGTGTTAGCCTGGCTAAAGTGTTTCTTCTGTTTTGGATCACCCTCCCTCAGTGTGAGACAGCCAGTGTGTTAATAAATAAATATATTAATAAATAACTAGGTAGTAGGTTGGTAGACAGCAACTGCCCAGGGAGGTACTACCGTCCTGCCAAGTGAGTGCAAAACGAATGCCTGTAATTGTTTTACATGATGGTAGGATTGCTGGTGTCCTTTTTTCTGTCTCATAAACATGCAAGATTTCAGGTACGTCTTGCTACTTTTACTTACACTTAGGTCACACTATACATACATGTACAAGCGTATATATACACACACACCCCTCTGGGTTTTCTGCTATTTTCTTTCTAGTTCTTGTTTATTTCCTCTTATCTCCATGGGGAAGTGGAACAGAATTCTTCCTCCATAAGCCATGCATGTTGTACAAGGCGACTAAAATGCCGGGAGCAAGGGGTTATTAACCCCTTCTCCTGTATAAATTACTAAATTTAAAAAAGAGAAACTTATTTTTCTTTTTGGGCCACCCTGCCTAGGTGGGATACGGCCGGTTTGTTGAAAAAAAAAAATTAATAAATAAATATATATATATATCTTTCTTTCAACGCACCAGCCGTATCCCACTGAGGTGGGGTGGCATAAAAGGAGAAACGAAATTTCTCCTTTTACATTTAGTAATATATACAGGAGAAGGGGTTACTAGCCCCTTGCTCCCAGCATTTTAGTTGTCTCTTACAACACGCATGGCTTACGGAGGAAGAATTCTGTTCCACTTCCCCATGGAGGTAAGAGGAAATAAACAAGAACAAGAACTAGAAAGAAAATAGAAGAAAACCCAAAGGGGTGTGTATATATATGCTTGTACATGTATGTGTAGTGTGACCTAAGTGTAAGTAGAAGTAGCCAGACGTACCTGAAATCTTGCATGTTCATGAGACAGAAAAAAAAGACACCAGCAATCCTACCATCGTGTAAAACAATTACAGGCTTCCGTTTTACACTCACTTGACAGGACGGTAGTACCTCCCTGGGCGGTTGCTGTCTACCAACCTACTACCTAGGAGATATATATATATTCTTCAATTCTTTCAACACACTGGCCGTATCCCACCGAGGCAGGGTGGCCCAAAAGGAAAAACGAAAGTTTCTCCTTTTACATTTAGTAATATATACAGGAGAAGGGGTTACTAGCCCCTTGCCCCTGGCATTTTAGTTGCCTCTTACAACACGCATGGCTTACGGAGGAAGAATTCTGTTCCACTTCCCCATGGAGGTAAGAGGAAATAAACAATAACAAGAACTAGAAAGAAAATAGCAGAAAACCAAGAGGGGTGTGTATATATATGCTTGTACATGTTTGTGTAGTGTGACCTAAGTGTAAGTAGAAGTAGCAAGACATACCTGAAATCTTGCATGTTTATGAGACAGACAAAAGACACCAGCAATCCTACCATCATGCAAAACAATTACAGGCTTTCGTTTTACACTCACTTGGCAGGGCGGTAGTACCTCCCTGGGCGGTTGCTGTCTACCAACCTACTACCTAGGAGAGATATATATATATATATATATACATATATATATATATATATATATATATATATATATATATATATATATATATATATATATATATATATATATATATATATATATATATATATATATATTTATTCTTCTTTCAACGTACCAGCCGTATCCCACTGAGGTGGGGTGGCCCAAGAGAAAAAACTGAAGTTTCTCCTTTTAAATTTAGTAATATATACAGGAGAAGGGGTTACTAGCCCCTTGCTCCCGGCATTTTAGTCGCCTCTTACGACACGCATGGCTTACAGAGGAAGAATTCTGTTCCATTTCCCCATGGAGATAAGAGGAAATAAACAAGAACAAGAATTAGAAATAAAATAGAAGAAAACCCAGAGGGGTGTGTATATATATGCTTGTACATGTATGTGTAGTGTGACCTAAGTGTAAGTAGAAGTAGCAAGACTTACCTGTAATCTTGCGTGTTTATGAGACAGACAAAAGACACCAGCAATCCTACCATCATGCAAAACAATTACAGGCTTTCGTTTTACACTCACTTGGCAGGGCGGTAGTACCTCCCTGGGCGGTTGCTGTCTACCAACCTACTACCTAGGAGATATATATATATATATATATATATATATATATATATATATATTATATATATATATCAAGTATATATATATATATATATATATATATATATATATATATATATATATATATAATATATATATATTATATTTATATATATATATATATATACGTATATATATTTTTTTTTTATCACACATTCCGATTCCCACCAAGGCAGGGTGGCCCGAAAAAGAAAAACTTTCACCATCATTCACTCCATCACTGTCTTGCCAGAAGGGTGCTTTACACTACAGTTTTTAAACTGCAACGTTAACACCCCTCCTTCAGAGTGCAGGCACTGTACTTCCCATCTCCAGGACTCAAGTCCGGCCTGCCGGTTTCCCTGAACCCCTTCATAAATGTTACTTTGCTCACACTCCAACAGCATGTCAAGTATTAAAAACCATTTGTCTCCATTCACTCCTATGAAACACGCTCACACATGCCTGCTGGAAGTTCAAGCCCCTCGCACACAAAACCTCCTTTACCCCCTCTCTCCAACCTTTCCTAGGCCGACCCCTACCCTGCCTTCCTTCCACTACAGACTGATACACTCTTGAAGTCATTCTGTTTCGCTCCATTCTCTCTACATGTCCGAATCACCTCAACAACTCTTCCTCAGCCCTCTGGACAACAGTTTTGGTAATCCCGCACCTCCTCCTAACTTCCAAACTACGAATTCTCTGCATTATATTCACACCACACATTGCCCTCAGACATGACATCTCCACTGCCTCCAGCCTTCTCCTCGCTGCAACATTCATCACCCATGCTTCACACCCATATAAGAGCGTTGGTAAAACTATACTCTCATACATTCCCCTCTTTGCCTCCAAGGACAAAGTTCTTTGTCTCTACAGACTCCTAAGTGCACCACTCACTCTTTTCCCCTCATGAATTCTATGATTCACCTCATCTTTCATAGACCCATCCGCTGACACGTCCACTCCCAAATATCTGAATACATTCACCTCCTCCATACTCTCTCCCTCCAATCTGATATTCAATCTTTCATCACCTAATCTGTTTGTTATCCTCATAACCTTACTCTTTCCTGTATTCACCTTTAATTTTCTTCTTTTGCACACCCTACCAAATTCATCCACCAATCTCTGCAACTTCTCTTAAGAATCTCCCAAGAGCACAGTGTCATCAGCAAAGAGCAGCTGTGACAACTCCCACTTTGTGTGTGATTCTTTATCTTTTAACTCCACGCCTCTTGCCAAGACCCTCGCATTTACTTCTTTTACAACCCCATCTATAAATATATTAAACAACCACGGTGACATCACACATCCTTGTCTAAGGCCTACTTTTACTGGGAAATAATTTCCCTCTTTCCTACATACTCTAACTTGAGCCTCACTATCCTCGTAAAAACTTTTCACTGCTTTCAGTAACCTACCTCCTACACCATACACTTGCAACATCTGCCACATTGCCCCCCTATCCACCCTGTCATACGCCTTTTCCAAATCCATAAATGCCACAAAGACCTCTTTAGCCTTATCTAAATACTGTTCACTTATATGTTTCACTGTAAACACCTGGTCCACACACCCCCTACCTTTCCTAAAGCCTCCTTGTTCATCTGCTATCCTATTCTCCGTCTTACTCTTAATTCTTTCAATAATAACTCTACCATACACTTTACCAGGTATACTCAGCAGACTTATCCCCCTATAATTTTTGCACTCTCTTTTATCCCCTTTGCCTTTATACAAAGGAACTATGCATGCTCTCTGCCAATCCCTAGGTACCTTACCCTCTTCCATACATTTATTAAATAATTGCACCAACCACTCCAAAACTATATCCCCACCTGATTTTAACATTTCTATTTTTATCCCATCAATCCCAGCTGCCTTACCCCCTTTCATTCTACCCACTGCCTCTGAAACTTCCCCCACACTCACAACTGGCTTTTCCTCACTTCTTCAAGATGTTTTTCCTTCTTGCGCTATACACGAAATCACAGCTTCCCTATCTTCATCAACATTTAAGAATTCCTCAAAATATTCCCTCCATCTTCCCGATACCTCTAACTCTCCATTTAATAACTGTCCTCTCCTATTTTTAAATGACAAATCCATTTGTTCCTTAGGCTTCCTCAACTTGTTAATCTCACTTCAAAACTTTTTCTTATTTTCAACAAAATTTGTTGATAACATCTCACCTGCTCTCTCATTTGCTCTCTTTTTACATTGCTTCACCACTCTCTTAACCTCTCTTTTTTTCTCCATATACTCTTCCCTCCTTGCATCACTTCTACTTCGTAAAACCTCTCATATGCTAACTGTGTCTCCCTGCTACCATCATCATTCCACCAATCGCTCCTCTTCCCTTCCGTACCCACTTTCCTGTAACCACAAACTTCTGATCACTTTAACATTACATTTTTAAACTTACCCCATACATCTTCAACCCCATTGCCTATACTCTCACTAGCCCATCTATCCTCTAATAGTTGTTTATGTCTTACCCTAACTGCCTCCTCTTTTAGTTTATAAACCTTCACCTCTCTCTTACTTGATGCTTCTATTTTCCTTGTTTCCCATCTACCTTTTACTATCACTGTAGCTACAACTAAAAAGTGATCTGATGTATCTGTGGCCCCTCAATAAACATGTACATCCTGAAGTCTACTCAACAGTCTTTTATCTACCAATACATAGTCCAACAGACTACTGTTATTATGCCCTACATCATATCTTGTATACTTATTTATCCTCTTTTTCTTAAAATATGTATTACCTATAACTAAAACCCTTTCTATAAATAGTTCAGTGAAAGGGCTCCCATTATCAGTTACACCTGGCACCCCAAAATTATCTACCACACCCTCTCTAAATGCTTCTCTTACTTTAGCATTTAGGTCCCCTACCACAATTACTCTCTCACTTGGTTCAAAGGCTCATATACATTCACTTTACATCTTCCAAAATCTCTCTTTCTCTCTTCTACATTCCTCTCTTCTCCAGGTGCATACACGCTTATTATATCTTCTTCTTTCAACAAACCGGCCATATCCCACCGACTCGGGGTGACCCAAAAAGATAGGAGAAAAACTTTCATCATCATTCAACACTTTCACCTCACTCATTCATAACACTGTCTTTGCATCTTTGCAGAGGCTCTCAGATATGACAGTTTAGATGTCAGTCCAAAGAGCCAATATCCCAAACCTCTCCTTTAACCCTTTGAGGGTCGACAGGCCCTCTCCGAAACTCGTTCTCAGGGTCGGCCAAATTTCAAAAAAAAAAAAATTATTTTTTCTTATGAAAAAAAGTTTTTTTTTTTTCTAAACATTATAGGCTAAACAAAAAAATTTTAACGTCAATACTTACTGAGTTATGGAGGCGTGAAATTTGCCAAAATTGAACAACATATGGTAACATCGCCGACTGCCGTCGCCCGGTATTTTTCTATTTACTTTTTTATGTACTATTTTCAATTATTTTTCAATTTTTCTTTTTCTGAGTAACTTTTATGGCCTCTGAGGCCAACATGATCAGTATTTTGTAAGTTATTTCTTTTTCAATACTACACAATAAGGGCGTAAACACTGGTGTCATTATTTTGTTTTCAGAAAATATTTACACAAACAAACGATATGAAATGTTGTTTATTACTATTTTTCTATATTTTATATACACATATACAGTCACAGGGAATGTTTCTAGAAGTTCTGAAGCCTGTGGAACTCTTTGAAACATGGTGTCATGCACAGTGGAGTTTTACATTCCTCACACATTAAACGAGTGTCTCTGCGTTGTTGTGTGCATTTTTTTGTATGTGCACAGACGTAACACCTCTTCTGAGCCTTTTTCTTCAAAGCAGTAGCAGGCAGTTTTACCAGGAAGTGATCACCATGCTTCAGACGAGCAGGTAGTTGTTGAAAATTTGGTGGGCGGTCAATTGCAGGTGCTGTTCCTTGATACTTGAATACTATTTGTCTGATGACAGACAAACAGAATTCGCCGTACTGTGGTTTGTTTCTGGTGCTCATCTTATACATATTATAAGCATTGAGCATGGAAATGTCCAGAAGATGGAAAAACAGTTTGATGTACCACTTATAACTCTTGCGAACACAATCAGCAAACCCAATCTGCATGTCACATTTGTCCACTGAACGCATGTTGAAGGTGTAATCAATCACAGCTGCAGGTTTTAGAATGGGTTCATTTCTCTCTCTATGCTGCATGCCACTGTCTGCCATTTCATTAGGGTGAATTGATGACAACAGTGTGACATCTCGTTTGTCATGCCACTGAAATGCCATGATGTCATTGGCAGCAAACGCCTGCACCTCACCTCTACGAGTGCCAGCGTCAAACCTGGGCATATGTTTCCGATTTGCACGCACTGTGCCACACACATCTGTCATGTTCACTCGCAAAAAATCACTGAGTGAGGGGCTTGTGTACCAGTTATCTGTATATAATATATGCCCCTTACCAAGGTATGGTTCTATCATTGTTCGAACCACATCACCTGAGATGCCCAATAACTTCCTGGTATTTTGCAATGTATAACTTCCAGTGTACACAATAATATCCAATACCAGACCACTGTAACAATCACAAAGCACAAACAACTTTATACCAAAGCGTTTCCTCTTGCTTGGTATGTACTGCTTGAAAGAGAGTCTTCCTTTGAACAGAATCAAAGACTCGTCAATTACAAGCTTCCTGAAGGGATAAAAATGCGTACTGAATTTCTGTTTCAGATACACAAACACATTCCTAATCTTATATAACCTGTCAGTTCTGTCAGGCCTGGTTTTATCTGAGAAGTGAAGCATACGTAACATTAGCACAAATCGATTCACTGGCATTATATCACTGAAACCTGGTGTTGCAATCAGGGGGTCTGTTGACCAGTATGATTTCACTTTGTGCTTATACACATGTGGCATAAGCATTATTGTGGCAAAGAAAAGATACATCTCAGCCACAGTTGCCTCCTTCCACTGGTGTAGACGTGATTTTGGTGAAAGTAATGTGTTTGCCATGGTGTACTCGTAGTATGTGTTGCTTTCCATGACAATACTTTTCATCAGTGGTTCGTCAAAGAATAACTCGAAACATTCCAGTTCAGTGGCATTGTTCCCAAGTGCACAAGATGGCCGTATTCCACTTTGGCTGTCATCAAACTGGTGGGGATTTGGAACAAAATTGACAGCTTCCTGCCAATCCCAGGTGCGGTCTGCTGGTGGGTACTGGACAATGACAGGTGGTTGTGGTTGTGGAGGTTGTGGTTGTGGAGGTTGTGGTTGTGGAGGCTGGTGTGGTGGGTGAGTGGGGGATGGTGGCCTTTGTTGTAGATCAGCTGAGGCAGCGGCGTGGGTGGCAGCATGGCCCACTGCTGGTGCCTCACCGCCGGCACCACACCACCACGCACATTTTCCATCCCAATTGCAACAGTATCTTCGTCATTTTCACTGTCTGTTCCTGTTGTACAGCCACGGGATGTACTCCAAGATACACTCCTTCCCCTTGGTATAACATATGGCACACTACCAGAGCGCATATATCGTCGTATATACTGACGCTTCACTGGGGAATATTGCACTTCACTATCACTACTGGAACTAGTTTGAAGAGCTTGTAGTTCATATTCACTATCACTATCATCACCCATGCTCTCATCTGAGTCTGGGATTTGGGAAAATAGAAGTTTCCTCTTGGGTTCTGGAACAACTGAACGTGAACAAGAGGGCCCAGCACCAGAGGTGGAAGGCTGAGGGTCGTCTGGGTTTTCCTCACTATTACCGATATTATGGTCATTAGTTTCGGTCAAAACCTCACTAAAACCACGAAACTCATCTTCACTGGCACTTCCATCACTATTAGAACTGTCACTGGGGAACAAAAGTGTCCCAATTCGCCGAGGAGTGAGGACCTTCTTACCGCGAGGCATGGTGGACATTGTTTACTAAGAGGGCATTCCCACAATGCACCACTGGGTCCCAGATTTTTTTTTTACCGCGCACACCGACCACGCAGACCCATTCTCTCACACCTAGGCCTACCAGCCTTTTCGCGCGAGATTTGAGGCCGCTAGAATTTATGCGTACTAGTACGTCAAAAACCCCTACGCGTAAGACGTACTAGTATGACCAAAACCCTCAAAGGGTTAAAGTGCAGGCTTTGTACTTCCCACCTCCAGGACTCAAGTCCAGCTAGCCAATTTCCCTGAATCCCTTCACAAAATATAACCCTGCTCACACTCCAACAGCTCATCAGGTCCTGAAAACCATTTGTCTCCTTTCACTCCTATCTAACACGTTCACACATGCTTGCTGTATGTCCAAGCCTTTTGCATAGCACAGTGGTATCAACACTCTTATATGAGTGTGAAGCATGAGTTGTGAATAAATATTATGCAGAGAATTCATAGTGTGGAAATTATGGGGAGGTGTGGAGTTACTAAAAGTATTATTCAGAGGGCTGAGGATGGGTGTTAAGGTGGTTTGGTCATTTGGAGAGGATGGAGCAAAATAGGAAAATTTGGAGGGTGTATATATCTGTAGTGGAGCAAAGTTGGGAAAGGAGGGAAGGAGGGGGTAAGGGATGTTTTGTGTGCAAGGGGCTTAGATATACAACAGGCATGTGTGAGCATGTTAGGAGCAAGTGGAGACAAATGGTTTTTGGGATTTGATGAGCTGATGGAGTGTGAGCATGGTAACATTTTGTGAAGGGATTAAAGAAAACTGGTTAGCTTGACTTTAGTCCTGGAGGTGGGAAGTACAGTGCCTTCACTCTAAAGGAGGGGTTTGGGACATTTGCTGTTTAGAGTGACATCTAAACTGTCATATCTGCATATGTCTAGCACAACAGTGATAGTGTGAATGATGATGAAAGTGGTTCTTTTTTTCAGTCACCCTCCGTCGGTGGGAGATGGTTAGCATGTTAAAAAAAAAATGAGCAACAATTCTTTAGCTGTCTTTCCAAAAGCGCTCAGAGATTACAAATTCTTATGATTAACTGAACCACAACATCCCTACACATCCTTCAGAATATGTATAGGCACGGGATCCTCAAGTCTGTTATGTATCATGACTCAATTTCAGTATCTCAAAAGCCAATGGAAACCTCATGCTTTGACTACCCTTGTCTTTAAGTCATTTGTTCCTACTAATGACTTCAGCTATATAACCTACCTTTGTACCCCATAAGTTTCATCTCTTGTTCACTTATGACTTTGTTAAAGAGGGTATTAGTGTGGGGCTTAAATATACTGCACTCTTCTTTTATTGTGTCATCTTCATGTGGAATCTTGTATGTAATGTGATTTAAGCTAAACTTGCTGATCTGACTCTTGGTGTGCATTGTTTGCCCGAGCAAGCTGAGAGTAAATTTATTGTTGGAGTAACTCTGCAAAAAAACAGTCTGAACATCACAAAATTAATATATTTCAGTTATGTGCAGTGATAACATGGTAGATATATAAATTTTGGCTGACTTTAGGTTTGTTGAGGAAGACTAGGCTGTATTTTGTTGGATTAAGTTTTGCCAGGCTAAGTTACATAGCCAAGTTTTGATTCAAAGTTAAATATTTTCATTCCATGATTAATTCAGATGAATATATCTAGCGAAACATAAATTAGGCATTTTGACAAGTTCAATTGACTTGGCTTTTTCAGCAACAGTCAAGCTGAGCATGTATTAAGCTTTTATGTAATTCCACTAAAAATTAAGTCTGCAAATTGCAAAATTTAAATGTTTAATTGATAGCAAATAATGCTAGCTAAATTCTGGTGAACCTTTGGTATATTAGAAATTAATAAGCAGTATTATATTCTTTAAATTTTAAATTGCCGAGTTAATTTTGGTACAGAACTTATAAATTCCATAACTTGTTTATTGTTGTGAATATATTTTATCAACCCACAAGTTAAATATTTAAGAAATTTTTTTTTTTTTTTTTTTTTATTATCACACCGGCCGATTCCCACCAAGGCAGGGTGGCCCGAAAAAGAAAAACTTTCACCATCATTCACTCCATCACTGTCTTGCCAGAAG
The DNA here is from genome assembly GCF_038502225.1 of Cherax quadricarinatus. NCBI lineage: Eukaryota > Metazoa > Arthropoda > Malacostraca > Decapoda > Parastacidae > Cherax > Cherax quadricarinatus. The sequence continues at coordinate 24,449,607 of NC_091311.1, forward strand.
GGTGCTTTACACTACAGTTTTTAAACTGCAACATTAACACCCCTCCTTCAGAGTGCAGGCACTGTACTTCCCATCTCCAGGACTCAAGTCCGGCCTGCCGGTTTCCCTGAATCCCTTCATAAATGTTACTTTGCTCACACTCCAACAGCACGTCAAGTATTAAAAACCATTTGTCTCCATTCACTCCTATCAAACACGCTCACGCATGCCTGCTGGAAGTCCAAGCCCCTCGCACACAAAACCTCCTTTACCCCCTCCCTCCAACCCTTCCTAGGCCGACCCCTACCCCGCCTTCCTTCCACTACAGACTGATACACTCTTGAAGTCATTCTGTTTCGCTCCATTCTCTCTACATGTCCGAACCACCTCAACAACCCTTCCTCAGCCCTCTGGACAACAGTTTTGGTAATCCCGCACCTCCTCCTAACTTCCAAACTACGAATTCTCTGCATTATATTCACACCACACATTGCCCTCAGACATGACATCTCCACTGCCTCCAGCCTTCTCCTCGCTGCAACATTCATCACCCACGCTTCACACCCATATAAGAGCGTTGGTAAAACTATACTCTCATACATTCCCCTCTTTGCCTCCAAGGACAAAGTTCTTTGTCTCCACAGACTCCTAAGTGCACCACTCACTCTTTTTCCCTCATCAATTCTATGATTCACCTCATCTTTCATAGACCCATCCGCTGACACGTCCACTCCCAAATATCTGAATACGTTCACCTCCTCCATACTCTCTCCCTCCAATCTGATATTCAATCTTTCATCACCTAATCTTTTTGTTATCCTCATAACCTTACTCTTTCCTGTATTCACCTTTAATTTTCTTCTTTTGCACACCCTACCAAATTCATCCACCAATCTCTGCAACTTCTCTTCAGAATCTCCCAAGAGCACAGTGTCATCGGCAAAGAGCAGCTGTGACAACTCCCACTTTGTGTGTGATTCTTTATCTTTTAACTCCACGCCTCTTGCCAAGACCCTCGCATTTACTTCTCTTACAACCCCATCTATAAATATATTAAACAACCACGGTGACATCACACATCCTTGTCTAAGGCCTACTTTTACTGGGAAAAAATTTCCCTCTTTCCTACATACTCTAACTTGAGCCTCACTATCCTCGTAAAAACTCTTCACTGCTTTCAGTAACCTACCTCCTACACCATACACTTGCAACATCTGCCACATTGCCCCCCTATCCACCCTGTCATACGCCTTTTCCAAATCCATAAATGCCACAAAGACCTCTTTAGCCTTATCTAAATACTGTTCACTTATATGTTTCACTGTAAACACCTGGTCCACACACCCCCTACCTTTCCTAAAGCCTCCTTGTTCATCTGCTATCCTATTCTCCGTCTTACTCTTAATTCTTTCAATTATAACTCTACCATACACTTTACCAGGTACACTCTACCAGGTACACTCAACAGACTTATCCCCCTATAATTTTTGCACTCTCTTTTATCCCCTTTGCCTTTATACAAAGGAACTATGCATGCTCTCTGCCAATCCCTAGGTACCTTACCCTCTTCCATACATTTATTAAATAATTGCACCAACCACTCCAAAACTATATCCCCACCTGCTTTTAACATTTCTATCTTTATCCCATCAATCCCGGCTGCCTTACCTTACCTGATATACCTTACCTTACCTGATATACCTGGGGGTGGAAGAATGGTGGGGTTGAGGTTGTCTCAGGAAAGGTTGGAGGGTGAGGGGGTAGAGGAGATTTTGAGTGTGCATGTTAGATCAGGGCAAGTGAAAAGCAAGTGATTTTTATGGTTTGCTTTTGAAGTGTGAGCAAGGTAACATTTGTGATAGGTTTCATGGAAACCAGTTAGCTGGACTTGAGCCCTGGAAGTGGAAAATACAATGTGTGCACTCTGAAGAGGGGTGAGGATGTTGCAGTTTGGAGGTTCATGTGAACTGTGATGTCAGCACCTCTGACAAGACACAGCAACTGAATAAATGATGAAGAATGTGTTCCCCCCCTCCCTTTTTTTTTTTTTTGTAGTCACCTTGCCTTAATGGGAGGTAGCTGGTGTGTTAAAGTTATGGAATAGGCAATATAATTTTAAAACCTATAAAATGCTTCTGTGAGAAAAGTGAGCCTTAGGTTTGGTTATGTAGGAGAGGAGTATTTTATAGTAGAAGTAGAGCTTATATAGGAAAGTTTGAGGTCACAGGGAGTACATGTATTTATAGATGAGGTTTAAATGAAGTGAATGCTAGAATGTTAAAGAGAAGTATGAACTTTAAAGATAATAAATTTAATGTTAACTATGGAATTTTGTGATGTTGGGACAGATTTTTGCTGTCACAACAAAAATTAATATACTTTGTTTGGCTTATTTGGCAAAATTAGCTGCACCATATAAGCTAAATCTGCAAGTTGTGAGTAAATAGCATAACAGGTAAATGCACACATACTATGTATAAATTCATATATATACGAAATAGTATATATATTATTATTTTTTTTATTATCACACTGGCCGATTCCCACCAAGGCAGGGTGGCCCAAAAAAGAAAAACTTTCACCATCATTCACTCCATCACTGTCTTGCCAGAAGGGTGCTTTACACTACAGTTTTTAAACTGCAACATTAACACCCCTGTATATATAGCACCAATTCAGTTCCACATTATCCCCTCCTCCACATTTTGTCAGTATCATAAACAAATTGTATAAACAAGGAGTGTTATTTATGTGAACCCTTGTCTCTGTAGTAGCCACCAAGAGCATTACCCCTGAAATGTCTCATTTTGAATATTTTTCTTGCATGCCTGATATCACATTTTTCTGGTTTGTGTGGCATATCTGAAATCACATTTTTGTGATCCCTTTGCATACAGTACAGCAAATATACATGTATGCAAAAGAATAACAGTGGCCAGTTACTGGCCTAACCCAACAGTGCTTTACCTGTCTGAGCCAGCAATGCTCTTTTCCTCCACAGTACCACGCCAATATAAGGAGGTCCTCCTCAACTTGCAAATGCCCCAAGTTACATACACATTTGCACTAACAGACAGGGCCTTTAGAAAGCAATTGAAGTTTTACAATCTCCAAGCTGCAGTATGAACATGTGTGTGAAGATCATCCTTTTTACTGTTGCTTCCTATACAAGCAACTTATCTGCTAGTTGAAAAATCATCAAAGTAACACATTTGTAGCAAGGTATCCCTGTACTCAGAGGAACATTGCCCTTTAGACTTAGAGGCTACACCAGCCATAATACTATGTTATTACTTATTAGTGAATATTGTAAAATTTAATAATCTGATAATTTTTTATATAGGTCAGAAAATTAAAGAGCATTTGCTAAGTCGTGTATTATTGAATTTATCACTGTGGCTGTGCAGGGTTCTGTAATTTGTAAAAAATAAATGGAATTTCTTAATGTATATTTCAACATTTTGCTGTATTATTTTGATTGTATAATTTGTAGTATTATAATTTTTAAATGTCATCAGGAACAACATGTTAATATATTTTTATCACTTATATGTGATCCACCTTATTTAAACAATGGTAAAAAAATGTAGACTGAAAGACCACATAATGGCTGATCAAATGCCTTAATATATATCTGTGGTGGTGGTATTTTATTCATCAGAAAACAAGAAGAATGCTTCCCAACAGGTCTTGTTCACATAATGACCCACTAACTGGAGCTTTTTGTCACATGACTAAGGCCTTTCACTCATTCACTGATTCTCCTTGTAAAAAAATTATTGATAACATCATATGATGTTTGGTTTATTATTATTATTATATATCTCTGTTAAAAGTATAATTTAATGTGTTGACAGTATACAAAGTTTGTAAAATTTTAGATTTTTCTTTATATCTCCTGTATATAACGTTTTCTACTTACCCACAGTCTGTAGTGTTCCTAGTTATGTAACATATGGTGGATGTTCTCCTAACATGATATCCCATTTCTGCAGGCTGTACCATCAGGAATATTTTGACTTGTGTACCTCCATTTTGGTTCAATCAAACTTACCTTTTTATGTCACCTTGTTTCATTTTTCCATTAACCTCAAAGTCGATGCTTATAATTTTCTCTAGAATTTTTCTTATATTTGTTTATTATTCTTCCCTCATTTCCATTCAAACTGAGTTTTTGTCATTTTAGCCAGAGTCTTATATCTTGGTATAGACACAAGTGTAGTTACTGTATATGGCATTTTTTTTTGATGATGTTGAACCTACTCAGTAGGCTTTATCAGGCACAGGCAGACAAAAACCTGGTAAAAGAGGGTATACAAATATGTACTGGCTGCGAATGACATAAGTGAAAAGCAAGTGTGCTGCGAGTAAGGTTACATTAATTTGTATGAGTCCAAGTAGTTTTCTGGTAAGAGATTCAGCTAATTTATAGACACTTGTTCTTCTTGAAATTAATGGAGATACTGAAGAGTGTAAATTCAAAGCATCTTCTCTGGGTGTCATTTTCTTTAGAAACAAGCCATGTATGAGTCAGGTTTATCAAGTAGTTGTTGGAATTCTGTTGTGTGACTCTGGCATTAAGGCTGTCTATTCTGCCAGTGTATTCATGTTCTGAGATATGTTTGTGGAGTTCTTTATGATGTCTCACCTTCATAGATTTTGCCATGGTTGTTGCATGGGATTGTGTAGACGCCTGCAGTTGTTGACTTATGTCGATTATGTTTCACAGTGAGTTGCTGGAAAGGACTATAGGACTTCTTTCTCTTTGGTGGTATTAGGTTTGGGCAAGTTGTTGAAGTTATGGGCACATCTTATGCAGTCTCTTCTGAAATGTCAAGGGTAGTTTAGTTTGTTGAAGATTTATTCAAAGAAAGAGCATTCTTCAAGGAATTCAGTGCTGCACATATGAAGAGATTATAGGGAAAAAATCTATGACATCACTGTATTTAGTCATGGTAGAAGAGGAAAAAAAAGATTGTGTTGTTTGGTGGCTCTCTGATATACCTTGAAACAAATTTGTTGCCAGACTTGCAGAGTAAAACATTAAGAAAAGTGGGAGTGCCACTGATTTCCTCTTCATATATAAACCGAATGGAAGATTGAAATTCATCAAGTTTGCATTGGATAATAGAGACTTCAAATTTTCTTCAGTCAATGGTGAGTATATACTCCATGTAGCAAAGCAAAATAATGGAAGAGAGGATGACAGATAAAAAAATGCTAAGTGGGGAACCATAGGCAAGCCAGTGGTAATTTGGAAGAGGGACTTTCAAAGGGGAAGCAGTTTAAATCATTGAAGATCCCCCATTGAAATCAATGAAGTCACAGGCAGGAAAAGTACGTCATTGCAGAAAATTGACGGCTTGTGAAGTGGGTGCATAGGGAAGTAATGATTGGGCTAGAGAGTTTCTATATATCAATGTTAATGAGATTATGGAAGTCTCAGGAGTGTTTTTAACATGGGTGAGTGACAGTGCCCAAGAATTTAGCCAATGGTTTGGCTAGAGTGCCTTTTAGTGTGTGTAGAGTGCTGTTTATTCCAGAGGAGACTGGTATATGGGCAAGGTTCTCATAACATTAACAACTTGCCCAGACATGACAACACCAAAAAGTGATGTGTAGTCCTCCCCGATAACTTATTTGCAAAGCACATCCCCAAGCTCTTCTCAAACTGCAAATTCAGAATAACCACCACTACTCTACTACAGTCGAAGACATTACCAAAGAAAACAATGAATATAACTCAACTATGTTATGACAAAATCTACATTAGTGAGACATAAAGGGAACTCTATAAATGCATTGCAGCGCTGTATAGCCCTTGTGGCTTAGCGCTTCTTTTCGATTATAATAATAATATAAATGCATTTCAGAACAGAATGGATAACCTTAACCTGCATAATACACTGTAATTTCCACAACCACTTAATGAATTAGGAAAGTGCACAACTTGTTACCAAAAAAATGAAACCTAGAGATGTGCTTAATCTGTATTTATCATTATCTCCAGCACTTTCAACCATAACAGTTTCTTGAACTTGGCTGAACTTTTTGCCAGAAATTTACTTGGCATATGAGAATCAATGTATCCTAATGTACACCCTGCTTTCTCTTAACTGTAGTGCTATGTACTGTTTATATATTCACCTCTATCAGGTTTATCTGTTTGTGATTTGTCAAAGCCCATTGTGTGGGTGAAATGTTATCAATAAATTATTCATTTAACTGCATTTGTACCTCTTTACTATTGTGTTGGTATCTCATACCATTGCCTATCCATTCTCATACTACTATGGTGCTTTTTTTTTTTTATTACCTTCTTGTGTCTGTCATATGTTTCCATTTATCAAGTCAACTCTCAATATTGTCTCCCCATCTAAGATGCTCTTCTTTTTTCAGTACAGTATATGAATTTGCATTTGTATTTTAAGGGTACTGTACAAATTTTCTACTACCCCATCATTTTGGCAGCCGTTATATTGTGGAATATATTGCTCCCATACTTCAACCAGGTTGCTCAATATACATCTTTAAGATGCCTGAACCTAAATTATAAATTAGGTTAACCAACCTCTTGGCTCCAGACTGGTCATAAATCTTTTATACGGCAATTTTTTTTTTTTAATTGAAAAATTACTTGTAAGCAAGATAAAGATAACCATTTACCAAGACAAAATGTAGTAGTTAGGTTACAGGTAGACAGGTTTCCTCTTACCTCTTAAGAAATCAGAAGTGGAGGAAGGTTGTTAGGTAGATATATTAAAGCCTCAAGATATAAACTGTCAGTTATTTTGATCTTGGTGGAATATGAAGGTCGAAAGGACAAGTTGTATGAGGTTCCCAGGAAAATGCAACAAGCTGGAATAGCATGAGAAAAAGTTACTTCAAAGTTTTGTGTTGTGTTCACTTCTTCAAGGGATCATCAGAGACATATGAGTGAGATTACAGAAAGTTTTGTAACCCAAATATAAAAAAATAGTTAAAAAATGCATTCATATTTATCAATGTAATTGCTCTTTGCTTCAGTGCACTTATCCCATGCTTCAAACTAGCAGTTCTCTGATAATAGAACTTTAATTGCTGTTCATTTAACAATTTACTAGTAGGATGATTATATGAATTATCATTGTGGATCTGTGTACTAACAAGGATCTATGTACTAACCAGCTCATACATCAGATGTTATAAGAAATAATTACCAGTACCGGTATAATCATTTAGAGCCATTAGATGCATGAGTCAGTTTGAGCCACTTGGTGTGAAATGATAACCTGTAAAACTGATTTTGTGAACTGGTACACTGTCATGCACTCAGATGTTCTAAGAACATTGTTCCCTGTGTATCTGTGTTCTTAGGTTTGCTCAGAGTTGATCGCTGTTTCTGTTTTAGAATTTCAAGCAGTAAAATCCCGATATGCCCAGATTAGACACATTAATCAGGTATTTTTGCATTTGTTTTACAAATTTCTCTTCCTTATTCTTTTGTATAAACTAATGACTACAGGTAATCCTCACATAACATTTCAGTATATAGCCATTTTTTAACACACATATGACTGGTAAGTGGCCCTCATGCTTCCAGTTCAACAAGTGAACAGATGGCATTAAGGTTTGTATGCTGAGGAGGTAGTGTACACGTGCTTCCTGCTTATTGTTTATTGTTTAAACCAAGGGATATCTGGTGGCTCATACAAAAAACTTTTATTTGCACTTCTCCAGTATTATGCCCACTGTTATGTTTTGGCCCAGCCAACATCACTTTCAAAAGGGCATTAAGTAATTGAGATTGCAGTGGTGCAAAAACTAAGAATAATAATATTGACCATAAACAGGGCTAAATGAGTTGCTAACATTTAAATGTAAGTGCATGAGGCCTTATATCCTTAATCCTGTTGTCTGTTACTTTGTACATTTATGATATACTGTATGTTGAGTACGGTACATTAGCTATATGCACTATATCATTTATTGGCATGCATAATCAGATTTCATCTTAATACTGATTCATGAGGAAGATACAGATGCATAAGAGAATGTATTGGAAAGAGAACTGAGTTCTGAAAATATAATTTTTGCTAAAGTACATCTCAAAACAGTTTATATGATGATGCATGTGAAGCATTGTCTTAATTAGTAACAATATCCTCTGAAAGTGTGTACATGCCTTACAACCCTGCTTCCAGAAGCACCTAATTCAGAGTCTCACTAAGAACTTTTAAACCTCTTGTACTATACTTGTATGAGGCTTAATTAATATTGTATACAAAACTACAGCAAGAGTGACAAGTTTAATGCTAGCTTACCAGTTTCAGAGGTAAATTGGCATTTAATATTAAAATTGATAAGAAAAGTGAACTATATGAATACATGTGCTGTTTGATATCATATTTAATTTAATTATCTCTCTGATGACATATCATAAAAAGTCAACCAACTTCCCTTTGGAATCAAATATATCCATTGAATACATTTTTGGGTCATGAACCTCAGAACAAATTAAAATGTATGTGGAGACTGGTGAATCCATTGAGTATGCTTAAAAAATGTGTGACTGGTTTAGATTTTAAACCGTGTGTGCCACAATTAAAAAATTAATTCTACCATACATTGGTGCAAAAGCTTAGAGGAAGATCCCATTATTTCTAAAGTCATTATGCCAACAGTTGTTAGTGAGTGTTGTTCCTATATTTTTGTATGTATTTTTTTTTTTTTTTCATTCTTTGAATACACACATTGTGTAGAGCTTCCATAACTTTGTGATAAGAATTGGCAAAGCATACAAAATACAGATTCCTTCAGAATTCCATATCTGATTACATAATAGGAGCTGGTGAGGAAATCTGTTCTGATATACCATGTTTGTTTTAATGTTAGTTATTGAGAGAACATGTGTTGTTACATGAGGATTACCTATATTTTCTTCATATTCCTTAATATACAGTAGGGCCCCACTTATATGGCGGGTTAGGTTCCAGGCTACCGCCAGAAAGCAGAACACCATTTTTTCCATTTATAAATGCATATAAATGCCGGACAACAAGTTTACACTAAATTATATTAAGTTAGTAACAGAACTAAGCATTAAAAACACACAAAGTAAAATACATTCACAGTACATTCATTACTTATCTTAAAGTATTTGTAATCTTAATGTAGGGAGAGAGGTGAGTAGTACACTTATTTGTAGGAAGTCAGGTGTAGGTAGCCCTGGCTCCCTGTCTCATACTTAATATATGATGTTTAAAACATCCCAGAGTTAAAATACACATACAGTACACTCACTATTTACCATAAAATATGTGTAGTCTTAATGTAGGAAGAGAGGTGAGTAGTATTTATTTGTAGGAAGTCAGTGTAGGTAGCCTGTAGGTAGCCGGTAGGTGCAGCCCGCCTGGGCTACACCTACCGGCTACCTATACTGTGGCCCAGAGCCATATTATTAGCATCGACATACCTTGTTCACTGAATTTAATCGTTTCTAACAACTACCTTAAGATGCTATCATAAACGAAGGGAGAAGTAATGAATAATTCATGCCGAAAATTGTAAACAAAAGCGGAGTGGGGGAGTGGCTGGGCCAAACGCAGATTCATACATGTTTTCTCTGGTGGCTTAGCAGAGAAAACGTAATGTTGTCCCTCTGCCCGGCTACCACACAGCTCCACAAGTATTATTATCAGAGCACATATAAAATATGTAATAAATGTCAGACAACAAGTTTACACTAACTTATATTAAGTTAGAAATAGAAATAGGCAAAAAACACAATAAAAACACAATAAAAAACACAATAAAAGGTAAGATACACACAGAGTATACTTATTACTTACCTTAAAATATTAATATAAATGTATGAGAGCTAAGTGCAGGGTGTTTATTGAATAAAATCAGAATGGCACGCCATCATCCTCTAACTTGGCACTTAAAGTAAGAGGCTAACGACTCCTCTTTTTATCACAGCTAAGCTTAGACGCCATCGTCAACGAGAGCCAACTAGTTAACGAAAGAGTAAACGGGAGAGAAAATGAGATACAGAGTTCATACAATGTAAGAACACAAACTGAACAGGTAGTGGGCGATCACTTTGTCAGGCGAAATAAATGCGTATTAATATGTCTGCTTTTAGTTCATTCACGTACGTTTGTAAGAGTTTGTAAAACTTTTACCTCACTATTTTTTTTATTATAATAATTACCTCACAATACAAATACTCTTGCAGTGTGTACAAGTTGTACAAGTTAGTGTAGAATAAACAAACAGCAACACTCCCATTCTCATGCAACACACCATTTTTAGAGGGAAGATGATGATATTATTATTAACATCGTAATAAAAAAGCGCTAAACCCAGAAGGGTCGTGAATTGCTATATATAGAGTGAAGGCATATGAAAGGAATATTTTTCTACAGGTATCCCCCAGTGTTTGACTAGAGAAAACATAATTCTTCCAACACTACCTACACAGCCGCTTTGTAAACAAATCTCATATTTACGTCAATTTTTATTATGTGAGTGTATGTATCATGTTTATATGCTATGTAATGTGTTTCTTATATAATTTTGAGGAAAATATCATATATGGATTAATGAAAATGTCTATATTAATGTAAAATAAGACATTTAATGTGCCCAAGAGTGATGATTATTATGTACTATTGGCGTCATGAGTAGAGAGAGTCTTAGCGATTTTAATGTGTACTTGCACACCAGCACAGTGTGTAAGTATATTTAGGTACAGGTACACATAAGTATAATTCTTTCTTTCTTTCAACACACCGGCTGTATCCCACCGAGGCGGGGTGGCCCAAAAGGAAAAACGGAAGTTTCTCCTTATAGGTATAATTATCAGAGTATATATAAAATATGCAATAACTATAAAACACTTGAAATTTTGGAAAGTTTCCAGACATAATAGATGTGGTCATGGAGAATGTAAACAAACCGGGTGGGGTACGCCGTATTTGAAAGACTGTTTGCCGTATAGCAAATTTTGGTCGTAATTTGACATCGCCATATTAGAGGAACGCCATAAAGCGGGGCCCTACTGTATAGGTATTCTGAGAAAATAAAGTTTGACATCATGTTAAATTTTATATTGATCTTAAGTGTCCTGTTTCTCTAGGAGTTGATTCTAGATATATCTGTGAATTCCACTTTATTTGAGAATGCTCCTTTACTTTGTTCTGCATTGTTCTTCTTTAATCTACTTGGCTATGTTTCAGAACTGCTCTACACTGCTTTATAATCACTAGATTTTTTTCTCTTAACTGTTCTTCATTTTCTGCAAACAGGATGAAGCAAATTTATATTGCCTCATTAAAAAACTGAAACACATAATTTATCAACAGCTTATGGAGTGTAAAGCTCTAGTGAATCACAACTTCCAGTTGTTTGAGATTTTGGCTTTGTTGTTTTCCTACATGTAGGCATGAATTGGCTTGTTTTTTATTTACATGCTCATCACATTCATCAGTCTTCATCTGTACTGCAAATCATTTCCTCCATCATAATGTTCTTCATACATTTTTCTTTTACTTCTTAGCACCCATCCATTTGTGCACTACAAAACTGTGCTTTATACAGAGTATGGCATAAGTGACTTGTTAGATATGACCAATTCATTACAGAGGATCAGTGTCTAAAGGGCCAGTAGTGTTTTCATCATGACCGAACTATTAATGTAAATTGCTTCATTCATCACTTCTGAACAGAAATCCCTTCATAACATTTTGCTCAATTCTTGCACCAACACACATCTTGATGGTGCACCAGTTTCATGTGTGTGTGGTTAAGTGGGTGTTCTGTTTTTTACCGTATACCACGTTTCAGGGAACAAACCAAATTGTCATTAATACTGCAGCATTAGTTATGGAATTTAAATATTGGGACATATATAAATAAATTTTCTTTGTGTTTTCAGGAGGTTCATTTATTTGTTTTATACTGAAGTTTAATCTTAGTTCAGTTATGTTATTGGACACTAAGTTTTATTTAACTAAAGACAAATTTAAAAGTTAATAGAGTAGTTTTGTTGAGGATCTTAGTGGCTTTCATTTTCTCTAGCTTTGATGCTGTACATGCAGTTTTGTTGACTATAATTCACATACAAGAATATGATTTTTCTGTTGTTTGAGATAAACTCTGTAGTACTTCAATATAATGCTGTGAACATCACTAAAGAAATAATTTTATCTCATTGATTCGTGTATTATACAAAAGTTGCATTTATGCTTTTACCAGACTTAACTTGCTGCCAGAGAAAATTAGTGTACTTTTTTTTTAAGTTGCCCATCCATCTGCCAGTTAACAAAACTCTCCAACCATAATTTTTATTAATTTTTTTAAGTAAATTTTATGGCTGTCTGAGATGACACAGTGGAGCAAACTTTGCTTCTAAATATTTTTCTGGCTTTAAAATGAAGTACTATATATTGTTATGTATCCTGTATATTAAACTGTGACAAAACTTATAGAATTCATTCAGACATGGTCAGTTAATGTATTTTCTCTGTAACTCTTGATATACACTATATTCATATTGTTTTTATTGTATAAGTAATTTGATGATAGGGTATTTTTCCTAAATTATTGCAAATATTGTTTGGTTACTGATATGGAAAGAATCTTAGCTTGTGATAATGATATTGCTTTCCTCCTAGGCAATATTTTTTACATATATCATATTTTAAAGTGTGTTGTTTCCCTGTACAGTATATGGGAAGCCTCTTACACATGTGCAAATGCCAATCTTGTTTGCATATCCTCCCATAGACTGTTATCCATGAGGTTTGACCGTCTTAATGAAACCTTATGACTCTTTCTGTTGTGAATTAAATTGTAATCATTGGTGATTGTTGGGAAAGAGCAGTTGTATATGCTTACATGTACAGGAATGTGCCAACTGGCATGCATTGTTGCTCATGCATTTATAAATTTTTAATATTTACATATGTAAATATATTTATAAAAAATGGTCATTGCAAGATTACATGAAAAAATTAAACACAATAATAATAATAATAGAGTAGATGCTATAAAGTGTATAGGCACATAAATATTTTCCTCAAGGTGGAACATTTTTAAAATTTACACATAAATTATATGTAACTTGTATAAATATTGGTAAGATTACCGACTATGTTAGGTAAAAGGATTCAAGAGCAGCTAACGAGACACTAATTATGGCTATATTTTGCTCTCCAAGAGTTTAGTACAGTTCTTGGTGAGTGAAACATTGCCAGAATTGCATTATTAGGCACTCGTGTCAGTTTACATTATGCGTACATATAATTTCTCTTTGACTTAATGTGAAGCAGAAAGTAAATTTGAATTGGCTTGATGCTGTATGATGTGTTTCTCTGGTACATACCTGGAAACATTTTTTAAATAATAAAGCACTGACATCAAGTCAAGGTCACTTTATACGAAGATTAACTCTTGAAATTTCACAGTAAATAATTTGCATAAATTTAACATAGATGTAATGCCTTAGATGCAAAACTTTTTTGGTTTATTAGTCATGTATCTTATATTCTTATATTATAAACAAAATGTATCCTTGAATCCCTCTGTGAAGTACTGTACAGTATTGCCATTTTTACTGTTCATGCAGTAGGCTCGAGAGCACAGCAAATGTTTAGCTCTTGTATTGATACATTATGAATTTTTTGTAATAGGCAATTCTTTGGTACACAGAATGTATCAGAGTTGCATTTGGGCATCTTTAACCTCTTAACTGTCCAAACATATATCTACATTCTCTTGCTTCTGGATGCTTACCTGATGGCAACATGAAGTCCTGCCGCTTGCAGAATTGTTGCCGACATGCCTTTTTTTCTCATTTTTATATTTTTTTATATACACTGTTAATTACAATTTATAGTAGTTCTTGTGATTTCATAGCCAATCTTTGTTCTGACACTAATATTAGGTACTGAAATTGTACTCAAATAGTCAGAAGCACACTGACAGGTGAACATTTTCACCTGCCTTGGTCATTTTCTATTGTCTAGAAATATATACAAAGTATTTATAGGTCCCACCAATGTTTTAGACACACTGGCATATATATGTAACTCCTTGAAGCATGGTGTAAGACAGAGTGTCACTAAACTGCTGACAGTGCAGCAGTGGTTTGACACTTGATGATCGTGCATTGCTGTAGGGAACCCTTGGCTTTGTTTGTTTTCACTGTTACACATAAACATGTCCTTTGATATACCTTTGAAGAATTTCAAAAGTATATCTACTCTCTGAGCCCGGCCATGGGCCAGGCTCGTCTGGTGCTCGCCTGGTCAATCAGGCTGTTGCTGCTGGAGGCCCACTGCCCCACATAGCCATCACAGCCTGGTTGATCTGGCACCTGGTGAAGATACTTGTCTAGTTTCCTCTTGAAGGCTTCAACACTTGTTCCAGCAGTGTTTCTGATATCTTCTGGTAAGATGTTGAAAAGTCTGGGACCCCGGATGTTGATACAGTGTTCCCTTATTGTCCCCACCGCACCCCTGCTCCTCACTGGGTTTATTTTACACTTCCTCCCATATCTCTCACTCCAGTATGTTGTTATGGCAGTGTGCAGATTTGGGACCAATCCCTCTAGTACCTTCCAGGTATATATTGTCATGTACCTCTCTCTCTTCCGCTCCAATGAGTACATGTTCAAGACTTGCAGGCGTTCCCAGTAGTTCAAGTGCTTTACTGGCTCAGTGTGAGCCGTAAATGGTCTCTGTATTTGTTCCAGCTCCGATATTTCTCCTGCCCTGAACGGGGCCGTCAGCACTGAGCAATATTCTAAGTGAGGGAGCACTAGTGATTTGAAGAGTGTCACCATCGGCATTGTTTCCCATGTTTTGAAAGTTCTCAATACCCACCCAGTCATCTTCCTGGCTGTCGTGATCTTTGTCTTGTTATGGTCTTTAAAAGACAGGTCCGCTGACATAATTATTCCTAAGTCTTTTACATGTTCCTTACGTTCTATTTGGTGACCCTCTTGAGTTTTGTATGTAGTGTTCCTTTTGAGTTCTTCATTCTTTCCATACTTAAGCAGCTGGAACTTATCACCATTGAACGTTATGTTGTTTTCCACTGCCCACTGGAAAACCCTGTTTATGTCTTCCTGTACTTTTTCAGTGTCCTCTACCATACTGGCTTTCATGCTTATTTTAGTGTCATCTGCAAATGATGATACAAAAGTGTGCTGGGTGTTTTTGTCTATGTCTGCTATGAGGATGAGGAACAGCAGAGGTGCCAGGACAGTGCCTTGGGGCACTGAGCTTTTGACCTCAGTGATGCTGGATCTTGCCCTGTTCACTACTACTTTTTGTGTTCTGTGTGTTAGGAAACCGAAAATCCATCTGCCTATCTTCCCCGTAATGCCCATGGCCTTCATTTTGTGCACTATCACTCCATGACCGCATTTGTCAAACGCCTTTGCAAAATCTGTGTAAATCACATCTGCGTTTTGGTCGTCTTCCAGTGCCTCCATAATTCTGTTATAATGATTCAGCAGCTATGTCTGCTTATCTTTCTGTCTGCATGTGTGTCTGCCTTTCTGTCTGCCTATGTGTGCCTGTCTTTCTGTCTGCCTGTTTGTGTTTTTCTGCCGGCCTGTGTGTGTGTGTGTCTCTGTCTGCCTATCTTTCTGTCTGTCTGTTTGTCTCTCTTGTCTCAGAGAGCTTCTCACGAACCAACATGATGCAGAGTCGTTAGACTCATCACATCTGATTCCTGATCAAGTGAAATGCGTATTACTTGCCAGTCATGCTTATTATGCCTTATATCTAAAAGCACAGTATAGCACTTTATCTGGATATTTTGGGTTATCCTAGGTAATTTACACTGTAATTGTATTTTGTGTACCTGTGTGATAGAGACAGATAGACAGAGATAGAGAAAGATGGAGATAAACAGCCACTCAGCCAGCCAGATGCCGGCCAGTCAGCTGGCCAGCCAGTCGCCGGCCAGCCAGTCGCCGGCCAGCCAGTCGCCGGCCAGCCAGTCGCCGGCCAGCCAGTCGCCGGCCAGCCAGTCGCTGGCCAGCCAGTCGCCGGCCAGCCAGTCGCCGGCCAGCCAGTTGCCGGCCAGCCAGTCGCTGGCCAGCCAGCCTGCCAAACTCATATTACACGTTCCAGAATTCTTTCTTTTTACTTAGGGCATAGGTTATAGGACATTCTGGCAGGCTGACACTAGCAGGGATACCAAAATTAAAAGGATGTTGCACATGGGTTATTATCGAAGTTTTTGATATTTCCTTGACCTTTTGTGGACACATCCTCTTCAAGGGGGGCTCCTTGGCGTGGTGAAGAGGCTCTTGGTCTGAGGAATTAGACCTATCGGTCTTCTTCCTCAGACCGAACCTAATTACCCCCCAATCTCCCCTCCCCTATCCCATCCTCCCCATCCTCCCCTTTTTCCTTTCCTCCTCCTCCTCCCCACTCCTCCCTTTTGCCCTTCCTCTTTTTGTCCTTTGGGATTTCTCCCACAGGCGCGCTAGTTCCTGGGTAGGAGAAAGGACACCGGGGTCCATCCCATTCCGTTGAGGTTTCTTGGCGGTGGCGTAGTTTGCCGTGGAATCTGGATTGCCTAGGGATGTCCCGATCCCTCTCCGGTATCCCGGAGTAGCTTTGGGTGTCTTTTGGGCAACGGGTGTAGCTCTGGAAGCCACCTTTCGGATTCCGGGGGTGGTGGCTGAAGGAGGTATGCTTTGTGGCGGATATCCGGCCGCCCTCTCTTTTGTCCACCGAGGTAGCTCGGCAGATGTGAGGTTGCTATCCCAGATTGCTGGTTTACTGGCATGAAGGGTAGGGTATGGCACGGGTTCCATGCTGCATCTGCGCTACTAGCGGTGTCGAGTCCTCTTGGGCGCGGAGGGAGATTTCTGGCCCTTTCATCCCTCCTAGGAACTATCCCTCCCCGGTCCCCCCCTTTTTTTTTCTTTTTTTTATTTTTATTTTCTTTTCTTCTTTCTTTTTTTTTCTTAAAAACAAAAAGAAAGAAGTAACCTAACCATGGCAGCCCTAGTCCATGAACCTGGTACCCCCGGGCCCCTTCTTGATACCGCACCCCGTTCTGACCCCGCCTCGTCTTTGGACCACTCTTCAGACATTCCTCATGCCTCTGTACCTATTGCCGGTGCTGTTTCCTCACCCGCTTCAGGTACTGAGGCCTCGACTGACTCCTTCGATTTATCAGACCTTCGCTCTCCTCTGACTATGCTTCCGGCCTCTCCCTCTACGGTGTGGCAATTTTCAAATCGCCGACCCGTTCCACGTCGGACCAACTCTGGTCCCACGCCTAAACGTCAACGACAATTACCTGCTGATGATACTTCTCCACCTTCACCTTCTCGTTCTTCTCAGAAACGATCGACACGTCCTTCACTACCTTTCCACGCTCAGTTTCAGACTGAACAGTGGACTAAATTCTTCACTTTACGACCAACTTCCTCTACTGCCTATCTTTCTGACCATAGTATTGGCAAGGCACTCCTACGCCATGTTGGTAAAGATATTTCTTTTCATGCTCTTAAGAGCGGTACGCGCATCATTACCGTACAGAATGCTACCCAGGCTCGTGAGCTCTCTCGTCTTTCCCATATAGATACTGTTCCTGTCACCCTTGAAAAACATCATTCCCTCAATTCTTGTAGTGGTACCGTTATTCTGCCCCATACCATAGTTCAACAAAATTTCCAGACATGTGGCACCGACATTCTAGAACAGCTGGAACTCCAAGATCTCCCAATCCTCAAGGTAGACACTTACGTTCTTCCTGCCCGTGGGCGGAGACGATACCCTAGCAATGTGGCTCGTTTAACTTTTGACAGCCGTGAACTCCCATCCTCCGTTTATATAGCAGGACATCGGTTACAAGTTCGAAAGGTGATCCCTACACCACAACAGTGTAGAAATTGCTGGCGATTTGGCCATCCAGCGAAATATTGCAGATCTATCGCCGAATGCCCAGTCTGTGGTGCCGATGACCATTCTAATACGTCTTGCAATCGATCTCCCTCTTGCCTTAACTGTCATGAGGCTCACCCTTCGTACTCTCGCCGTTGTCAGGTCTATTTAAACGAGCGGGAAATCCGTTACCTCAAAGAGACAGAAGGTCTCCCTTATGCCATGGCAGTTTCTCATCTCCGCCTCCAAGGGAGACTCCCACGTGTTTCTTATTCCCGTGTTTCAAAACGTCCCCCCACTTCTGGTATCCCATCTTCTACACCCACCTCTGTGGTTACCTCTCCCATAATCACTCCTGTATCTAATCCTTTTGCTGTCCTCGGCTCAGACGTCCCTACTTCAACGCCTCAGTCTAATCTCGCTTCTTCGAGTTCTCTCTTACAAGCCTCAGTATCGACGAGACCTCGTACGACACCTCTTCCCAATCGTCCCTCTACTTCTCAAAAGTCAAAAAAAGGTCCGGTAACACCTCCTACCCATCTTCCACCTCCTCATTTTACCCTCCCTGTCTCTGTCCCTAGTTCTTCCCCTCTCACTGGCTCAGTTACAAGTGCAGAGGTTCACCCTCCTCCTCGTAATGTACCTTCCTCCCCTGTTCCCTCCCAAGTTTCTTCCTCTTCTGCCACCTCCCAGGTTCCTGTCTCTTCTATCCCCTGCCACGCTTCTCCAGTTCCCTCCACCCTTTCGCCTCCCCCTACCTTGGTACAGTCCAATACAGTTCCAATCTTTACTCATCCTCCCCCTACCATTCCCAATATTGTCTCCCATACGACATCTCTGAATTCCGAAACACTTGAAGCAATCTCTGAATATATTGCAGAGACCAAACCATCAATGGACACTGATCCACCTTCCGCTCTTCCTCTCTCCTCTGCTCCATCTGCGCAACTCCTTTCTTCACAGCGCACCGTTCCTTCGCTGCTTGAACATTTTCCACTGCCTCCGCATGTGGACTTTTCTAACCCTTCTAGTCCGTAGGAACCCTTACCTGCGGATTTCAAGTATCTTTATCATTGCCAATCATGGCCTTTTTACAGTGGAATATACGCGGCCTCAGGGGTAATCGGGGTGAGCTTCAGATGTTACTCTCCCAGTTTGCCCCTGTTGGTGTTTGCTTACAGGAGCCAAAATTACACTCTGCTGTTATTTCTCACATCTCAGGCTATAATTTATTGTATTCTTCAGATCCTTTTCCTGATGGGACCTTTAATGAAAGTGCCCTTCTTCTCCGCACTGATATTCCGTACCATCAGCTATTTGTTCATACTTCGCTGCATTACACAGCAGCCCGTATCCACTTACATAGGTGGTATACGCTCTGTTCTTTATATCTCTCTCCTTCTCGGGCATTATCTATTCCGGATTTTGCCTTCCTTGTTTCGTCATTACCGCCACCGATTCTGTTACTTGGTGATTTTAATGCCCACCATTTCCTCTGGGGAGGGTCTCACTGTGATTCCCGTGGAATTCAGTTAGAGGCTTTTCTTGCCACCCACCCCCTCCATGTTTTAAATACAGGTACTCACACCCATTTTGATCCTCGGACTCATACTCTCTCTTGCATCGATCTCTCAGTTTGCTCTTCCTCCGCCGCATTAGACTTTACTTGGTCTGTTCTCCCGGACTTACATGACAGTGATCATTTCCCAATCATTCTTACTTCCCCTTCATATTCGCCACCTCTTCGCACCCCACGCTGGCAATTTAATCGGGCAAATTGGAACCTTTACTCACACCTGACTGTTTTTAAAGAGGTTCCTTCTTCGTCCTCCATCGATGAGCTTTTACACCTCTTCTCGTCCTCCGTTTTCACCGCAGCTTCTCATTCTATACCCCAAACTTCGGGCAGGCATTCTCAGAAATGCGTGCCTTGGTGGTCTCCTGCTTGTGCTCGTGCAGTACGTTTGAAACGCGCTGCATGGGGCAGGTACCGGTACAATAGAACCACAGAGCGACTCCTTGATTTTAAACAGAAGCGTGCGATCGCTCGCCGTGTCATCCGTGACGCTAAACGCACTTGCTGGCGAGATTATGTCTCCACCATCACCTCTGCTTCCTCTATGAGTGCAGTCTGGAAAAAAGTACGAAAACTGAGTGGTAAATATTCTCCTGACCCGGCTCCTGTTCTGCGGGTTGCCGGTGTTGATATAGCAAACCCACTAGATGTTGCCAATGAAATTGGCAATCATCTGGTCCGTATTTCTCAGGGACTCCATCTATGCCCCTCATTTCTTTCCTCAAAGTCTGCCAGAGAGTTAGCACCCTTGGACTTTTCTTCTCTCAGAGAAGAACAGTATAATGTGCCTTTTACACTTCAAGAACTGGAGGCAACACTCTCAGCTTGTCGATCATCGGCAGCTGGGCCCGACGACATTCATATTCGTATGCTACAACATTTACATCAGTCAGCCCTTGCAGTCCTATTACGCCTTTACAATCTTATTTGGTCACAAGGAGTTCTTCCACAGCTGTGGAAATCCGCCATTGTTCTCCCTTTCCGCAAACCAGGCACTACGGGACATGAAACCTCCCACTATCGTCCCATTGCTCTTACCAGTGCAGTTTGCAAAGTAATGGAACGTCTAGTAAATAGACGTTTAGTGTGGTATTTAGAGACACACAACAGTCTCTCCACTCGTCAATATGGCTTTCGTAAGGGACGTTCTACCATAGACCCCTTACTGCGCTTGGATACGTATGTTCGTAATGCCTTTGCGAATAACCACTCAGTTATTGCCATATTTTTTGACCTTGAGAAGGCATATGACACAACTTGGAGGTATAATATTTTAGCCCAAGCCCACTCCTTAGGCCTTCGAGGCAATCTACCATCCTTCCTTAAGAACTTTTTAACTGACAGGCATTTCCGTGTTCGGGTTAATAATGTGCTCTCCCCGGACTTTGTCCAAGCTGAAGGTGTCCCCCAGGGATGTGTTCTGAGCACAACACTTTTTCTCCTTGCTATTAATGATTTGGCCTCTAGTCTTCCATCAAATATTTGGTCATCACTCTATGTTGATGACTTCGCTATTGCCTGTGCAGGCGCTGACTGTCACCTCCTTACAGTTTCTCTCCAGCATGCAGTCGACCGTGTTTCCAATTGGGCCACCACACATGGGTTTAAATTTTCCAGCACTAAAACCCACCAAATCACTTTCACTAGACGCTCTGTCATCTCTGATCATCCTTTGTACCTCTATGGCTCACGTATCCCTGAACGTGATACAGTCAAGTTTCTGGGCCTCCTCTTTGATCGTAGGTTATCCTGGAAACCTCACATTACCTCTCTGAAGGCAACTTGTCACAGCCGGCTGAACCTTCTTAAAACCCTTGCTCATCTTTCGTTGGGAGCTGATCGTCGAACCCTCCTTCACCTACATTCCACCCTTATTTTATCGAAACTTGATTATGGTGACCAGATCTATTCAGCGGCATCTCCTGCTACTCTCTCTAGCCTTAACCCCATTCATCACCAAGGATTACGTTTATGCCTTGGTGCTTTTCGCTCTTCCCCTGTCGAAAGCCTCTATGCAGAAGCGAACGTTCCATCCTTATCCGATCGCCGTGATGCCCATTGCCTGCGCTACTATGTACGCTCTCATGATCTCCGCAATCCTTCCATTTATAGAATGGTCACTGATATTAGTAGACATTCTTTATTTGTTCGCCGCCCCTGCTTACTCCGTCCCTTCTCTCTTCGCCTTCATTCGCTCTTGCCTTCTCTTCAACTACCACCTTTCTATGTACATGTAGCATCTCACTTTTCCCTACCCCCCTGGGAAGTTCCAGTTGTTCGAGTCTGTTCTTTCTCCCTCCCTTGCTCGAAAGCCCAACTGTCTACGGTCGCTTCCCGCTCTCTTTTTCTTGACCACTTTCACTCTCATTCTCATGCCATTGCTGTGTACACAGATGGCTCTAAGTCTTCTGACGGCGTAGGATTCGCAGCAGTGTTTCCGGACAGCGTCGTACAAGGGCATTTACTATCTTCAGCTAGTATTTTTACTGCTGAATTATATGCCATCCTTACAGCACTTATCCGTATTGCATCTATGCCTGTGTCATCATTTGTGGTTGTCTCAGACTCCCTTAGTGTTTTACAGGCTATACAAAAATTTGATACACCTCACCCCTTAGTCCTCCGTATCCAACTTTGGCTACGCCGCATCTTTACTAAGCATAAAGATATTGTTTTTTGTTGGGTCCCTGGTCATGTTGACGTACAGGGCAATGAACAGGCAGACACTGCTGCGCAGTCAGCAGTACATGACCTACCAGTTTCTTATAGAGGTATTCCATGTACGGACTATTTTGCTGTAATATCTTCCCACCTTCACACCCGTTGGCAACAACGTTGGTCTACTATGCTCGGCAACAAACTTCAGTCTATTAAACCGAGTATAGGTTACTGGCCGTCTTCTTATCACCAGTGTCGAGGTTGGGAGACTACTCTCTCCCGTCTTCGCATTGGCCATACTCGTCTTACTCATGGATATCTCATGGAGAGGCGTCTTGCTCCTCTCTGTGAGAATTGCCAAGCTCCATTATCAGTCAGCCACATTCTGTTGGACTGCCCACTTTATCAACGAGCACGCAGAATTTACCTCTGTCGTCGTCTTCGCCCCGCTGCTCTTTCTTTACCTTCCCTTCTCGCTGATGGACCCACCTTTCATCCGGACTCTCTTATTGACTTTTTGACAACGACTGACTTACTTCACAAATTCTGATACTTTCAGCCCTTTCTACTTGTATCTCTTGCTACCCTCTACCCCCGTACTATCCCCTGCCCCGCTGTTTTCTGTAACCTGCTGATCATCCCCCCTCCCTCCTGCCATCCAATTCCCTTGCTTCCTTCCCTACCCTGCAGCGCTGTATAGCCCTTGTGGCTTAGCGCTTCTTTTTGATTATAATAATAATAATGTGGACACATCTATCTCAAAGCCACTAAGCTCGGGGTCAACATCACTTTCCTCTTAAAAGGGGAGTGTTAATGCAACATGACATCAATGAATCCTAGGTGCTTTCCACATAGTTTGCTCTAGCTGGCACTCAGTTGAACTGGTGCTCCCACAAGGTACTAAGTGGTTCCAGATTTTTTTAATACTGTGCACACCAAGTGTTTAGATCCATTCTACGCTGACCAGGCATCTCAGGCCAAGCGTGCTAAATATGGAGGCAGGAAAAGTAAAACGTAGATCTACATTTGGAGCGCTAGCGGTAAGAATGTAGATCTGCGTTTGGACAGTTAATGGGTTAATATATGGAGTGGTTTAGTGAGATTGTACTCAGATAACTAATTTTGTTTGGTTCTGTATTTAGATAATATTGAAAAAAGTATTTTTTTTATTTAATGGGCTCTTAATTATTTTATTAACAAAAATGTCAGATGATAATGCACTTGTTCATGTTTGCTTACTAAGAAAACACAACCAAAGATGTTTTGTTTTGTATGGAACATATGATCTGCTCCAAATAATTTACTGTACAGTATTTAAATTTCATAATGATTATTATTTGCTTTTCTAGAGCTTGTTTCATGTGAATCCTTCATTCAAGATGACTAATATTTCTTTGAAGGCTAATTGTTTGATAATAATAGCAATGCAAAATTTTGTACTTATTTATTGCCAGTGTTTTCAATGTGTGAAATACTTTATTTGTAAATACAGTACACATGTTGATATGAAGGTATATGATACCGAGAAATGGAGAAAGATTCACAATATAGTCACTTAAGACATGTTTATTGGAAATAGACCTTGATCATTCCAAGATCTCTTTGGCATGACGAAAGTCTGCTTCCAATAAACATGTCCTGACTGACTGCATTTTGTGTCTTTCTCCACTACATCATACATATTTCCTGTTTTAATGATCACTAGCAATTATGAATAATAATCAGGCAGATGTGATTCATTTCTTTAATACTAGCATCAACAAGCTGTCACTGCAAATTGTGAGTATGTGATGACCAGGAGAGCCAGTCTTATGCATTTTTGTATTGTGCTTAGAATTCCTGTGTTAAGAGCTGTAACTACTGTAGGTGAAGTTTGACATTACTAGTACTAAAAGTATTTACCTAATTTATTTGTGCCAGTTATTTGGGAAAGTGTTGATAATTGTACTGTAATTTGGATAATACTTTCACACTAGTGAACCTGCTTAAGCACTGTGAATATATATTTCACTAAAGATTTTCATCAATTTGTAATCAAAAGTTACCAGATTTGTTCATTAGTTAAGTCTTGTTCTTTGTGTGTGTAGTTGTGCTTAGTCTTCAAAATATTTAATTTTTTAAGAATCAGGTTGTTGGATAAATGATTTTGTAAATATTTTTTAGATAATGTACTATATTTATTTTTAGTTTTAAAAATTCAGTTAAATGTGGTACAGGTAATTGAATCCTACATACATTATTGTTAGTAATAAGTTGGTCTTTTTTTTTTTTGTTGTTGTTACCTTAGCAAAGTACAACACATAATTGACCATCAGTGTTAATTTCTTGTTTTCCTGTGTTTAAGAAAGTGGGAAAACTGCCTCTAAACACACCCATGAAGAGTTTGTAATATTTTGCTGCCAATACTTTACACATCCATATATAACTCTAGACATATTCTACTTGTGGTATGAGTGGTTTACTATCATGGGTTCATTTGCAGTTCAGCTTTAAGTCTTATTTACAGTGGGAATTATTAAGGATGTGTCATGTAACTTTTATAGGCCTTTTTTTCACGTGTAGTGTTTACTGTGTTAATTCCGGAGTTTAAAATACTTCTTGTATACTTTTTATGACACATGAAGCATGACATAATTATGTCTACTCAGTTATTTTTTAATGAATTTTGTGGTTGTATTAATTTTACTTGTATAATATTAACTATTCATTACTCTTAGAATGAAAGTTTTGTATATTTTTATTACTCTGTGATACTGTTTCTTCCTCAGATTATGTATAACTTTATATAAAAGCTATGGCTTACACTTAACCTTTTAAACTTTATTTGGAATTTGTAAAATGAAATATATCTAAATCATGCACTAAGGAGAAGAACCATAAGATGACTTTTTGCTCTATCCTGGAACATTGTCAAATAACAACTTGGGGCAAGAAAAATAGAGAAGGCCAGAAGACAATATGGTAAGTGGTGGGATGAACAGAATAGTAGTAGGAGTGGTGGTGGTGAGCATAGAATTACCAGTAATAGTAGTAGTGGTAGCAGCATAGTGTAGTAGTGAAAAAATTGTAGTAGTAGTAGTAGTAGTAGTAAAAAAAAAAACAGAAAAACATTGCAAGAGATCTACTGGCCCACACCAGGCAGGACTAGTGATAGGGTAACGAGACTGAATTTACTTTTATAGCCATGGAGACTGACTTACTCTTTCTCAACACTCTTAACACTTGTCTTCAGGGGGACAGAGAAGAGCTGCAGTAAGTCAGCTGGTCCAACTAACAAAGGGATAAAAAAAAATGCAAAAAAAAAAGTAATCAGAAGACAGGGAAAGCAAAGAAAATGCAGAGGACAGATTTTCTTTTTTAGGATTTTCTTTTTTGGGTCACCCTGCCTTGGTGGGAGACGGCCGACTTGTTAAAAAAAAAAAAAAAATCTAAAAGGAAAAGAGAAGAATTTGACAGTGTACTCAGAAAGCCTATCCTTGGCATCTTCAAAGGGGGCTTGAGGCTGCCCCCAAATCAAAATAGCAATAATAATAAAGTTGCTTAAAAAAATAAAGTCTAGCTCTCCTTTCCAACCAGATATCCACCCAAAGCCCCTTGTACAGGCAGGCCCTACTTTACAGCACTTCACTTTATAGCATTTTGCTAATACAGCGGTTTTCGATTATATCCATTCTTCATTTATTCAGACTTACTACAATAAATATATTTACCACTTACTATAAGCCAAGGACAAAAATATTTTAAGGTAAGCAATTTGTGAACTGTGTATGTATTTTATGGGTCTTGCTATACTGCTCACTTAATAAATGATAGTGTAAACAAGTTATCAGGCTTTTATATGCATTTGATAGTGAAGAAAGGCAATGTTTTGCTTTACAGCAATTTTCACTACAGCAGTAGCCCAGAACTTAACCTGCTACATAATCAGGGCCCTCCTGTATAAAAATTCTAGCCCCACCCCTGTACAGAAGTGAAGCCTAAATAAGATTAATTTTAGGAAAGTTGTGTGTATGGGTTGATTCAACAAGAAGACATCTTTGAAAGGTAGATAGTTTTATCAAACGACCAATTAATAGGATGGCTGTGATCTCTGACATGATGGAAAAGAGCATTGTTGGTGTAGGCAACACCAAAGTGCTGGAGAGGACAATGAGAGCAGGAAATAGAGTAGACACAGGAAACATCACTGACAAGAGGAGGAAAAGTATGAACAAGATTCCTGTTATGGGCATTATTTTGACAAAAGAGCAGTTTAATATCTAGAGGATGGATTTTGAAGATTGGAAGTGTAGGGAAGGCAGGGAGCATGAGATTTCACAGAAATGAGTTTGGGAGAGAAAAAGAGTTTGTTACTATGAGAGTAGCAGAGTTTGTGAAATTGGGAGATAGCCAAGGTGAGAGGAGCTGGCTTTTGCTTCTGTAGATGTTTGCACATTGTCAAATGCTCTAATCTTCAGAACACTCATGACTTGGCCTGGCCATTGCTTCCTCTTTTCCTTTCCTCTTGACTTGTCTTCTAAAGGTTTTTGCCATCCCTGTCTTCTGATTTTCCTCTTCTTTTTCTTTCCTAGCTTGGACCAGTTGGCAAACTGCAGTTGTTCTCTGCCCACTTTGGGACAGGTGTTAGTGTTGAATTACTGTACTTCAGTCACCACCACCTTGAAATGTGATTCACTCGTTTCTTCATCACTAATCCTGCTCAGCAAGGCCCCATAGATCTTTGACTGTGCTCCTCTGTTCTTTTGCTCTTTTTGTACCACCCCCACTGCTGCCTCCACCTCTGTCTTCTTCACCTCTGTTTCCTTCTATACATTCTCTTCTTAATCCTCCTCCTCCTGATTTTCCTCCCTCCTAATCTTCCTCCCTCCTAATCTTCCTCCTCCTCCTCTGCCTACCACTCCCTGCTTCCCTTACCCCCTTCCCTATTGCCCTTTTTCCTTTTCTTTTCCTGGTTCAAGATGGACTGAAATGTTGTCATAAGGTTCTTCTCCTAAGTGCAGGTTTTTGGTGAATTGTTCCAGCTATTGTGATTATTCTTTATATATATATTACTTGCAATTAAAGGTGAGAGTAAGTCTTAGGAAGAGTTACCACAAGGCTCGAGTTTATTGCATCTTTCCTATGTTTTTACTATTAAAATGGAAGCAGTGTGCTCTGAGGGTTAAATACTGCACTATTTTAAAATTTCTTTTGTTGAATTTTGTTATTTATTATCCTTGACATTGAGAGAGTTGTATGTGATACAACTTTTCTAATGGTCACAGAATATTTATTATACTGTTGCAATCTACAGATTGTCCAAAATGTAGTTAAAGAGGGTTTTTGGGGAGAATGGGTATGTATTCACCCATCTGTGTTTGCATGGGTTGAACTTGGCTCCTAAGCCTGTCTTATTGACCATCAGTTAACTTGCATCCTTGATTTTTGACTCCTTAGTTTTTCTTGTTTAATATTTTGACCTACTTCTCAACTCTCAATTGATGGATGCATGTATTCTCTAACCCCTTGGGTTCTGTCATGACGTCTTTTGCATCAGTATTTGGAGCCTGTGTTACTAGGCCATTCCTTTTTATTTTCTCTATTAATATATACTAAATACATTTTTCTTAATATCCTCATGGCTCACATGGTTAGTTTCTATTCTGGGCATGGAATCAACTCATAGATGCCAAGAAATATTTATAATCACTTTTCCATTTCCTTTCCCTTGTCGTCCAGTTTTTAAGGTTGTTCGGCCTAGAGTATACCTGGAAAGGGTTTCAGGGATTAATGCCCTTGCAGCCCAGTCTGTGACCAGGCCTCATGGTGGATCAGGGCCTGATCAACCAGGCTGTTACTGTTGGCTGCACACAACCCAATGTATGAACCACAGCCTGGCTGGTCAGGTACTGACTTGAGGTGCCTGTCCAGTGCCTTCTTGAAGACAGCCAGGGGCCTATTGGTAATCCCCCTTATGTATGCTGGGAGGCAGTTGAACAGTCTTGGGCCCCTCACACTTATTATGTTGCCTCTTATCATTCTAGTGGCACCCCTGCTTTTCACTGGGGGATGTTGCATCATCTGCCAAGTCTTTTGCTATCATAGGGAATGATTTTTGTGTGCAAGTTTGGTATTAATCCCTCTAGGATTTTCCAAGTGTATATAATCATGCATCTCTCCTGCCTGCATTCTAGGGAGTACAGGTTGAGGAACTTAAAGCGTTTCCAGTAATTGAGGTGTTTTATCACAGTTATGTGTGCCGTGAAGGCTCTCTGTAAGTTTTCTAGGTCAGCAATTTCACCTGCCCTGAAATGTACTGTTAATGTGCAGCAATATTCCAGCATAGATAGAATGAGTGACCTGAAGAGTGTCATCATGGGCTTGGCATCCCTAGTTTTGAAGGTTCTCATTATCCATCCTGTCATTTTTTTGGCAGATGCGATTAATACAATGTTATGGTCTTTGAAGGTGAGATCCTCTGACATGATCATTCTCAGGTCTTTTACATGAGTTTTTCACTCTGTTGTGTGGTTGGAATTTGTTTTATACTCTGATATAGTTTTAATTTCCTCACGTTTTCCATATCGGAGTACATAATTGAAATTTCCTATCATTGAACTTCATATTGTTTTCTGCAGCCCATTTAAACATTTGGTTGATGTCCACCTGAAGTCTTGTGGTATCATCAATGGAGGATGCTGTCATGCAAATTCGGGTGTCATCTGCAAAGGAAGACACGGTGCCATGGCTTACATCCTTGTCTATGTCAGATATGAGGATGAGGAACGGGATGGGAGCGAGTACTGTGCCTTGTGGAACAGAGCTGTTCACCGTAGCTGCTTCAGACTTTACTGTTTACTACTACTCTTTGTGTTCTGTTTCTTAGGAAATTATAGATCCATCTACCAACTTTTCCTGTTATTTCTTTATCACGCATTTCGTGCGCTATTACACTATGGTCACACTTGTCAAAGGGTTTTGTAAAGTCTGCCTATACTACATCTGCATTTTGTTTGTCTTCTAGAGCATCCAGGACCTTGTCATAGTGGTCCAGTAGTTGGGACAGACAGGAGTGACCTGCTCTAAACCCATGTTGCCCTGGGTTGCGTAACTGATGGGTATCTAGATGGGTGGCTGTCTTCCTTCTTAGAACCCTTTCAAAGATTGTTATGATATGGGATGTTAGCACTATTGATCTGTAGTTCATTGCTATTGCTCTAGTGCCCCCTTTGTGGAGTGAGGCTATGTCTGTTGTTTTTCGTAGGTGTGGGACGACCCCTGTATTCATGCTCCCTCTCCATAGGATGTTAAAAGCACTTAATAGGGGCTTCTTGCAATTCCTGATGAACACGGAGTTCCATGAGTCTGGGCCTGGGGCAGAGTGCATGGGCATGTCATTTATTACCTTTTTGAGGTCATTTGGCGTCAGGATAATATCAGATAGCTTCGAGTCTACCAAATTCTGTCTCTCATAAAAAATTCATTTAGGTCTTTGACTCTCAGTTTTGGTTAGTGGCTCGCTAAAAACCGAGTCATATTGGGACTTGAGTATCTCGCTCGTTTCCTTGCTTTCATCTTTGTAGGACCCATCTTGTTTAAGTAGGGCCCCAATACTGGATGTTGTTCTCGACTTTAATTTAGCATAAGAAAAGAAATATTTTGGGTTTCTTTCAATTTCATTTATGGCTTTTAGTTCTTCCCGCATTTCTTGACTACTGTAAGATTCCTTTAGCTTTAGTTCGGTGTGTGCTATTTCTCTGACCAATGTCTCCCTACTTATTACAGGTTTATTGGCCTCTTTCAACCACTGTGTTATTCTTTGCCTTCGCCTGTATAGGGAGCACCTTTCTCTTTCTAGTTTACACCTTCTCCTTCTTCTCCTTAAAGGAATATGCCTTGAGCATACCTCAAGTTCCACAAAGTTAATTTGTTCTGACATAGGTTTGGATCCGTGTTGTTTAGGCTATCATCCCAGTTATATCATTTAGGACTTGGTTTATTTGGTCCCACCTCATATTTTTGTTATTAAAGTTGAAATTGGTGAAGGCTCTCTCGTGACTGATCACATTTGGTTGGTCTGGGGCCCCGCACGTGTACATGTCTGAACCTCTATTATGTTGGGATCTGAGTATATTTTTTTATATGGTAATATTTCATATCTGATCATCATTGTTAGTAAAGACGAGGTCCAGTGTATTCTTCAGTCTTGTAGGCTCTATTATTTGCTGGTTTAAGGTGAATTTGGTGCAGAGATTTAAAAGTTCATGTGTGTACGAGTTTTCATCTGAGCTGCCTCTTTGTGTTATCTCTGCTACAATATTAATTGCTACATTCCTCTATTTTAGTTGCCTTTGGTTGAAATTCCCCAGGAGCAAGATGTTTGTGGCAGGAGCTGGAATATTTTCCAGACAAGATGTTTGTGGCAGGAGCTGGAATATTTTCCAGACAGTAATCAATTTTCAAAAGCTGTTCCTGGAATTGTTGGGAAGTTACAGCCACAGTGACCAGGTTTTGGTTCTCAATCTTTACTGCCAAAACTTCAACAGCATCATTTGAGGCATTTAGTAGTTCCAAGCATATAAGTGACTCTGTGATATTCAGGCCCATCCCCCCTCCTCCCTTTTGCCTGTTCACTCTGTCGCATCTGTATAGGTTGTAACCTGGGATCCATGTTTCATTGTCAAAGTGATCCTTTATGTGGGTATGTGAAAACCATGAACATTGCATTTGACTCTGTAAGCAGTCCACAGATGAAAGGTATATTGTTGTTCGTTGCTGGCTTTAGACCCTGTATATTTCCAAAGATGAATGTCATTGGATTGGTGGGGGAGGGGGGCTTTCTTTTCTGACACTAATATCTTGTTTTGGAGTGGAGGCCATCATCTGTGATTCCACTCCAGAAATGATCAGAGTTGGTGTATGATTTCTGTCATTTCCTGCCAGCTTTTTTTCCTTCCTGGTGCTAAAAAACCTCTCTCTGGAGCAGTTGTGGCTACCAAGGTTTTCCCATGGTCTGGATGTTCTGTATATTCTTGTCCCCTTTAGGTGGTGTGCCTGGCAATATAAGTTATAGCATTGTTTTTCCTGAACTGAAGAGTGACACATTTCAGGGTGGAAAAGCTTACAGGAATGAAGGTTGCATTCTCCTGTTGTCATTTGGGCACAGCATTTCCTGGGGTGGTCAAAGTTGCACATCCCATATTCTGTGCCTCTAGATACCTAATGTATAGAATTTGCATAGGCCTGGTTTCTGTTTGCTTTGGTTTTTTGTGACTGCATTCTCTATTGGTGCGTGTTTTTCTGTCTCTTTACTATCTTCAGCACTTGTACTATCTATGGTGCCTTCACCAGTTATTTCTTGTATTTTTTCTTAACTATTTCTTGGGGCATCCCCTTGTTTACTATCTCCCATGATATTGCTAGTTTGTAACATTGGTTTTTGCATGTCCTTGCCTACACCTGTTTCCCCACTAGAGCTCCTGTCTCCCTCTGGGCCACCAACTTTCATTTCTCTGTTCTTACAGTTACTGCCTACCAAGACAGCATCTGCACCAGGGCCTATTTGGTTAGTTCGACTATTAAAGTATTATGTGTGTGTGTGTGTGTACTCACCTAGTTGTGGTTATAGGGGTCGAGTCACAGCATCTGGCCCCGCCTCTTCACTGGTGTGTGTGTTTGTGTGCATGCTTTTTTGTATGTGTGTTTTTTTTTTTTTTTTTTTTTTTTTTTTTTTTTGTGTTTTTGTTTTTTTTTTTTTAGTGTGTGTGTGTGTGTGTGTGTGTGTGTGTGTGTGTGTGTGTGTGTGTGTGTGTGTGTGTGTGTGTGTGTGTGTGTGTGTGTGTGTGTGTATGTGTGTGTATGTATGTATGTGTGTGTGTGTATGTGTATGTGTATGGTGCCTTCTTCAGAGCTTAAGGAGATTTGTGCATTGTGGAATAGGGTGCAGGCATGTGTTGAAAAATATCACCTTGACCAAGCTGAAATAAGCCATCTCTGCAACAAGTTCAGTGACAGACCCACATCCCATTTTAGGGAAATCTTAAAGAGGTGCCAGAGACAGAGGACTGTGGACAGTTATTTTGTGAGCCAGGGGTCCAGCTACTCTCAAGTTGGTCCTAGTGGCATTAAAAGACAAAGAAGGGAAGTAACCCCGGGTAAGGACTTGGTACCTAAAGGCCTTATGGAAGGGAACTCCCCTTCCAAACACTAGGCCCTCCCTCACTCCTCCTCCCTATCTTCCAGATGCCATCAACAATCTTCAATAAAGGTAAGTAAAAATGTTATTTTAAATGTTTATTTTTCTTTTACTAATTTAAGTAGTATTTATGTTTGTTGTGTGTGTGTAAAACTATAATTAATCTATAAAATGTTTTTTGTTAATATTTTTGGGAGTCTGATATGGATTAATTGGATTTACATTATTTCTTATGGGAAATATTGTTTCAACTTTAGTAAGTTTCGACTTTAGTACAGTGGAACCTAAAATTTCAAACTAATCCGTTTCAGGACCTAGTTCTAAATATGAAAAGTTTGAAAGGCGAAGCAATATTTCCCATAAGAAATAATGGAAATACAATTAATCCATTCCAGAAACCCAAAAATATTCACAAAAAAATACATTTTATAGATAGTATTACATTATAGTTTTACATACACAACAAATATAGTGTACAATTATTAATAAATTTAAATAAACATATAAAATAACATTTTTACTTACCTTTATTGAAGATTGGTGATGGCATCTGGAAGATAGGGAGGAGGAGAGAGGGAGTTGAGGTTGGTGTTTGGAAGGGGAATCCCCCTCCATGAGGACTTTAGGTATCATAGCCCTCTCTAGGACATGGTTCTGTCACTGAACTTGTTGCAAAGATGGCTTGTTTCAGCTTGCTCAGGGTGGTACTTCTCCACAAACATTTGGACATCATTCCACTTGGCGCAAATCTCCTTAATCTTTGAAGAAGGCACCTCATCCACTCCCTCTTCCTTCTCCTCTGAAGCAAGTTCCTGAGCTGTGGTCTGATCCTGTTCCAGATGAAGCTCTTCCAGCTCTTCAGTGGTTAGCTCTTCCCTGTGGTCCTCCACCAACTCTTCCACATCCTCGCCACTCACTTCACATCTATGGTGTTTCTCACTTTCTTTACCACAGGGGTACCACTAGCAAGTTTCTTTGGGCCCATGGTAGCTTATTTCACAGTCCCACAAGCACTAAACTCAATGAATTAATCATAAAATGTTTGAATGAGAGCACAGGTTAGTGTTCACTCAAGCATCAACAAAGCCAGACTGGCTTACGGCATCTGCGCGGGGATGCAGACAGAGCAGGCTGGCAGACAGGTTCAGTACCCGGCAGTTTGAAAAAAGGGGCGTGTTCGATAATGGGGACAAAGTTGGTTCAAAAAAAGCGGTTAATTTTTGAAGTGTTCGATAAGCAATACGTTCAAAATTTGAGGTTCCACTGTACTAGCTTCTGGAACGAATTAAGTATGAAACTCGAGGTACCACTGTATATGCATGCATGCTAAACTCCCTTGGAAATTAGACTTTTCCATAAAAGATTTTAATGTATTGATAGATATATTTTTCATTTGTATTCCTGTTAAAATTAATACTTTGACCAAACCTAACTTAGAAACCTTACCTAACCTAATTTTTTTAGCTACATTATACTAAATATTTTGAGAAAGTTGAAATCAGTGAGAAATATTTTTTCGTTAAGTTCATATTGATTTTAGCAGATTCATTCCATAACCAAATTTTTACTCAGTCGCACGTGTGCGCACACACACACACACACACACGTAGTGGAGGCAGGAACCATACACAGTTTTAAGACGAGGTTTGATAAAGCTCATGGAGTGGGGAGAGAGAGGGCCCAGTAGCAACCGGTGAAGAGGTGGGGCCAGGAGCTAAGACTCGACCCCTGCAACCACAAATAGGTGAGTACACACACACACACACACACACACACGCACGCACGCACGCACGCACGCACGCACGCACGCACACAAACACACACACACACACACACACACACACACACACACACACACACACACACACACACACACACACACACACACACACACACACGCACGCACGCACACACGCACGAACACACACACATACACACACACACCCTGTTTGCAGATGACGTGAAGTTGATGAGAAGAATTCACTCGATTGAAGACTAATCAGAACTACAAAGGGATCTGGACAGGCTGCAGACCTGGTCCAGCAATTGGCTCCTGGATTTCAATCCCACCAAGTGCAAAGTCATGAAGATTGGGGAAGGGCAAAGAAGACCACAGAAGGAGTACAGTCTAGGGGGCCAGAGACTACAAACCTCACTCAAAGAAAAAGATCTTGGGGTGAGTATAACACCAGGCACATCTGAAGCGCACATCAACCAAATAACGGCTGGAGCATATGGGTGCCTAGCAAACCTCAGAACAGCATTCCGACACCTTAATAAGGAATCATTTAGGACCCTGTACACCGTGTACGTTAGGCCCATATTGGAGTATGCGGCACCAGTTTGGAACCCACACCTAGCCAAGCACGTAAAGAAACTAGAGAAAGTGCAAAGGTTTGCAGCAAGACTAGTCCCAGAGCTAAGAGGTATGTCCTATGAGGAGAGGTTAAGGGAAATCAACCTGACGACACTGGAGGACAGGAGAGATAGGGAGGACATGATAATGACATACAAAATACTGAGAG
The DNA here is from genome assembly GCF_038502225.1 of Cherax quadricarinatus. Lineage (NCBI taxonomy): Eukaryota > Metazoa > Arthropoda > Malacostraca > Decapoda > Parastacidae > Cherax > Cherax quadricarinatus. The sequence continues at coordinate 24,484,419 of NC_091311.1, forward strand.
GAATTGACAAGGTGGACAAAGACAGGATGTTCCAGAGATTGGACACAGTAGCAAGGGGACATAGTTGGAAGTTGAAAACACAGATGAATCACAGGGATGTTAGAAAGTATTTCTTCAGCCACAGAGTAGTCAGCAAGTGGAATAGTTTGGGAAGCGATGTAGTGGAGGCAGGATCCATACATAGCTTTAAGCAGAGGTATGATAAATCTCACGGTTCAGGGAGAGTGACCTAGTAGCGATCAGTGAAGAGGCGGGGCCAGGAGCTTGGACTCGACCCCTGCAACCTCAACTAGGTGAGTACACACACACACGCACGCACGCACGCACAAAGCACTTAGAGAGGGAGAGTGTGTGAGTGAGTTTGTCTGCCTTGTCTGCCTCGACTTTCTAGTTAAAATCTTCAACTTCTCTCTTCATTTTCCAGTCTGGGACCTGGAAGTTATTTCTAGAACCATCAATAGGATAGTTTGGTTGGGAATTATGCTCTCTGAATAATTTGCTATTGGACCCTGTGTTCTTGCACTTCATACCAGTGGCTCTAAGTACTCTGCTGGAGTGGAATACACTGCTGCTTTTTGTGACTGAACTTTTCTAAGGATGACTTGCAGTTAATGAGTATATTATCTGCTGAATTACAGGTGCTTCTTTATTTTGTATTTCATTGTGCTGCTATGTCTGTCTGAGCATTCGTAGTTATCTCAGACTTGTGTTTTGCAGTCTTCCTGCTGTGCTCAAGAATGAACTTGTAAACTTTGTTCATTCCTAAGTTGAAGCTCTACCAGACTTCTTCAGGCAGAAGCTTTGCTATAATTATTTCCCAGTCTTGACTCGCCACATGGATGATACCTAGCAGCAGCATTGAGTTTATGGCCAATGAGTTGTTTTTAATCAGGCCTCAGTAGAACTTCTGGCTACCCACTCCATTGTCAATTGTGGGAAACAAAACTCACAAATGTATTTTGGCCAAATCAGGTTTACCCCTTGTTATCTTGTCGAGTGGTGCCCCGTATCACTGTGCAACAGTTAGTGGGTCATGTTTATGGTCCTGCCACAATTAGTGGGCTGCACTCACAGTCTTGTAACAATTAGTGAGTCATGCTTAACAGTCCTGCTGAGGTTGTGCTGACTGTCCTGTAACAACCAGTGGGTCATGGTTTCAGTTCACCAACTTTTGATTGATTGCTCATTTTATTCGAGAACACACTCTTTTTTGTTTCTCCTCACTCAGCATCCTGTTTGTTTTATTGTACATTTAACCTATTAATTTTTTATCACTACTCTCCTTGACTGTCTCCAAATTCTTAGCCCCAGTGTTAGTTGTCTGTGTGTATTATGCTACACTGAACAAACCCCCATGGCTTGCTGTACCACTTAATATGAATACTACAATAATAATGGATTATACAAGGATGTAGCCACTGGTGCTTCACATAGTAAACTGAGATACTAAGGAGTATGTATAGCACAAATTAAAAAAATGAGCACAAATTTTCTTTTGTAGAAATGATTGTATGGTACAATGTTTAGTTTTTGTGATACAGTACAGTTTTTTAAGTTGTTAATTGGATAGAGTATGTCTTTTGAAAATGTCATATGCCTGATACAAGTTATTGATCATAAAAACATGCTTAATGTAGGTTTACAGGTTACGTAGACTGGAGCTATGAAGACATTGTTAAAGATTTTTGTGGACATGGCTAATTTCAATCTATCAGACAATGTTTTTGTTGATATTTGCCTTTACTTCTTTCCCCAAATTGTAAGCATTGTATACAGTATTTGTTAAGACATACTTGAGGCCAGTTAAAAGATAAGTGTCTCAGTGGCAGTACTTTATATATACTTTATCTGAGGACAAGTTCAAACCTTATTGTCCTTAATATCTTGTTGGATGTGTTCATTAACTTTCACAAGATTCTTAAGGTTGCTTCTTATGGTTGTACATACAACTCTGTTATTGTATGGAAAACAGTCTAATGACACAATTATGCACAGAAGAAATGTACAATACATGTATAAAGTTTGATGATTCTGCATAAAACCATTTGCAAGAACCTCTCCATGAAGTGTTTATCACTGTGATCTGATTGTTCCTAGTAAAATGTCTAATTTCTCTGTACAAATTTCAACGCCACTGCTAATTATATATGTGCACCCCAAAATATATACAGCAAAGTAATGAAATTTTATTTTTTAGATTTAGAAGAATGTAATTCACGTATAATCAGGCATAACTTGAGCTATTGCTCATGATGAAAAATTGTCTTTGCACTAAAGTTTAAAAATATAACTTTAGAGACTGTCATCGTTTAGACTTTTATTTGATACCACAATATCTAAATTCCTTAAATACACTTATTATATTTTTATAATCTTATGTACTGGTAATTCACTCAGATTTTTAAAATTATTAAAATTTTTAAATATGTGTATGAATTAATAAATTAAATTTCTTGCTAATTTGTACTGTGTTAAAATTTGAGATGCCGTCCTTGATAAAGGAGACAGTACAGCATAACTATTTATAACCATTTTACATAATTGATATTGTAACAAGTAAGTTACAAACTGAAGGAGTGAACACCTACTTGATTGAAGGTTTCCTTTAATTTTTATTATTAGTGATTTTAAGGATAACACTGTTAGTCTCCATAATTACTAGATAATTGTAATTACTGTCCCCTCCCCCTCTAGTGTAATACCGTACATATTAAAATAATAAACAAAGCTCATTTGGCCCACACTCAGAAACACTGAACAATTTTGTTGATTTTCCAACACACTACAAATACCTGCTGTGCTCCAATTCATACTGTGCAGTTACCTCTCTGCTGCATATTCAAGGTTCTTGTGTGTTTCTTACCTCAAGCTTCAGGAGAAAATTGCCTGTTTTTCTCCAGAATGTTAAATAATGATAATGTGCTTGGTAACTACAATAGCATATCAAAATAAATGCTAACAACTCTAAAGTTGTGTATTTCCACAACAAGTGAACCCTTCCACCTCCTGTTGAACTCAGAACTATCACAACATGAAGTCCAGTACCACATGCAATTATTGGAGCCTCATGTTTAAATTATTTATTTTGATGGAATACATAAATTTGCATTATGTGTTTAGTACTGTATATTCTAATAACTCACAATATACTATAAGACTACAAAAACTGCCTCAGTAGTATTTGTCTGATTATGCTTTCTGTGACACTTAATACATCCTTGGCTGTCACACATTCCTTTACTAAGTCATCATAATTATTCCCCACTAATATCTACCTGTAAAACCAATGATGCCAATGTTATAAAAAATGAAACAGCTTTCCTGAAGACTAACACATGTGCATATTGATGTCATGTCCAGACTAATGTAATTATCCATCACGTCCCCATTCTTGGTGTATAATACTTAGTGTATCTTCTTTTATTGTATTTTTAAGCCTTGTAATTTCATTTCTTTTTACATGCCTGTTATCTGAATTTTTTTAAACATGTATGATTTTGCATTTTAGATCTGCTTAATGTGTGATTTATGAAGTGATGAAGCAGATTTTGTTGGCAGAGTTTGAAACACCATTATTGGCTGTTGTCTCAAGTTGTCACTGCTGGCTATGTCTGTGGAGTCTAATAATCTTGAATTGTTTGAAGAAGCCAGGATAGGTTCTGCAAAATTAAAAAAAAGTAATAATAATATACCATAACAGATTTGTTTTATTGGAGCCTGATATTTGTAAATTATTACTTATTATTTTTGTAGAAGGAAAAACAAAAGTCATTAGCTCATTTGTACTTTTGTATGTTATTATAGTGTGAATCTACATTTTATTCAGTGAGCCAGGGAAAATGCTGACTATTTACCAGAAATCACAAATCATTCCATCTTTCCTATGCTACCTTGTACATGTTGTACATAGACATTTCTGTACATCTTAATAGTTACTATGTATATATAAGAATAAAAAATATAGTTCTAATTCTCTCCTTATTTTTCCCAGTCTTTTAAAACTAAGCTGATGTACTGTATTTTGTGGCTTATAAGATTTGTTTTAGTTTCAATGGCTCGGCATCAGACGTAACTGGGAGAGCTACAGCCCACCCCACACCCCCGACTTATAGCTCCCATCACTGACCTTCAGTATATAGGGTGTAGGGTGGATTTGGAGACATTTTATGGAAAACAATGCATCTAAACTCCAGGTAAATAAGCTGTGAAATACGGGTATGTACTCAAAGATGCTCTAATCCTATCCTTTGAAGTATATACACAGGAAAGACAGAGGATTTGGGCTGAGAACTACTGTATCTACTTCTTTCTGGATTTACATAAGGAGAATGCTGGGCTTTCTGTTAGTCATTGGTTATTTTAGTTAAGATTACTTACCCCTTACATAGTACTTTGACTAGCAGCACTACTTTTTCATTAGAACTAGCAGTAACACCACTATATGAACTTTGGCTTATGATGATTCTGGATTATCTACTAATGTGTGTGTGTGTGTGGCTATAGGAGAGTGGGTGCAGGAGGAAAGAGGAGTGATTGGTGGAATGATGAGATAAAAGGTGTGATGAAAGAGAAAAAGGTAGCTTATAAGGGGTTTTTACAAAGCAGAAGTGATATAAGAAGGGAAGAATATATGGAAAGTAAAAGAAAAGTGAAGAGAGTGCAAAATGAGAGCAAATGATAAAGTGGGAGAGGCACTGTCAAGAAATTATACTGACAATAAGAAAAAATTTTGGAGTGAGATAAACAAGTTAAGAAGGCCTAGGGAATGAATGGATTTGTCAGTTAAAAACAGAGCAGGGGAGATAGTAGATGAGGAGCTGGAGATATTGGGTATATGATGGGAATATTTTGAGGTACTTTTAAATGTGTATGAAGAAAGGGAGGCAGTAATTTCATGCACTGGTCAGGGAGGCATAACATCTTTTAGGAGTGAAGAAGTCTTACTCATGGATATCTCATGGACAGGCGCCCTGCTCCTCTCTGTGAGAATTGTCAGGTTCCATTATCAGTCAGCCACATTCTGTTAGACTGCCCACTTTATCAACGAGCACGCAGAATTTACCTCCATCGTCGTCTTCGCTCCGCTGCTCTCTCTTTACCTTCCCTTCTCGCTGATGGACCCACCTTTCATCCGGACTCTCTCATTGACTTTTTGACAATAACTGACTTACTTCACAAACTCTGATACCTTCAGCCCTTTCTACCTCAATCTCTTGCTACCCTCTACCCCTGCACTATCCCCTGCCCCGCTGTTTTCTGTAACCTACTGATCATTCCTCCCCCCTCCTGCCGCCCAATACCCTCGCTTCCTTCCCTACCCTGCAGCGCTGTATAGCCCTTGTGGCTTAGTGCTTCTTTTTGATTATAATAATAATAGGAGTGAAGAAGAGCAGGATGTATGTGGGGGAGGTGCATGAAGCATTACATAGAATGAAAGAGGGTAAAGCAGCAGAAACTGATGGGATCATGATTGGGAATGATTAATATTTTTGTTTAATAAATGTATGAAAGAGAGGAAGGTACCTAGGGATTGGCAGAGTGCGTGTATAATTCCTTTATATAAAGGGAAGGGCCTCTTTAAGGGGGGCTCCTTGCAGCAGTAAAGAGGCTATCAGTCTGAGGAATTGGAAATCTTGGTCTTCTTCCTCCGGCCGAACCTAATTACCCCCCAATCCTCCCTTCCCTACCCCACCATTCCCATACTCCCCATTTTTCCCTTTCCTCCCCTTCCCTTGTTTCCTGTCCTGTTTGTAGCCTCTGGGGTCCTTCCCTCTGGCATTACAGTTTCTGGGTAGGGGGTGGCATGCCGGAGTTCATCTAACTCAGTGAGGTCCCTCGGGGGTGGTGTGGTTTGCTGTGGAATCTGAATTATCTGAAGGTGCCCTGCTCCCTTCCCGGATTTCCGGGAAGAGGGCGGGGTGCACTTAAGGTAATGGGTGTACCTCCAGAAGCTGCCTATCGGTTCTGAGAGGTGGCGGCCGAATGGGGGTATGCTTTGTGGCGGGTTTCCGACCACCCTTTCTTTTGTTTGTCAAGGTAGCTTGGTAGATGTGAGGCTGCTATCCCGGAGCGCTGGTTTACTGGTGTGAAGGGTAGGGTATGGCATGGGTTCCACGCTGCATCTTCACCTCCGGTGGGCTCAAGGCCCTCTCGGATGAAGGAGGGAGCCTTTGGCCCCTCCATGCCTCCTAGCGACTGTCCTTCCGCTGTCCCTTTTTTTTTTTCTTCTTTATTTCTTAAAATAATAAGAAAGGAGATATCACAGAAGATGCACCTATTATTATGGAGTTTTTGACCACTGAAACCCTTCCTCCTCTCAGGCCCCATTCTGATCCCACACCCTGTTCTGACCCGGCTTTGTTATTGGATCGTTCTCTCGACTTCTCATACCCCTGTACCTTCTGCCAGTGACACTCCATTGGGTACGTATTGGCATTTCGCTTTCTTCGGACTTTGTACAAGCCGAGGGAGTCCCACAAGGTTGTGTCCTCAGCACTACTCTTATTCTCTTAGCTATAAATGACCTCCCTTCCATTCATCCTTCGCATATTTGGTCATCACTTTATGTTGATGACTTTGCTATAGCTTATGCGGGCACTGACTGTTGACTAGTAGCAGCCTCCCTTTAAGTTGTGATAGACCGAGTTTCCCTTTGGACCACTTCTCATGGGTTTAAATTTTTTCGTACAAAAACCTGATTCATTACCTTCACAAGACATCCACTTATTCTGGATACTCCCTTGCACTTACACGGTTCACATATTCCGGCATGTGATATGGTCAAGTTTCTGGGCCTGCTCTTTGATCGCCGGCTGACATGGAGACCTCACATTTCTTCTTTAAAGATAACTTGCCATGGTTGCCTAAATCTCCTTAAGGTTCTCGCACATTGTTCATGGTGAGCTGATCGTTGCAATCTCCTCCGTTTGCATTCTACCCTAGTCTTGTCCAAGCTAGATTATGGTGACCAAATCTATTCTGCAGCCCTCCCACAACTCTTAGATCACATTCATCACTATGGTCTCTGTCTGTGCCTTGGTGCCTTTCGTTCATTCCCTGTTGAGAGCCTCTATGCAGAAGCGAATATTCCATCCTTGTCCGATCGCCGTGATGCTCATTACCTTTGCTGTTATGCTAGATCTCATGACCTCCACAATCCTTCTGTACATAGGATAGTCACTGATGTTAGTAGATGTTCTTTATTTGTTCGTCACCCCTGTTTACTCTGTCCCTTTTCTCTCCTCCTATATTCACTCTTGTCTTTTCTTCAGTTACCATCTTTCTACGTTCATGTAGCATCTCACTATTCCCTGCCCCCTTGAGAAGTTCCAGCTGTTCGTGTCTGTTCTTTCCCACTGCCATGTGCAAAAGACCAACTACCTATGGTGGCTTCCTGCTCTCTTTTTCTTGACCACTTCCACTCTCATTCTCATGCCATCGCAGTGTACACTGATAGTTCTAAATCTTCTGACGGCGTCGGATTTGCAGCGGTGTTTCCAGACAGTGTCCTCCACTAGTAAGACACCAGTAGAAATGGTATTTCATAGGAATTTTAAAGTCCTTGTATTGGCTGTTATATGTCATTTCCTAAGATGCCTGCTGGTGAACTTCAAGGAGATTACCTGGAGTTTACCTGGAGAGGGTTTCGGGGGTCAACACCCCCGTGGCCCAGTCTGAGACCATGCCTCATGGTGGATCAGGGTCTGATCAACCAGGCTGTTACTACTGGCCGCACACAAGCTGATGTACGAACCACAGCCTTGTTGGTCAGGTACTGACTTTAGGTGTCTGCCCACTGTCTTCTTGAAGACAGCCAGGGGTCTACTGGTAATCCCCCTTATGCATGCTGGGAGGCAATTGAACAGTCTTGGGCCCCAGACACCAATTGTGTTGTCTCTCAGTGTACTCGTGGCACCCCTGCTTTTCATCTGGGGAATGTTGCATCTCCTGCCAAGTCTGCTTTCATATGGAGTGATTTTCATGTGCAGGTTTGGTACCAATCCCTCCAGGACCTTCCAAGCATATATTATCATGTATCTCTCTCCCCTGCATTCGAGGGAATATCAATCAAGGACCTTCAACCGTTTCCAGTAGTTTAGGTGCCTTATCGCACTTATGTGTGCCATGAAAGTTCTTTGTACACTCTCCAGGTCTGCAATGTTGCCAGCCTTGAAGGGAGCCATTAATGTACAGCAGTATTCCAGCCTAGAGAGCACAAACAATTTGAAGAGAATCATCATGGGCTTGGCATCCCTAGTTTTGAAGGTTCTCCATCCTATCATTTTCCTAGCAGATGAGGTAGATACATTGTTATGGTCTTTGAAGGCGAGATCCTCTGACATTATCACTCCCAGGTCCTTCACATTACTTTTCTGCTCTATTGTTTGGTTAGAATTTGTGGTATACCTTGACACATTTTTAAATTCTTTGAAGTTTTCCATATCTGAGTAGTTGAAATTTCTCCTCGTTGAACCTCATATTGTTTTGAGTGGCCCATTCGAAGATTTGGTTGATGTCCGCTTGGAGTCTCGAAGTGTCTTCGATGGAGGGCACTGCCATGGTGATCTGGGTGTCATCTGCAAAGGAAGACATGGAGCTTTGGCTTATATCTCTATGTCAGAAATGAGGATAAGGAGTAGAATGGGAGCGAGTACCTGTGCCTTGTGGAACAGAGCTTTTTACCATAGCTGCCTGGGACTTTACTCTGTTTACTATTACTCTTTGTGTTCTATTTGTCAGGAAGTTGTAGATCTACCAACTTTTCCCGTTATTCCTTTATCCCGCATTTTGTGTGCTATTACACCATGGTCACACTTGTCGAAAGCTTTTGCAAAGTCTGTGTATACTACATCTGTATTTTGTTTATCCTCTACAGCATCTAGGACCTTGTCATAGTGGTCCAGTAGCTGGGACAGGCAGGAGCGACCTGCTCTAAACCTGTGTTGCCCTGGGTTGTGTAACTGATAGGTATGTAGGTGGTTGGCTATCTTGCTTCTTAGAACCCTCTCAAAGATTTTTATGATATGGGATGTTAGTGCTATCGGTCTGTAGTTCTTTGCAAGTGCTTTACTGCCACCTTTGTGGCATGGGGCTATGTTGTTTTTAGTGTGTGTGGGATGACCCCTGTGTCCATGATGCTGTGTATGCAATAAATTTTGGAAGGGATGATTATGGAGGTATTAGGTAGAAGGGATGATTGTGGAAGTATTAGGGGTTAGGAACTACAAAGTGTTAATTAGAGGTTTTGGTAATGTGATATGGAAAAGGCATATAGGAGTGGAGAGCAACCACTGATTCCAACAGTACCAGAAGCTGTAAGCAGTGGTTTAGAGGAACTGCGCACAATAGATAATAGTGGTAATAAAGTTATGGATCAGGTTAGCATGCAGGAAGAACCTCCTGGGAGGTTTGACAAGGAAAATAGCAGCGTGAAAGAAGAGGGGGCATCTCAGGACAGTGCTAACCCTCTATCTCTCTGGCATCCCAGAAGAGTTGTTGATGTAATTTAGAAAAGGAGGAATGAAAGGTGTTGGGAGCAGTGAGAGGATTAAATGCTGTTTGTTATATTCATTCATTTATAGCTGTGTTGTTGTTATTGAGCTGGGCTTTTATTAACCTACAACCATAACAGTCAGGTTTCTCGGCCTTCTGTTTGACCGTAGGTTATCCTAGAAACCTCACATTACCTCTCTGAAGGCAACTTGCCATAGTCGGTTGAACCTCCTTAAAACCTTCGGATCACGTGGTTCGGAGTTTTGAATATATAGTAGTTACAAGTGGAGAGGGGAACAAGAATTGAATGGAAAAAGCCAAACTATAAAAGGGGGGACTACACAGGTATGAGGAACTTCCTGCAGGAGGTTCAGTGGGACAGAGAGCTGGTAGGAAAGTCAGTAAACAAGATGATGGAATATGTAACTAACAAAATGCAAGGAGGCAGAGGAAAGGTTTGTTCCTAAGGGCAATAGAAATAATGGGAAGACCAAAGCGAGTCCTTGGTTTACCCAAAGGTGTAGGGAGGCAAAAACTAAGTGCACCAGAGAATGGAAAAGATACAGGAGGCAAAAGACCCAGGAAAATAAAGAGATTAGTCGTAGAGTCAGAAACGAGTATGCACAGATAAGGAGAGAGGCCCAGCGACAGTACGAAAACGATATAGCATCGAAAGTAAAGTCTGACCCGAAACTGCTGTATAGCCACATTAGGAGGAAGACAACAGTCAAAGACCAGGTAACCAGGCTAAGGAAAGAAGGTGGGGAATGCACAAGAAACGATCAAGAGGTATGTGAGGAGCTGAACATGCGATTTAAGCATTTACAGTGGAGACAGGAAGGCCTCTGTGAGGACAGAACAGAGGGGGACACCTGCAAGGAACATACCAAGAAGTGTTAGATGACATACAACTGAGGAGGAGGTGAAGCTGCTAAGGGACATTGATACTTCAAAGGCAATGGGACCAGACAACATCTCCTTGTGGGTCCTTAGAGAGGGAGCAGAAATGCTGTGTGTGCCACTAACCACAATTTTCAACACATCCCTTGAAACTGGGCAACTACCTGAGGTATGGAAGACAGCAAATATAGTTCCCATTTTTAAAAATTGAGACAGAAAAGAGGCACTAAACTATAGACCAGTGTCACTGATGTGTACAGTATGCAGAGTCATGGAGAAGATTATCAGGAGAGTGGTGGAGCACCTGTAATGGAACAAGAGTATAAACGCTAACCAGCATGGATTTATGGAAGGCAAATCCTGTGTCACAAACCTTCTGGAGCTTTATGATAAAGTAACAGAAGTAAGACACGAAAGAGAGGGGTGGGTTGATTTCATCTTCTTGGACTGCAAGAAGGCCTTTGACACAGTTTCTCACAAGAGATTAGTGCGGAAGCTAGAGGATCAGGTGCATATAACAGGAAGGGCACTGCAATAGATCAGAGAATACCTGACAGGGAGGCAACAACGAGTCATGGTACGTGATGAGGTATCACAGTGGGCACCTGTGACGAGCAAGGTCCCACAGGAGTCAGTCCTAGGACCAGTGCTATTTTTGGAGTCCTCTTCAAGGGGGGCTCCTTGGCATGGTGAAGAGGCTCTTGGTATGAGGAATTAGACCTTGTTGGTCTCCTTCCTCAGACCGAACCTAATTACCCCCCAATCCCCCCTTCCCTATCCCATCCTCCCTTTTTCCTTTCCTCTCCTCCTCCCCATCCCTCCCTTATTCTCTTCCTCTTTTTGGCCTTTGGGATTCTTCCCACAGGCCTACTGGTTCCTAGGTAGAGGGAAGGGTACCGGGGTCAATCCCATTCCGTTGAGGTTTTTGGCGGTGGTGTAGTTTGCCATGGAATCTGGATTACCTGGGGATATCCTGTTCCCTCTCCGGTCTTCCGGGGGGTGGCTTTGGGTGTCTTTCGGGCGATGGGTGTATCTCTGGAGGCCGCCTTTCGGATTCCGGGGGTGGTGGCCAAAGGAGGTATGCTTTGTGGTGGATATCCGGCCGCCCTCTCTTTTGTCCACCGAGGTAGCTCCGCAGATGTGAGGTTGCTATCCTGGATTGCTGGTTTACTGGCATGAAGGGTAGGGTATGGTACGGGTTCCATGCCACATCTGCACTACTTGCGGTGTTGAGGTCCTCTTGGGTGCAGAGGGTGATTTCTGGCCCTTTCATTCCTCCTAGGAACTATTCCTCCCCATTCCCCCCTTTTCTTTTTTTTCTTTTCTTTTCTTCTTTCTTTTTTTTTTCTTAAAAACAAAAAGAAAGAAGTAACCTAACCATGGAAGCCCTAATCCATGAACCTACTACCCCCGGGCCCCTTACTGATACTGCACCCCATTCTGACCCTGCCTCGTTTTTTGACCACTCTTTGGACACTCCTGATGCCCCTGTACCTCTTGCTGGTGCTGTTTCATCACCAGGTTCAGGTACCGGGGTCTCGACTGACTCCTCCGATTTGTCTGACCTCCGCCCTCCTTTGACTATGCTTCCGGCCTCTTCCTCTATGGTGCGGCAATTTTCAAATCGCCAGCCCATCCCACGTCGGAAAATCTTTGGTCCCACTTCTAAATGCCAACAACAAGCTCCTGATGATGTTATTTCGTTACCTTCCCATTCTACTAGGAAAAGACCGACATGTCATGCACTCCTTCTCCACACTCAGTTTCGGACCACACAATGGACTAAATTCTTTAAGACCTGGAGTTTACCTGGAGAGAGTTCCGGGGGTCAACGCCCCCGCGGCCCGGTCTGTGACCAGGCCTCCTGGTGGATCAGAGCCTGATCAACCAGGCTGTTACTGCTGGCTGCACGCAAACCAACATATGAGCCACAGCCCGGCTGGTCAGGAACCGACTTCAGGTGCTTGTCCAGTGCCAGCTTGAAGACTGCCAGAGGTCTGTTGGTAATCCCCCTTATGTATGCTGGGAGGCAGATGAACAGTCTCGGGCCCCTGACACTTATTGTATGGTCTCTTAACGTGCTAGTGACACCCCTGCTTTTCATTGGGGGGATGTTGCATCGTCTGCCAAGTCTTTTGCTTTTGTAGTGAGTGATTTTCGTGTGCAAGTTCGGTACTAGTCCCTCTAGGATTTTCCAGGTGTATATAATCATGTATCTCTCCCGCCTGCGTTCCAGGGAATACAGGTTTAGGAACCTCAAGTGCTCCCAGTAATTGAGGTGTTTTATCTCCGTTATGTGTGCCATGAAGGTTCTCTGTACATTTTCTAGGTCAGCAATTTCACCTGCCTTGAAAGGTGCTGTTAGTGTGCAGCAATATTCCAGCCTAGATAGAACAAGTGACCTGAAGAGTGTCATCATGGGCTTGGCCTCCCTAGTTTTGAAGGTTCTCATTATCCATCCTGTCATTTTTCTAGCAGATGCGATTGATACAATGTTATGGTCCTTGAAGGTGAGATCCTCCGACATGATCACTCCCAGGTCTTTGACGTTGGTGTTTCGCTCTATTTTGTGGCCAGAATTTGTTTTGTACTCTGATGAAGATTTAATTTCCTCGTGTTTACCATATCTGAGTAATTGAAATTTCTCATCGTTGAACTTCATATTGTTTTCTGCAGCCCACTGAAAGATTTGGTTGATGTCCGCCTGGAGCCTTGCAGTGTCTGCAATGGAAGACACTGTCATGCAGATTCGGGTGTCATCTGCAAAGGAAGACACGGTGCTGTGGCTGACATCCTTGTCTATGTCAGATATGAGGATGAGGAACAAGATGGGAGTGAGTACTGTGCCTTGTGGAACAGAGCTTTTCACCGTAGCTGCCTCGGACTTTACTCTGTTGATGACTACTCTCTGTGTTCTGTTAGTGAGGAAATTATAGATCCATCGACCAACTTTTCCTGTTATTCCTTTAGCACGCATTTTGTGCGCTATTACGCCATGGTCACACTTGTCGAAGGCTTTTGCAAAGTCTGTATATATTACATCTGCATTCTTTTTGTCTTCTAGTGCATTTAGGACCTTGTCGTAGTGATCCAATAGTTGAGACAGACAGGAGCGACCTGTTCTAAACCCATATTGCCCTGGGTTGTGTAACTGATGGGTTTCTAGATGGGTGGTGATCTTGCTTCTTAGGACCCTTTCAAAGATTTTTATGATATGGGATGTTAGTGCTATCGGTCTGTAGTTCTTTGCTGTTGCTTTACTGCCCCCTTTGTGGAGTGGGGCTATGTCTGTTGTTTTTAGTAACTGTGGGACGACCCCCGTGTCCATGCTCCCTCTCCATAGGATGGAAAAGGCTCGTGATAGGGGCTTCTTGCAGTTCTTGATGAACACGGAGTTCCATGAGTCTGGCCCTGGGGCAGAGTGCATGGGCATGTCATTTATCGCCTGTTCGAAGTCATTTGGCGTCAGGATAACATCGGATAGGCTTGTGTTAACAAAATTTTGTGGCTCTCTCATAAAAAATTCATTTTGATTTTCGACTCTCAGTCTGGTTAGCGGCTTGCTAAAAACTGAGTCATATTGGGACTTGAGTAGCTCACTCATTTCGTTGCTGTCATCTGTGTAGGACCCATCTTGTTTAAGTAGGGGCCCAATACTGGACGTTGTTCTCGACTTTGATTTGGCATAGGAGAAGAAATACTTTGGGTTTCTTTCGATTTCATTTATGGCTTTTAGTTCTTCCCGCGATTCCTGACTCCTATAAGATTCTTTTAGCTTAAGTTCGATGCTTGCTATTTCTCTGACCAGTGTCTCCCTACGCATTTCAGATATATTGACCTCTTTTAGCCGCTCTGTTATTCTTTTCCGTCGCCTGTAAAGGGAGCACCTGTCTCTTTCTATTTTACATCTACTCCTCCTTTTTCTTAGAGGAATAAGCCTTGTGCATACATCGAGTGCCACCAAGTTAATCTGTTCTAGGCATAAGTTGGGGTATGTGTTGCTTAGTATATCTTCCCAGCTTATATCGGTTAGGACTTGGTTTACTTGGTCCCACTTTATGTTTTTGTTATTGAAGTTGAATTTGGTGAATGCTCCCTCGTGACTAGTCTCATTTTGTCGGTCTGGGGCTCCACGCATACATGTCTGAACCTCAATTATGTTGTGATCTGAGTATATTGTTTTTGATATGGTGACATTTCGTATCAGATCATCATTGTTAGTGAAGATGAGGTCTAGTGTATTCTCCAGTCTAGTAGGCTCTATTATTTGCTGGTTTAAATTGAATTTTGTGCAGAGATTTAAAAGTTCGTGTGAGTGTGAGTTTTCATCAGAGCTGCCTCCTGGTGTTATTATATTATTTGCTATATTCCTCCATTTTAGGTGCCTTAAGTTGAAATCCCCCAGGAGCAAGATGTTGGGTGCACGAGCTGGAAGATTTTCCAGACAGTGGTCAATTTTTAACAGCTGTTCCTGGAATTGCTGGGATGTTGCATCCGGAGGCTTGTAGACTACCACAATGACTAGGTTTTGGTTCTCGACCTTTACTGCTAAAACTTCCACTACATCATTTGAGGCATTAAGCAGTTCTGTGCAAACAAGTGACTCTGCAATGTACAGGTCAACCCCCCCCCCCTTTTGCCTGTTCACTCTGTCACATCTGTATAGGTTGTAACCTGGGATCCATATTTCGTTGTCCAAGTGATCCTTTATGTGGGTCTCAGTGAAAGCCGCGAACATTGCCTTTGCCTCTGCAAGCAGTCCACGGATGAAAGGTATTTTGTTGTTTGTTGCTGGCTTTAGACCCTGTATATTTGCAAAGACGAATGTCATTGGACTGGTGGTATTGTTGGTACTGGGGGGGGGATTTTTTTTCCGGCATTAGTATCTGTATCTGTTGGTTTGGAGTGGAGGCCATCGACTGTGGTTCCACTCCAGGAATGACTGGATTTGGTGTACGATTTCTGCCATTTCCTGCCAGTTTTTTTTTCCTTCCTGGCACTAAAAAGCCTCTCCCTCTTGAGTGGCTGTGGCTACCCAGGTTTTCCCATGGCCTGGATGTTTTGTATCTTTTTGTCCCCTTTAGATGGTGTGCCTGGCAATTTAATTTATAGCACAGTCTTTCCTGTACTGAAGAGGTACACAGTTCAGGGTGAAAAAGCTTACAGGAAGGGAGTTTGCATTTTCCTGATGTCATATGGGCATGGCATTTTCTAGGGTGGTCATAGTTGCACGTCCCATCTGTTTTTCCAGATTTCTCATGTCTGCAGATACCAAGTGCATAGTATGTGCACAGGCTTGGTTTCCGTTTGCCTTGGGTTTCTGTGACTGTATTCCCTGTTGGTGCATGTTTCCCTGTCTTATTCCTATCCTCCCTAGCACCAACAATGGAGCTCCCACCAGTTGTTTTTGGTAATATATCCTCACTATTGCTAGTGGAGTCCTCTTGTTTGCTATTTCCTGTGGTATTTCTAGTTTGCAATATTGGTTTTATCTTATCTTTGACTACACTTGTTTCCCCACTACGGCTCCTGTCCCCTATGAGGTCATTTATATGTGTTCCTTCCTGCGTATAATTCCCTTTCGCCATCCAATGCCCCGCTGTTCTCCGTAACCTATTACTCATCCATCTCCCTTTTGCCAACTGATACCCTCTCTTCCTTCCTGCCCTGCAGCGCTGTATAGCCCTTGTGGTTTAGCGGTTCTTTTTGATTATAATAATAATATTTTTGGCGTATGTGAACGATATGATGGAAGGGTTAGACTCAGAAGTGTCCCTGTTTGCAGACGTGAAGTTAATAAGTTACAAAGGTATTTACAGATTACAGAGGTACATAATGGGTCCAGGGACTGGGCCCCCAAAGTTTTGATAGCTGAACTAGGTACAAAGGTAATGAACTCACAAGTTACAAAGGTAATGAATCCTGTAATAATGGTTACTTACGTTTATACATGGCTACAATCGTGAACAAATTATAGAGTAATGAGCAATTCACACTTCCACACCCGGTCACAACTGTAATGAGTTATTGGTGCAAATATTGATTGTTGAGTCACACACACACACACACACACACACACACACACACACACACACACACACAAACCCTGCTCCAGAGCGATTATCATACACACAACACCTAGCAGTAGTAGGAAGATAAAATTTGTAGGAGCAAGGAATAGGCAGGAGGATTAAGTCGTGGCTAATGGGACTACAGCCCTGACAACAGTTTCGAGAGATAATGTTTTAGGACACAAAGACAGTACAATCTGAGAAGCAAGTATTGGGTACACATGTAGTAAAAGGTAGTATATAACTGGGTGAAAGAATGACTTGTTAACATACGCTAGTATTATAATTATTAGAATTACTCTCAGTGTTAATGGTATCTTATTAGTATTATGGATACACAGAGGTGAATTGTATTTCTGGGACATATAAACAACTGACGTGCTCACACACACACGCGTGCACACACATACACTTGGGGACAGGAGCTGAGTCTCGACCCCTGAAACCACAACTAGGTGAGTACACACAGCTGATCCTTGGAATTTGACCGCGTCCCCTCACCCCCCCACACACCTTTCCCTCCCCCACAGACCTTTCCCCTCCCCCGCTCTTGCCTTCACTCCCTACTCTCTCCTATCTTTCCCTCTTCCCCTCCCTCGCGTTTCTCTCTCTCATAGCCTTTTTACCTCCCCTTCCCCCTACTCTTTCTCTCTCTCTCTCTCTCTCTCTCTCTCTCTCTCTCTCTCTCTCTCTCTCTCTCTCCCTCACTCCCATAACCCTATCTCACCCTCCTCTCTCTCTATAGGCTTCTCTCTCCATCTCTCCATTTCTCTCTCTTATAGCCTTTTCCCTCACCCTCCTTTCTCCCTCTCTCTCTCCCTCTCCCTCTCTTTCTCCCTCTCTCTACCCTTTCTCTCCCCCTCACATTTCTCTCTCTCTCCCCCTTGGTCTTATCCCTCACCCCCATACTCTCTCCTCTCTCTCCCTCTTTCTACCCTTTCTCTCTCCTCTCTCTCCCTCTTTCTACCCTTTCTCTCTCCCCCTCGCACCCTCTCCCTCCTCTAGCCTTCTGTCTGTGGTAAAAAAAAAAAAAAATGGGTGGCCCTAGAGGACGGAAAACCAGAGATCTGGTAGACGAACCAGGGAGGAAAGACTGGGAGTTAGAGCTCCAAAAAAGGGAGGAAGAGTGGGGAAGGAAGATAGTAGAGCTTGGTAAGAAAATGGAGGAGTGGATAGCTGAAGAGTGCAGGAAGTGGGAAGTACAGGTCTTAGCAGCAGAAGCTAGGATACAGTGCTTAGAAGAGAAACTGCAAAGCCTGAAACAGATTAGAGAGATAAATGACAATTCAGATGTGACATCAGGAAATTCAATGTCAGGCGCAGACAAGGGGACGGTAAGCAACAACGGAGACATGACGTACACGAAGGCCCTATCAGACCCACATGGGGCCAGGGAAAAGACGAGGAGCACACTAAGATCAAATGACAGGTCCGAAGACAATGAAGGTATGCTATATGCAGAGATTCTAACAGCCAACTGCAGTAGCAAGGGACAGCTGGTCATGAAAGACAGTTCACTGAGAATAGAAGTTTCAGATATGACAGGGACTGAAGGCAAGAACATGTCAATGGAAGGAAATAAAATGCCTCAGAGAAAGCAGATGGAGACTCAGTGGGAGGAGGAAAGGGCGAGGTCAGTTTTTGTGTACGGGCTCCAAGAAGCCAAGGGGGACAACTTTGAAGAAATAAAACAGGAGGAGAAAAAATGATTGAAGGCATCATGAAAACAATAGGTGAGGGCGATATGACCCAGGTGACAAATTTTCAGAGAATTGGGTGGTTTGCGAGTGGAAGGATACGGCCTGTCAGAGTAACTTTCAAGGAAGAATCAGTTCGAACCAGGATTCTGCAAGAGAAAGCAAGACTGAGGGACAAACAGGGGTACCAGAGAGTATACCTCGACCACGACAGAACACAAGAAGAAAGGACTACACTGAAAGAGAGGGTATAGAGACGCAAGGAGGAACGAGAGGCAATGACGAAAATGAGCAGGACCCAGACACAGGAGGAAGGGCAAACACACCCCACAGAATCTCCCACCAAAAGACTCCAACCACGACATTCCCAACGCAACTGAGCAACCTATACAACCCACTCACTGTTCCCTCTGCCACCAACCCCCATATCAAAAACCTCACCCCAACAGCTGTCCCTTATGGGCATTCTGACCCCACCCCCATCATCACAAACCCCACCAACACCACAGCCCCATATAGGCCACCACCAAGGCTCTCGCTCCCCCAACCCCAATATTCTTGCATGACCACAATGATAGAAAAGAAACTGAAAGTTTGGTACACAAACGCGGATGGAATAATGAATAAACATGAGGAGTGGAACGAAAGAATCAGTGAAAAATCCCCAGACATCATAGCAGTCACAGAAACAAAACTCGCTGAGACAATAACAGACACAATCTTCCCAATGGGATATCAGATCCTGAGGAAAGATAGAAGGAGTAGAGGGGGAGGAGGGGTTGCACCACTCATAAAACACCGATGGGGATTTGAGGAAATGGAAGGCATGGACATGATTGGAGAAAGAGACTACATTGTAGGTACAATTCAGTCCGGAGAACATAAAGTAGTCATTGGAGTGATGTATAACCCACCACAGAACTGCAGGAGGCCAAGAGAGGAGTATGAAGAAAACAACAGGGTGATGGTGGACACACTGGCTGAGGTGGCAAGAAGAGCTCACTCGAGCACAGCAAAGTTACTGGTAATGGGGGATTTCAACCACAGGGAGATCGACTGGGAAAACCTGGAGCCACATGGGGGTCCCGAAACATGGAGAGCCAAGATGATGGATGTGGTACTTGAAAACCTCATGCATCAACATGTCAGGGACACAACCAGAGAGAGAGGGGAGGATGAGCCAGCAAGACTTGATCTTGTGTTCACCCTGAGCAGTTCAGACATTGAAGACATCACTTACGAGAGGCCCCTTGGAGCTAGCGATCACGTGGTTCTGAGTTTTGATTATATAGTAGAGTTACAAGTGGAGAAGGTAACAGGAACTGAAGGGGACAGGCCAAACTATAAAAGGGGGGACTACACAGGTATGAGAAACTTCCTGCAGGAGGTTTAGTGGGACAGAGAAATGATGGAATATGTGGCAACAAAGTGCAAGGAGGCAGAGGAAAGTTTTGTTCCCAAGGGAAACAGAAATAATAGGAAGACCAAAACGAGTCCTTGGTTTACCCGAAGGTGTAGGGAGGCAAAAACTAAGTGCAACAGAGAATGGAAAAGGTACAGGAGGCATAGGACCCAGGAAAACAAGGAGATTAGTAGAAGAGCCAGAAACGAGTATGCACAGATAAGGAGGGAGGCCCAGCGACAGTATGAAAACGACATAGCATCGAAAGTCAAATCTGACCCGAAACTGCTGTATAGCCACATTAGGAGGAAGACAACAGTCAAGGACCAGGTGATAAGGCTGAGGAAAGAAGGTGGAGAACTCACAAGAAACGATCAAGAGGTATGTGAGGAGCTCAACACGAGATTTAAGGAAGTATTTACAGTAGAGACAGGAAGGACTCTGGGGGGACAGACCAGATGGGGACACCAGCAAGGAATACACCAACAAGTGTTGGATGACATACATACAGATGAGGAGGAGGTGAAGAAACTGCTAAGGGACATCGATACCTCAAAGGCAATGGGACCGGACAACATCTCCCCATGGGTCCTTAGAGAGGGAGCAGATATGTTGTGCGTGCCACTTACCACAATCTTCAACACGTCCCTGGAAACTGGGCAACTACCTGAGGTATGGAAGACGGCAAATGTAGTTCCCATTTTTAAAAAAGGAGACAGAAAAGAGGCACTAAACTATAGACCTGTGTCATTGACGTGTATAGTATGCAAAATTATGGAGAAGATTATCAGGAGGAGAGTGGTGGAGCACGTGGAACTGAACAAGAGTATAAATGCCAACCAGCACGGATTCACGGAAGGCAAATCCTGTGTCACAAACCTTCTGGAGTTTTATGATAAAATAACAGAAGTAAGACATGAGAGAGAGGGGTGGGTTGATTGCATCTTCTTGGACTGCAAGAAGGCCTTTGACACAGTTCCTCACAAGAGATTAGTGCAGAAGCTAGAGCATCAGGCGCATATAACAGGAAGGGCACTGCAATGGATCACAGAATACCTGACAGGGAGGCAACAACGAGTCATGGTACGTAATGATGTATCACAGTGGGCACCTGTGACGAGCGGGGTCCCACAGGGGTCGGTCCTAGGACCAGTGCTATTTTTGGTATATGTGAACGACATGATGGAAGGGTTAGACTCAGAAGTGTCCCTGTTTGCAGATGATGTGAAGTTAATGAGGAGAATTAAATCTGATTAGGAGCAGGCAGGACTTCAAAGAGACCTGGACAGACTGGACACCTGGTCCAGCAAATGGCTTCTCGAATTTAATCCTGCCAAATGCAAAGTCATGAAGATAGGGGAAGGGCACAGAAGACCACAGACAGAGTATAGGCTAGGTGGCCAAAGACTGCAAACCTCACTCAAGGAGAAAGATCTTGGGGTGAGTATAACACCGAGCATGTCTCCGGAAGCACACATCAATCAGATAACTGCTGCAGCATATGGGCGCCTGGCAAACCTGAGAACAGCATTCCGATACCTTAGTAAGGAATCGTTCAAGACACTGTACACCGTGTATGTCAGGCCCATACTGGAGTATGCAGCACCTGTTTGGAACCCATACTTGATAAAGCACGTCAAGAAACTAGAGAAAGTACAAAGGTTTGCCACAAGGTTAGTTCCAGAGCTAAGGGGAATGTCCTATGAAGAAAGATTAAGGGAAATCGGCCTGACGACACTGGAGGACAGGAGGGTCAGGGGAGACATGATAACGACATATAAAATACTGCATGGAATAGACAAGGTGGACAAAGACAGGATGTTCCAGGGAGGGGACACAGAAACAAGAGGCCACAATTGGAAGTTGAAGACACAAATGAGTCAGAGAGATATTAGGAAGTATTTCTTCAGTCATAGAGTTGTAAGGCAGTGGAATAGCCTAGAAAATGACGTAGTGGAGGCAGGAACCATACACAGTTTTAAGACGAGGTTTGATAAAGCTCATGGAGCGGGGAGAGAGAGGGCCCAGTAGCAACCGGTGAAGAGGCGGGGCCAGGAGCTAAGACTCGACCCCTGCAACCACAAATAGGTGAGTACACACACACACACACACACACTACCAACAAGTGTTGGATGACATACGAACAACTGAGGAGGAGGTGAAGAAGCTCTTAAGTGACCTTGACACCTCAAAGGCGATGGGACCGGACAACATCTCCCCATGGGTCCTTAGAGAAGGAGCAGAGATGCTGTGTGTGCCTCTAACCACAATCTTCAACACATCCCTTGAAACTGGGCAACTACCTGAGAAATGGAAGACAGCTAATGTAGTCCCCATATTTAAGAAAGGAAACAGAAACGAGGCACTAAACTACAGACCTGTGTCTCTGACATGTATTGTGTGCAAAGTCATGGAGAAGATTATCAGGAGGAGAGTGGTCGAACACCTGGAAAGGAACAAGATTATAAATGAAAACTAGCATGGGTTCATGGAAGGCAAATCTTGTATCACAAACCTCCTGTAGTTTTATGACAAGGTAACAGAAGTAAGACACGAGAGAGAGGGGTGGGTAGATTGCGTTTTCCTAGACTGCAGGAAGGCCTTTGACACAGTTCCCCACAAGAGATTAGTGCGGAAGCTGGAGGATCAGGCACACGTAAAAGGAAGGGCACTGCAATGGATAAGGGAATACCTGACAGGGAGGCAGCAACGAGTCATGGTACGTGAAGAGGTATCACAGTGGGCGCCTGTTACGAGCAGGGTCCCACAGGGGTCAGTTCTAGGACCAGTGCTATTTTTGATATATGTGAACGACATGATGGAAGGAATAGACTCTGAAGTGTCCCTGTTCGCAGATGACGTGAAGTTGATGAGAAGAATTAAATCGGACGAGGATGAGGCAGGACTGCAAAGAGACCTGGAGAGGCTGGACATGTGGTCCAGTAACTGGCTTTCTCGAATTCAATCCAGCCAAATGCAAAGTCATGAAGATTGGGGAGGGGCAAAGAAGACCGCAGACAGAGTATAGGCTAGGTGGACAAAGACTACAGACCTCACTCAGGGAGAAAGACCTTGGGGTGACCATAACACCGAGCACATTACCGGAGGCACACATCAACCAAATAACCGCTGCAGCATACGGGCGCCTGGCAAACCTGAGAATAGCGTTCCGATACCTTAATAAGGAATCGTTCAAGACACTGTACACTGTGTATGTTAGGCCCATACTGGAGTATGCAGCACCAGTCTGGAACCCACACCTGGTCAAGCACGTCAAGAAGTTAGAGAAAGTACAAAGGTTTGCAACAAGGCTAGTCCCAGAGCTCAAGGGAATGTCGTACGAGGAAAGGTTAAGGGAAATCGGACTGACGACACTGGAGGACAGAAGGGTCAGGGGAGACATGATAACGACATACAAGATACTGCGGGGAATAGACAAGGTGGACAGAGATAGGATGTTCCAGAGAGGGGACACAGGGACAAGGGGTCACAACTGGAAGCTGAAGACTCAAACGAGTCACAGGGACGTTAGGAAGTATTTCTTCAGTCATAGAGTTGTCAGCAAGTGGAATAGCCTAGCAAGTGAAGTAGTGGAGGCAGGAACCATACATAGTTTTAAGAAGAGGTATGACAAAGCTCAGGAAGCAGAGAGAGAGAGGATCCAGTAGCGATCAGTGAAGAGGCGGGGCCAGGAGCTGAGTCTCGACCCCTGCAACCACAATTAGGTGAGTACAATTAGGTGAGTACACACACACACACACACACACAGGTGGAGAGACAGGATGTTCCAGAGAGGGAACACAGAAACATGGGGTCACAATTGGAAGTTGAGCCAGATGAGTCAAAGGGCTGTTAGGAAGTATTTCTTCAGTCATAGAGCAATCAGAAAGTGGAATAGCTTAGCAAGTGAGGTAGTGGAGGCAGGAACCATACATAGCTTTAAGATGAGGTATGATAAAGTTCATGGAGCAGGGAGAGAGAGGAACTAGTAGTGCTCGGTGAAGAGGCGTGGCTAGGAGCTGAGTCTCGACCCCTGCAACCACAATTAGGTGAGTACAGTTAGGTGAGTACGTTCTTTTTCTGTTCATCGCCCCTATTTACTCCGTCTGTTTTCTCTTCGCCAACATTCACTTTTGTCTTCTCTTCAGTTACCACCTTTCTGTGTTCATGTAGTATCTCACTTTTACCTTTTCCCTTGGTAAGTTCCGACGGTTTGTGTCTGTTCTTTCCCACTGCCATGCGCGAAAGCCCAACTGCCTACGGTGGCTTCTCGCTCTCTTTTTCTTAATATAAGATAAGATAAGATAAGATTTCGTTCGGATTTTTAACCCCGGAGGGTTAGCAACCCAGGATAACCCAAGAAAGTCAGTGCGTCATCGAGGACTGTCTAACTTATTTTCATTGGGGTCCTTAATCTTGTCCCCCAGGATGCGACCCACACCAGTCGACTAACACCCAGGTACCTATTTGCTGCTAGGTGAACAGGACAATAGGTGTAAGGAAACGTGTCGGAATTTCCACCCGCCGGGAATCGAACCCGGGCCCTCCGTGTGTGAAGCGGGAGCTTTAGCCACCAGACCACCGGGCCACCGGGCCACCAACGTTAACCACGTCCGATCTCATTCTCATGCCATTGCAGTGTACACCGATGGTTCTAAGTCTTCTGATGGTTTAGGATTCGCAGCAGCGTTTCCGGACAGCGTCGTGCGAGGGCATTTATTATCCCAGGCTAACATTTTTATGGGTGAATTGTATGCCATTCTCGTAGCACTTATCCGTATTGCTTCTATGCCTGTGTGACCACATGTGGTCGTTTCAGACTCAGTGCTTTACAGGCTATACGAAAATTTGATACACCCCATTCCCTGTATCCAACTTTGGTTACGCCGTATCTCTAGCAAGCACAAAGATATTGTTTTTTGTTGGGTCCCCGGTTATGGTGACGTACAGGGCAATGAACAAGCAGACACTGCTGCACGGTCAGCAGTACATGACCTCCCAGTTTCATACATAGGTGTTCCATTCACAGGCTATTTTGCTGTAATTGCTGCCCACCTTTGCACCCGTTGGCAACAACGTTGGTTTGTTCTGGTCTATAATAAACTACATTCTATTAAGCTGAGTACAGGTTTCTGGCCGTCTTCTTATCATCAGCGTCGAGGTTGGGAGACTACTCTTTCCCGTCTTCGCATTGGCCAAACTCGTTTTACACATGGACAGGAGAGGCGCCCTGTTCCACTCTGAAAATTGTCAGGTTTCAGTTTTTGTTATCTACATTCTATTGGACTGCCCACTCTATCAACGAGCACACAGAATTTACCTCCAACGTCGTCACCACTGCTACAATAACTTTACCTTCCCTTCTTGCTGATAGACCCTTCTTTAACCCAGACTCTCTCACTGACTTTTTGACAGCAACTGATTTACTGCACAAACTCTGATGATGATGCCTCTGGTACTCCTTACGGCTCTTTCTACCTTAATCTCTTGCTACGGTGAAAAGCTCTGTTCCACAAGGCACAGTACTCGCTCCCATTCTATTCCTCATCCCCATTTCTGACATAGAGATGTAAGCCATAGCTCCGTGTCTTCCTTTGCGGATGACACCCGGATCACCATGGCAGTGACCTCCATCAAAGACACCGCGAGACTCCAAGCGGACATCAACCAAATCTTCGAATGGGCCACTCAAAACAATATGAAGTTCAACGAGGGGAAATTTCAACTACTCAGATATGGAAAACTTGAAGAAATTAAAAATGTGTCAGGGTATACCACAAATTCTAACCATACAATAAGATAAGATAAGATAAGATTTCGTTCGGATTTTTAACCCCGGAGGGTTAGCCACCCAGGATAACCCAAGAAAGTCAGTGCGTCATCGAGGACTGTCTAACTTATTTCCATTGGGGTCCTTAATCTTGTCCCCCAGGATGCGACCCACA
Source organism: Cherax quadricarinatus (assembly GCF_038502225.1). Lineage (NCBI taxonomy): Eukaryota > Metazoa > Arthropoda > Malacostraca > Decapoda > Parastacidae > Cherax > Cherax quadricarinatus. The sequence goes on from NC_091311.1 coordinate 24,509,926, forward strand.
CCAGTCGACTAACACCCAGGTACCTATTTGCTGCTAGGTGAACAGGACAACAGGTGTAAGGAAACGTGTCGAAATGTTTCCACCCGCCGGGAATCGAACCCGGGACCTCCGTGTGTGAAGGACCTGGGAGTGATAATGTCAGAGGATCTCACCCTCAAAGACCACAACAATGTATCTACTTCATCCACTAGGAAAATGATAGGATGGATAATGAGAACCTTCAGAACTAGGGATGCCAAGCCCATGATTCTCTTCAAATCGCTTGTGATCTCTAGGCTGGAATACTGCTGTACACTAATGGCCCCCTTCAAGGCTGGCGACATTGCAGACCTGGAGAGTGTACAAAGAACTTTCACGGCACACATAAGTGCTATAAGGCACCTAAACCTCTGGGAACGGTTGAAGGTCCTTGATCTGTATTCCCTCGAATGCAGGCGAGAGAGATACATGAAAATATACACTTGGAAGGTCCTGGAGGGATTGGTACCAAACCTGCACACGAAAATCACTCCATATGAAAGCAAAAGACTCGGCAGGAGAGGCAACATTCCCCAGATGAAAAGCAGGGGCGCCACGAGTACACTGAGAGACAACACAGTAAGTGTCCGGGGCCCAAGACTGTTCAATTGCCTCCCATCATACATAAGAAGGCACTGGACAGGCACCTAAAGTAAGTACCAGACCAACCGGGCTGTGGTTCGTACATCAGCTTGCATGTGGCCAGCAGTAACAGTCTGGTTGATCAGACCCTGATCCACCATGAGGCTTGGTCTTAGACCGGGCCTCGGGGGCGTTGACCCCCGAAACCCCTCCCCAGGTAAACCCTCTACCCCTGCACTATCCACTGCCACGCTTCACTCCATGACCTAACAATCATCCCTCTCCCTCTTCGTACCTATTACCCCGGCATCCTTCCCTGCCCGGCGCCGCTGTATGACCCTTGTAGGTTTAGGACTCCTTTTTTGTTATAATAATAATACTCGTTAGTCGCTGCTTCTTTCCTCGAGTTGTAAAACGGACTAACCTCCAGTAAAACACCAAAAGACACGTTAATCGAATCGAGTCTGCGAGCATTCTTGTGCTCCATTTGCCCTGGTACCATTTTTCCATAGTTGAAATATCTTGGTGAAATCTTTCATCATGATCGTCACTAACTGTCCTACAGTTCGCTGGAAAAAGTGTAAATGTGAGTCCAAACAGTGGATTTTAAGTGACATGTTACGTCCCATGTTCTTGTAAGCCTTGATGAGGTTTTCCACCAATTCTTCATAGTTGCCTTCCCTTCTGTTTCCGAGAAGTCCATTCGCTACTAACTTCAATGCTTCCCAAGCAGCTTTCTCCTCCCCATGAAAGTCTGATTCAAAGTCACCATCTTTAGAAGCTCTCGAATCTGAGGACCATTGAAGACTCCCTCTCTTAGCGCCATTCAATGAGGGGAATTTTGATGTTAAATGCTTGAATCCATAACCGGATTTGTCCACAGCTTTCGCAAGTTTTTCATGTGTAGTGGTAGTAGCAAAATTTTGTTTGGTTCAATGAGAGGTGGATGTTGAGCATTTTTCATTCCAGGCTCCAACGATTGACGAGGTTGCCAGTCTCTCCTGATGTAGTGGGAACCTCTTGCACGGCTGTCCAATTCACATAAAAAGCAGCAGTACTTGGTGTATCCGCCCTGCAAGGACATCACAAGAGCAACAACCTTTAAGTCACCATAGAGCTGCCATTGATGTTCATCATATTTCATGCATTGCAACATATGCTTTATATTCTCATAAGTTTCTTTCACATGTGGTGCATGGCCCACAGGAACTGATAGTTTACTATTGCCGTTATAAAGCAAGACACCTTTCAGACTTGTTTTTGATGAATCTATCAACAGCCTGCAGTGACTGGGCTTGTAGTCGATGCCAAGTGCTTCCATCAGACCATGAATATTATTGCAGGCCATTAAATCACCTTCCAATGCGAAGAAATCTTTGAACTGCTGCTGACGGTCACGAAATTTTGAAATATCTTGATCATTGAATATTTATTATAAGTTTAAAAAGTGTTTGGCTAAGAAAATCACCTACCTTTCACCTCAAAATATAAACTTGCTCATCACAACCACCACCTATGACTGCTGGAACAATAATGGTCAGTGAGACTGTGAGTATAGTAAGAAACACACTGCCACAAGCCTGTTGGAACCTGTTGTGACACGTAGGTGTATATTGAAAAGTAGATCTAACAAACAATTTTAACCATGATATTCATTATCAGTAACTTAATTGGAAATTGCTACTCTGGTCTCTGAAGTATTTTGGCTGTTGACCAGTGTAATAAGAGCCTTCAAAACTAGGGATGCCAAGCCAATGATGATTCTCTTCATATCGTTTATTCTCTCTAGGCTGGAATATTGCCGTACACTAACGGCCCCTTTCAAGGCAGGTGAAATTGCAGACCTGAAGAATATACAGAAAACTTTCACTCACAAATAAACACCATAAAGGACCTAAATTACTGGGAACGGTTGAAGTTCCTTGGCCTGTACTCCTTCGAACGCAGGCGAGAAATGTACATGATAATATTCAATTGAAAAATCCTAGAGGGGCTAGTTCCAAATCCACAAACGGAAATCACTCCCTACGAAAGCAAAATACTCGACAGGCGGTGCAGCATACCTCCAATGCAAAGCAGGGGCGGTGGCCTGGTGGCCTGTTGGCCTGTTGGCTAAAGCTCCCGCTTCACACACGGAGGGCCCGGGTTCGATTCCCGGCGGGTGGAAACATTTCGACACGTTTCCTTACACCTGTTGTCCTGTTCACCTAGCAGCAAATAGGTACCTGGGTGTTAGTCGACTGGTGTGGGTCGCATCCTGGGGGACAAGATTAAGGACCCCAATGGAAATAAGTTAGACAGTCCTCGATGACGCACTGACTTTCTTGGGTTATCCTGGGTAGCTAACCCTCCGGGGTTAAAAATCCGAACGAAATCTTATCTTATCTCTTATGAGTACGCTAAGAGACAACACATTAAGTGTCAGGGGCCTAAGACTGTTCAACTGCCTCCCAGCATACATAAGGGGATTACCAATAGACGCCTGTCTGTCTTCAAGAGGGAGCTGGACAGACACCTAAAGTCAGTACCTGTCCAGCTGGGCTGTGGTTCGTATGTTGGTATGCGTGCTGCCAGCAGTAACAGCCTGGTTGGTCAGGCCCTGATCCATCGCGAGGCCTGGTCTTGGACCTGGCTGTGGAAGCGTTGGCCCTCGGAATACCCTCCAGGTATACTCCAGGTATACTTCAAGTATACACCAGGTATACTCCAGGTACCCTCCACGTATACTCCAGGTATACTCCAGGTACCCTCCAGGTATACTCCAGGTACCCTCCAGGTATACTCCAGGTATACTCCAGGTACTCTCCAGGTATCCTCCAGGAATACTCTAGGTACCCTCCAGGTATACTCCAGGTACCCTCCAGGTATTCTCCAGGCATACTCCAGGTACCCTCCAGGTATACTACAGGTACCCTCCAGGTATACTCCAGGTATTCTCCAGGTATACTCCAAGTATCCTCCAGGTATACTCCAGGTACCCTTCAGGTATACTCCAGGTACCCTCCAGGTATACTCCAGGTATACTCCAGGTACCCTCCAGGTATACTCCAGGTACCCTCCAGGTATGATCCAGGTATACCCCAGGTACCCTCCAGGTATACATCAGGTACCCTCCAGGTATACACCAGGTACCCTCCAGGTATACACCAGGTACCCTCCAGGTATACACCAGGTACCCTCCAGGTATACACCAGGTACCCTCCAGGTATACACCAGGTACCCTCCAGGTATACACCAGGTACCCTCCAGGTATACACCAGGTACCCTCCAGGCATACTCCAGGTACCCTCCAGGTATACTACAGGTACCCTCCAGGTATACTCCAGGTATTCTCCAGGCATACTACAGGTACCCTCCAGGTATACTCCAGGTACCCTCCAGGTATATTCCAGGTACCCTCCAGGTATACTCCAGGTACCCTCCAGGTATACTCCAGGTGTCCTCCAGGTATACTCCATTTATCCTCCAGGTATACTCCAGGTACCCTCCAGGTATACTCCAGGTACCCTCCAGGTATACTTCAGGTACCCTCCAGGTATACTTCAGGTGTCCTCCAGGTATACTCCAGGTATCCTCCAGGTATACTCCAGATACCCTCCAGGTATACTCCAGGTACCCTCCCGGTATCCTCCAGGTATACTCCAGGTACCCTCCAGGTATACTCCAGGTACCCTCCCGGTATCCTCCAGGTATACTCCAGGTACCCTCCAGGTATACTCTAGGTACCCTCCAGGTATACTCCAGGTATACTCCAGGTACCCTCCCGGTATCCTCCAGGTATACTCCAGGTACCCTCCAGGTATACTCCAGGTACCCTCCAGGTATACTCCAGGCTTATAGAATTATAAATGACAGTGTCACACTTATTTAATTTACTGGAAATTTCCATTCGAAAAATAAGATACCTCAAATGGAAATATTTTAGGCTCACCAAGATTGTACTAGACCAACTCTGAGGGGACGACCCGGGAGGGACGAGTGAAAAGTGAGGATAGGAAAAGAATAGTGATGGGGGGAGGAAGGGCTATAGTGAAAAAAAAAGCCGGGGATAAACCCATCAGGAAAGGCGTTGTGTGCAGGGGAGGTACCAGGATTATTTTGTTGCAGGGGCTTAGGAGGGTTAAAGGAGGCTAGGAGGGGTGCTAGGAGGGAGGCTAGGAGGGGTGCTAGGAGGGAGGCAAGGAGGGGTGCTAGGAGGGAGGCTAGGAGGGGTGCTAGGAGGAAGGCTAGGAGGGGTGCTAGGAGGGAGGCTAGGAGGGGTGCTAGGAGGGAGGCTAGGAGGGGTGCTAGGGGTGCTAGGAGGGAGGCTGCTAGGAGGGAGGCTAGGAGGGGTGCTAGGAGGGAGGCTAGGAGGGGTGCTAGGAGGGAGGCTAGGAGGGGTGCTAGGAGGGAGGCAAGGAGGGGTGCTAGGAGGGAGGCTAGGAGGGGTGCTAGGAGGAAGGCTAGGAGGGGTGCTAGGAGGGAGGCTAGGAGGGGTGCTAGGAGGGAGGCTAGGAGGGGTGCTAGGAGGGAGGCTAGGAGGGGTGCTAGGAGGGAGGCAAGGAGGGGTGCTAGGAGGGAGGCTAGGAGGGGTGCTAGGAGGAAGGCTAGGAGGGGTGCTAGGAGGGAGGCTAGGAGGGGTGCTAGGAGGGAGGCTAGGAGGGGTGCTAGGAGGGAGGCTAGGAGGGGTGCTAGGAGGGAGGCTAGGAGGGGTGCTAGGAGGAAGGCTAGGAGGGGTGCTAGGAGGAAGGCTAGGAGGGGTGCTAGGAGGGAGGCTAGGAGGGGTGCTAGGAGGGAGGCTAGGAGGGGTGCTAGGAGGGAGGCTAGGAGGGGTGCTAGGAGGGAGGCTAGGAGGGGTGCTAGGAGGGAGGCTAGGAGGGGTGCTAGGAGGGAGGCTAGGAGGGGTGCTAGGAGGGAGGCTAGGAGGGGTGCTAGGAGGGAGGCTAGGAGGGGTGCTGGGAAAACTCTTGCATTTGCAGGGCAAGCACACTGTTGTTTACTTAGACTGCATGTGACAGATCAATTTTCTAAAGATCTTGTTATTCACACTTTATAAGAGTGAGAAAATAAAAGTACATATCAAAGAATGTGAACAATAATTGTATGAAATGAAAGTAAGATATAACTTGCCATCAGAATAATGGCGTTATTAATGTAGTCATATACATGAAGATGATGGTAAGACACATATGCAACAGTTAGGTATCTTTATTATGAAACGTTTCGCCTACACAGTAGGCTTCTTCAGTCAAGTACAGAAAAGTTGATAGAAGCAGAAGATACTTGAAGACGATGTAATCAGTCCATCACCCTTAAAGTTTTGAGTAGGTCAGTCCCTCAGTCTGGAGAAGAGCATTGTTCCATAGTATGAAACAATAAAGATACCTAACTGTTGCATATGTGTCTTACCTAACAACCTGTCGGTATTTTATACCATTTTAATGTTCATGAAGATGATAATTATGTAATCAAATTATGCGCTAAACCAGAAAGGGTCGATAAACTGGAAGAGTATAATACATTCATTTTATTCTCTGAGTGACAATAAAGTTATAGCAGTGTGAGTCTTCTGTTGTTATGAAACAATTTTTTTTTCAATGATATCCTCAAAGTTCACACTCTTGGCTCTTTTCGGATTTGTAAATATAACTGTAACATCACTTTTGCTGCTATCACTACCAAGAAAATCGGCAGACTCTTGGCTGTTACTAACCCACCGTCACTGGCTTGGTTACAACCTCTGGGAGGCTTCACTACCAACACCTGATGTACGCTAAACTAAATGTAAACTTTGCCAGAGTCACTTTTGTCACACCATATTTTATTATGTGGTGGAATGTTATAAAACTATTAAATTCAGAAACAACTCACAAATATCCATTAAATGTCAAAGTATGTATTTCATCCACTGTGATATATTACCATCCACTGTGATATATTACCATCCATGGTGATATATTACCATCCACTGTGATATATTACCATCCATGGTGATATATTACCATCCACTGTGATATATTACCATCCACTGTGATATATTACCATCCACTGTGATATATTACCATCCACTGTGATATATTACCATCCACTGTGATATATTACCATCCATGGTGATATATTACCATCCACTGTGATATATTACCATCCACTGTGATATATTACCATCCACTGTGATATATTACCATCCACTGTGATATATTACCATCCACTGTGATATATTACCATCCACTGTGATATATTACCATCCACTGTGATATATTACCATCCACTGTGATATATTACCATCCACTGTGATATATTACCATCCACTGTGATATATTACCATCCACTGTGATATATTACCATCCACTGTGATATATTACCATCCACTGTGATATATTACCTTCGACTGTGACCATCCACTGTGATATATTACCATCCACTGTGATATATTACCATCCACTGTGATATATTACCATCCACTGTGATATATTACCATCCATGGTGATATATTACCATCCACTGTGATATATTACCATCCACTGTGATATATTACCATCCACTGTGATATATTACCATCCACTGTGATATATTACCATCCACTGTGATATATTACCATCCACTGTGATATATTACCATCCACTGTGATATATTACCATCCACTGTGATATATTACCATCCACTGTGATATATTACCATCCACTGTGATATATTACCATCCACTGTGATATATTACCATCCACTGTGATATATTACCATCCACTGTGATATATTACCATCCACTGTGATATATTACCATCCACTGTGATATATTACCATCCATGGTGATATATTACCATCCACTGTGATATATTACCATCCACTGTGATATATTACCATCCACTGTGATATATTACCATCCACTGTGATATATTACCATCCACTGTGATATATTACCATCCACTGTGATATATTACCATCCACTGTGATATATTACCATCCACTGTGATATATTACCATCCACTGTGATATATTACCATCCACTGTGATATATTACCATCCACTGTGATATATTACCATCCACTGTGATATATTACCATCCACTGTGATATATTACCATCCACTGTGATATATTACCATCCACTGTGATATATTACCATCCACTGATATATTACAATCCACTGTGATATATTACCATCCACTGTGATATATTACCATCCACTGTGATATATTACCATCCACTGTGATATATTACCATCCACTGTGATATATTACCATCCACTGTGATATATTACCATCCACTGTGATATATTACCATCCACTGTGATATATTACCATCCACTGATATATTACCATCCACTGATATATTACCATCCACGGTGATATATTACCATCCACTGTGATATATTACCATCCACTGTGATATATTACCATCCACTGTGATATATTACAATCCACTGTGGTATATTACCATCCACTGTGATATATTACCATCCACTGTGATATATTACCATCCACTGTGATATATTACCATCCACTGTGATATATTACCATCCACTGTGATATATTACCATCCACTGTGATATATTACCATCCACTGTGATATATTACCATCCACTGATATATTACCATCCACTGATATATTACCATCCACTGTGATATATTACCATCCACTGATATATTACCATCCACTGTGATATATTACCATCCACTGATATATTACCATCCACTGTGGTATATTACCATCCACTGTGATATATTACCATCCACTGTGATATATTACCATCCACTGTGATATATTACCATCCACTGTGATATATTACCATCCACTGTGATATATTACCATCCACTGATATATTACCATCCACTGATATATTACCATCCACTGTGATATATTACCATCCACTGATATATTACCATCCACTGTGATATATTACCATCCACTGTGATATATTACCATCCACTGTGATATATTACCATCCACTGTGATATATTACCATCCACTGTGATATATTACCATCCACTGTGATATATTACCATCCACTGTGATATATTACCATCCACTGATATATTACCATCCACTGATATATTACCATCCACTGATATATTACCATCCACGGTGATATATTACCATCCACTGTGATATATTACCATCCACTGTGATATATTACCATCCACTGTGATATATTACAATCCACTGTGGTATATTACCATCCACTGTGATATATTACCATCCACTGTGATATATTACAATCCACTGTGGTATATTACCATCCACTGTGATATATTACCATCCACTGTGATATATTACCATCCACTGATATATTACCATCCACGGTGATATATTACCATCCACTGTGATATATTACAATCCACTGTGATATTACCATCCATGGTGATATATTACCATCCACTGTGATATATTGCCATCCATGGTGATATATTACCATCCACGGTGATATATTACAATCCACTGTGGTATATTACCATCCACTGTTATATATTACCATCCATGGTGATATATTACCATCCACTGTGATATATTACAATCCACTGTGATATTACCATCCATGGTGATATATTACCATCCACTGTGATATATTACAATCCACTGTGGTATATTATCATCCACTGTGATATATTGTCATCCACTGTGGTATATTACCATCCACTGTGGTATATTACCATCCACTGTTATATATTACCATCCACTGTGATATTTTACCATCCACGGTGATATATTACCATCCACTGTGATATATTACAATCCACTGTGGTATATTATCATCCACTGTGATATATTACCATCCACTGTGATATATTACCATCCACTGTGATATATTACCATCCACGGTGATATATTACAATCCACTGTGATATATTACCATCCACTGTGGTATATTACCATCCACTGTGATATATTACAATCCACTGTGATATATTACCATCCACTGTGATATATTACCATGCACGGTGATATATTACCATCAACTGTGATATATTACCATCCATGGTGATATATTACCATCCATGGTGATATATTACCATCCATGGTGATATATTGCCATCCATGGTGATATATTACCATCCACTGTGATATATTACAATCCACTGTGATATATTACCATCCACTGTGATATATTACCATCCACTGTGGAATATTATCATCCACTGTGATATATTATCATCCACTGTGGTATATTACCATCCACTGTGGTATATTATCATCCACTGTGATATATTATCATCCACTGTGGTATATTACCATCCACTGTGGTATATTACCATCCACTGTTATATATTACCATCCACTGTGATATATTACCATCCACGGTGATATATTACCATCCACTGTGATATATTACAATCCACTGTGGTATATTATCATCCACTGTGATATATTACCATCCACTGTGATATATTACCATCCACTGTGATATATTACCATCCACGGTGATATATTACAATCAGGGCAGGATTAAGAAGTCTCCGGGCCCTAGGCTATTCAGATTGGCGGGGCCCCTTTGAGTTACGGGTAAGTGAAGCGACCCCTTCCAGCTTGGGGGTGGGGGTTCGGTGTGAGCCTGTTTAAGGTCTAATTAAATACATTCTGGCTATTTAGATTAAATTTAATAGGGAAAGTACATCAAGACAACCAAAACCATTTACCAACAGCCATTATAACTATCTTGTTAAATCATGCATTTTAAAGAGAATAAACTCAAGACAGCATAGTATTACTAGATTAGGCTATTAAAGTAGTGACATCATGTACCTATTATATTCAGCATAACCACTACAGCACTATTATTCCCTTTATAAATCACTGACCATTATTGTTATCATTGCATCATGCATAAGACTATCAAATCATATAAACTCAAGAAAGTAAAGAATTGTTTATATTCACAGGCACTTCTTAAATAAACTTTTTTCTGGATTTCATATTGGCAAAATCATCAATTATATTCTGAAGTAGCTGGAAGTGTTAGGTAAAGGCGATACACTATGTCAACATTAGGGAAGGTTTCTGAGATACCTGCATTTCTTAAATGTTTCAAAGCAGCTGAGGGCGCACATTTTTCAGGTGGAGCTTTAATCTGATTCATATACCCAGAAAAATGAACTATTTCTTCAACAAATGTGTCCTGAACATCTGCTGAAAGGTGTTGTTGCAACTTTAATGCAGCTTCTCTCAATTCTGCATCTGGCATAGTAGTAATTTTGAACAGAAATCCAAACTTGTCATTGAGATTCTGGTAGATTTCTTTTCTTTTCACCAATTCTGTAATCAGTGAATCCAGAATGACGAAGTATGTAGCTGTCTTACATTTCTGCCTTGGTAGCAACACAATTTCATTGTCTGGCTCTTCAAAATTGCGTTTCCTCTTCCTTGACCGCTGATGATCAGCCCGGTAACTGTAGTCTTTCACCAGCAGTTTAGCTTTCTCTTCAAACATTTCAAAAGCTTCATCATTGCGAAGTGAGCTTACAAATTCCACTAAGCCTGCATAGAGGTTAGCACAAGTAGCCATTTCAATTTCAATTTTCTGAAGTGTCTTGTTCGTGGCATTTAACCGTTCCAGTATACAGTCCCAAAGCACACAGAGTAAGGCCAATTCAAAATCTTCCAATTTTGATGCTAAGCTGGCTGCTTCGCTTCTTGTAGTTGCTGTCTGGTCTTCATCCTCTGCTATTTGGATCAAAGCAGAACGTATTTCAGCAAAGCTGTCTTTCAAAGCATGTGTTGCATCATGCTGCGCTGACCACCTTGTTGTTGATAATGATTTGATGACATCTCCATGAATGGTTGACTTGAGTATACTCCACCGATGCGTTGAAGCAGAGAAAAAATTAAAGAGTGCTTGTAAAAGTCCAAAAAATGAAACTGCAGCGACACAACACTCCGCAGCACATGACCCAACAAGATTAAGAGAATGTGCTGAGCAGGGCACATATTCAGCAAGTGGGTTGATTTGCTTGATACGGGCTTGCAATCCATTATATTTACCCGACATGTTACTTGCATTGTCGTAGCTCTGGCCACGGCAATCCATAATAGAGAGATCATGTTCAAGCAGAGTATCCAGTACTACATTCATCATTGTTTCTCCATCATGGCCTGAAAGAGGAATGAATTTTATAAAGCGCTCTACAGGCTTACCACTGGAGTCGACAAAGCGAACAATGAATGTCAATTGATCTGTATGTGAAATATCTGGTGTTGAATCTACACTTATTGCAAAGTATTTTGCAGTTTTCACAGCTGCTATGATGTTATTGAGGACCTTCTTAGTCATCAGTTCAATAAATTCATTGCATATAGTAGATGACATGTAAGATACAGTGCCTCTTCCTGCATTCCCAAGGCGTGACACATGATTTGCTAAGAATGGATCGAATTGTGCTAACAGTTCTATGATCCCTAGGAAATTGCCATTGTTTTCCGAACCAAAAACCTCATTTTCTCCACGGAAAGCAAGTCCTCTTAGAGCTAAGAATTTTACAACAGCAACAACTCTTTCTAGAACTTTTCTCCAATAAGTGCGCTCTTTTTCAGTTTGATTTTCCAAATGAGAATCCAATAAGCCTTTTTTCTGTGCACGAAATACACTGGCTAAAATGCAGCTCCTGTGAGTGGTGCTGTTTTCATGTTCCTCGAAACGCTTGGAATTTTTCCAGTCATTGAACCCCTGTGTGAAGGTATTTTCTTTGGTAGAAAATAGCTTGCATGCTGAACAGTACACTTTTCCTGAGCTTTCAGAGTATACCATCCATGATCTTTTCACAGTTTCTGAATTTGCAAGCTTCCTATAAAACATAGATGACTTTAAACAACGACGACTTCCATCATCATAAATCCTTGCTGATTTCCTAAAGTCAATGTTCAGAGTTTGACTGAAGTTTTCTGCAATGAAAGCATTACGTAGAGAATCTGGGATTACATTTGGCCATGAGGCAGGATCTTTTAAGACAAATCCTGTGGATGAAATGTCCGTTGAGACATTGAGAGGAGACACAAAAGAAGTAGATGCTGGCTGAGAAATAATGGAGGGAGGGCTTCCTGTATGATCTGACGTATCTGCAGATTCAACTGTACTGGTAACATCAGAAACTGTTTTCGTGAGCATGTCTGTGATCTTTCTGCAGCTTCCTACATCTTTCTTTTTCTGTTCTTCTTGAATTTTCTTTTTTCTTTTCTGTGACCCACTCGCATAAGAACGTCCAACATCACGTTCACGAGATGCCATAATGAGGATGTATCACTGTCTGTAATCATGCAAATACAAATTTTTCATTATCAATTATTATTAATTTTTTAATTATTATTAATTTTTTTTTCTGTCAATTGGGGGGATATGGCCCTTGTAGCCCCCTTTCCTCTGGCTGCGCATCTAAAAATTCAAAACGTTACCAGAAAGGAGTCATATACAGAACTTTTACCATAGATTAGGTTAGTGATTTGGGCTACGAATATTTTACTAATTCATCCTCCTTGATCTCCAATTTACTTAAACAGAAATCATACTGAGTCCAAGAACAATGCACAATGGTATTTATATTACCATTTTCATAACTAAACTAATCATTATGTTTTGCATGATATATGGCCTACCACCATAGATAAGGACATGAGAATTAAAGAATGCAGGGACAATTTTCAGTTTCACCCAACCAACGATTTTCTGATGTGGCTTATGTGTTTCTGGGGAAATATGTAGTAAATTAATTGATGTTCTACATCACTTCCGTCGCAACTTGAAAACTAAGCATTTGCGACGGAAGTGATGTAGAACATCAATCAATTGAGATCTGTTATTGAAATGATAAAGACTTAAAGACAGGACAAAGTGCTTTTAAAACCTACAAACGGAAGTCAGTTTGCGTTTTTAGGTTTTTCTTTATAGTATTTTTACCAAAAATGCGTCTTTACTGGTCCATGCGTCTTTACTGGTCAAGTAACCCTATCAGGTACCTCCCTTAACATTTAGAGGCGAAAACAAACATTTATCCATACACATCAATGTCTATCAACAACACTTCAGTTAATTTGTCACAGTACAAGTCTAGATAACGTGTAATTACTACAGAAAATTGGAGAGGAATCTCCCATACTCACCCATTAGCGGGAAAACACAGCTGTTCTGATGTAAACAAAGGCGTGTTGAGTGTTGCCATCTATGGTTAGGTTTATTTATTTTTATTTTATTTTATTTCATTATTTATTTTTGTTTTGATTAATTTTTAAAAATCAATTTTACTCTCCAAACACTTGAACTTTTTAGGTAGGGACCCCTTTGCACTTGCACCATGTGCGCAGTCTTGGATGAGCCCCTGAACCCCTTGGACTGCGGGGCCCCCAAATGCGCGGGGCCCTAGGCAAATGCCTCGTTTGCCTATGCGGTAATCCGGCACTGATTACAATCCACTGTGATATATTACCATCCACTGTGATATATTACCATCCACTGTAATATATTACCATCCACTGTGATATATTACCATCCACTGTGATATATTACAATCCATTCTAGAAAAATACCGACTCTGCTTATTATATATAACGTAAAACTACTTAAACTTGCTTAAATTCAAGCATACCATGTTAAACTATGAGGTAATTTAAATAATTTGGAATTACATACAAGCAACACTTTCTGCATAAATAATTGAATTACGACTGCAACCGGATACGATTATGTAAATAGATGACTCTTACTGTAACTGGTGCCCAGTACCTGGACCCATTATGTGTCTTTGTAATCTTTGGACTTCCACCCAGAGAATGGGCATGGGGTGTGTGGAAAATTAAATTTACCTGGATGTATCTCATTAGATACATACCAGTAAGTAGTAACAAAGATAATTATTGCAATAAAGTTGGTAGAATTACCGACAATATGTAAAGTAAAAGGACACAGGTGCAACTAATGTGACATTTATTGTGGCAACGTTTCGCTCTCCAGGAGCTTTATCAAGCCATTACAAACAATACATGGACACAGAGGGTATATAAAGGCTCAGAGTGAGGTGCAATACTAGTGAGGTACCATTTCGATGTTCACTAGTGGTAGTAGTAGAAGTAGTGGTAGTGACAAAAGTAATACAATATGGTAGAGCAATTAATTCGTACATGGATATTACAAAAAAGTAATTTTTAAAAAGATGGTAAGATTTACTCCTTTTGTAATAAAGAGTTCGGGATACATAAATACACACATTAAAATAAATTAATCTTTAATCAACTATCTTTGGTCTAGAGGTATTTGAACTATGATATATAATATGTACATGTTACTATAATAAATTATAATCAGCATTTTACTAAAATAATAAATAATTCATAACCCTACACAGGGTACAACTCTTGACACTACTGTGTCACTATATATATATATATATCTCTATGCTAAAATAATAAATTATAAATAACATTTGTATAATAATAAATTACAATCAACTGCTTCTCACGACACGAGACCAGTCGCATGACACTATTCAGTGTACACTACAACCAGGCCATCTTCAGTGTCCCACGACACCCTTTTCATCTCAGTGTTCCACTACGGTCCTGTGCATATCTCAGTGTTCCACTCCATCATACGTTCCTAAGTGTCACACTACGGTCCTGGCCCAGTTCAGTGTAACACTCCAACCTTTTCTTCATGTAATGTCCCACCAAACAGCATCTGATGATTCCGGCCCACAGTTGATCAGCGTAGACGGTGAGTCCACAGACATCACCGGTAGTCCAGTAAATCCTCTCCAAAGCCGGTTGACACACCGCTAGCCGAACACCATGCTGCAAGCTCACTGAATGCGGCCGTCAAGTAACTGAGGCCAACAGACTCAGTGAGCTGCGGTGAGCGGTTCTTCTAACGCCAGTAGATAAGTACGATTAGGTGTTCAGGTACCTACTGCGTAGATGTGTACCCTGAGGAGTTCAGGTACTTAATGTTGCTGAAGCCAGTAGACGTGTACCCTTAGGTGTTCAGGTACCTACTGCTTAGGTGCGTATCCTGAGGCGCTCAGGTACATACTGTTACTAAAGCCAGTAGACTGTACCCTTAGGTGGTCAGGTACCTACTGCTTAGATGTGCACCGTGAGGCACTCAGGAACTTACTGCTCTAAGGCCGGCTCAGCAGTCCCCACATTGGGTTTGATGACGTACCCAGTGGTACTGCCGGCCGGCAGGTTAACTATTTAACCGCTAGTTTGGCAGGGGGCCGCAACATTGGACAAATATAAACAAATATAAACTTTTGTCACTACCACTACTACTACTACTACTGCTACTACTACTACTACTACTAGTGAACATCGAAATGGTACCTCACTAGTATTCACCTCACTCTGAGCCTTTATATACCCTCTGTGTCCATGTATTGTTTGTAATGGCTTGATAAAGCTCCTGGAGAGCAAAACGTTGCCACAATAAATGTCACATCATAAAATGGTTCAGTCGCGACCTAGCTGCCAGGGAGTGTGGACGTGCCTCATACCTCTCTGCTGACAGTCTAGCAAGCTATCCGGTGACGTCATGGTATTCAGCGTGAGGAGGCGGGTGAATACCGTTGGTATACAGCTTGTTCGGGGGGCGATTACGCCTGAGAATGAACAAGTTTTGCTACCTAAGATTATCCGTGACACTTATGGTATTGCGGACAAGGATTTGTACGGTGTGGCATTAAATGGCGCATACCGGATATTTGTAAAACTACTCTACGAGCCAGTGTACGAGCAGCTGGTTGAGCAGTTCCAAGATCTCTGCGTAGATGTGTCCCCTGACGTGCATGTGCGTATGGTGGATGTCTCTCGACAATATACGTGGGTGAAACTGCGCAATGTGCCCTTCGAGGCCGATGCAACGGATCTCCGCAGTGTTTTCAGAAGATACGGAGTGATACACATGGCTAAACAAGGCATGCGGGTGGCTGGGGCGTATGTTGGTCTCCCAGACGGTTCGTTTACCCTCAAGATGTCTCTACGCCAGGCCATACCATCGTATGTGTACCTTGATGAATTCCGCACACAGGTCATGGTGTCTTATGCTGGGCAACGACGGACGTGTCGCCTCTGCGGTGAATATGATCATATGGCAGCAGAGTGTGGGCAGCGCGGGCAGGCCAGAAGGCCAGCCGGTGGATCAACGAATGACGATGGGCAGGAGGCTCCCATACGTGGACGAAAAGGAGATGGTGGCCACGGTCGGCTTTGGAGTGAGGAGATTGAGGAGCCAGTGGTGGTGTCGAATCTGGAGTTGTCGTCTCTCGAGTCACCTGGATCGCCGGTGGCACAGCAGGCTTCCGGGGAAGACCAGGTGACGGTGGAAGTGGAGGACTTGGATGCGACAATAGCGTCTGTTTTGCATACCATGTTCTCATCTACGGATGTGGTCTCCCCGGCTGTGACGACGGCCAGTCCGGAGATCGTGTCTGTGGCGGTCGAGCAGCAGCAGAAGGAGGTTGTTGGTGCTGGTGGGGCTGGCGGGGACGTGGTGACCCCTCGTCAGAAGGCAGAGACGAAGGTGGTGGTGGAGGTACATCGTGTGGACGATCCGGTCACAAACATGGAGGAGGATGCTGGGACGAGGAAGAGGGCTGCAGCATTATCGGACTCTGACGACGTCCTGACGCCGGCTCAACGAACAGGGAAGAAAGCATCGGTAGATGGGGAGGGGCGGTGTGCTAGTGGAGGTGAGCAGCGACAGCTGGTGGTGCCAGGTGGCACGGGTGTCGTGCGTGGAGAGCATGGCAAACGTGGCCCCCAGGGCCCAAGTGGGCATGCAAAAGTACAAGTGGGGCAGCGAGGGAGGAAACCTTAGCCAGGTGTGAGGGGGGGTTTAGACAGGGGCGGGAATAGTCGTGGAAGGTGTGATGAGGTCTGCTGCTTGATGGCAGCGACGGTTAATGGCGTGACTAACCTTGCACTCTCCACTATCCCCACTAACCTTGCACTCTCCACTACCCCCGCTAACCTTGCACTCTCCACTACCCCGGCTAACCTTGCACTCTCCACTATCCCCGCTAACCTTGCACTCTCCACTACCCCCGCTAACCTTGCACTCTCCACTACCCCCGCTAACCTTGCACTCTCCACTACCCCCGCTAACCTTGCACTCTCCACTACCCCCGCTAACCTTGCACTCTCCACTACCCCCGCTAACCTTGCACTCTCCACTACCCCCGCTAACCTTGCACTCTCCACTACCCCCGCTAACCTTGCACTCTCCACTATCCCCGCTAACCTTGCACTCTCCACTACCCCCGCTAACCTTGCACTCTCCACTACCCCCGCTAACCTTGCACTCTCCACTATGCCCACGAACCTTGCACTCTCCAACCTCTCTCCACTACCCCGCTAACCTTGCACTCTCCACTACCCCCGCTAACCTTGCACTCTCCACTACCCCCGCTAGCCTTGCTAACCTTGCACTCTCCACTACCCCCACTAACCTTGCACTCTCCACTACCACTACTCCCACTACTAACCTTGCACTCTCCACTATCCCCGCTAACCTTGCACTCTCCACTACCCCCGCTAACCTTGCACTCTCCACTACCCCCTCTAACCTTGCACTCTCCACTACTCCCGCTAACCTTGCACTCTCCACTACCCCCGCTAACCTTGCACTCTACACTAACCCCCCACTACCCCGCTAACCTTGCACTCTCCACTACCCCCACTAACCTTGCACTCTCCACTACCCCCACTAACCTTGCACTCTCCACTACCCCCACTAACCTTGCACTCTCCACTACCCCCACTAACCTTGCACTCTCCACTACCCGCACTAACCTTGCACTCTCCACTACCCCCACTAACTCTTGCACCTTGCACTCTCACTACCCCCACTAACCTTGCACTCTCCACTACCCCCACTAACCTTGCACTCTCCACTACCCCCACTAACCTTGCACTCTCAACTATCCCCACCAACCTTGGACTCTCCACTACCCCCAACTTGCACTCTCCACTACTTAACCTTGCACTCTCCACTACCCCCACTAACCTTGCACTCTCCACTACCCCCACTTGCACTCTCCACTACCCCCACTAACCTTGCCCTCTCCACTACCCCCACTAACCTTGCACTCTCCACTACCCCCACTAACCTTGCACTCTCCACTACCCCCACTAACCTTGCACTCTCCACTACCCCCACTAACCTTGCACTCTCCACTACCCCCACTAACCTTGCACTCTCCACTACCCCCACTAACCTTGCACTCTCCACTACCCCCACCAACCTTGCACTCTCCACTACCCCCACTAACCTTGCACTCTCCACTACCCCCACTAACCTTGCACTCTCCACTACCCCCACTAACCTTGCACTCTCCACTATCCCCACTAACCTTGCACTCTCCACTATCCCCACTAACCTTGCACTCTCCACTACCCCCACTAACCTTGCACTCTCCACTACCCCCACTAACCTTGCACTCTCCACTATCCCCCCCCACTAACCTTGCACTCTCCACTACCCCCACTAACCTTGCACTCTCCACTACCCCCTACTAACCTTGCACTCTCCACTACCCCCACTAACCTTGCACTCTCCACTACTCTAACACTACTCTCCCTACTAACCTTGCACTCTCCACTATCCCACTAACCTTCCACTCTCCACTACCCCCACTAACCTTGCACTCTCCACTACCCCCGCTAACCTTGCACTCTCCACTACCCCCGCTAACCTTGCACTCTCCACTACCCCCACTAACCTTGCACTCTCCACTATCCCCACTAACCTTGCACTCTCCACTACCCCCACTAACCTTGCACTCTCCACTACCCCCGCTAACCTTGCACTCTCCTCCACTACCCCCTACTAACCTTGCACTCTCCACTACCCCCACTAACCTTGCACTCTCCACTACCCCCACTAACCTTGCACTCTCCACTACCCCCACTAACCTTGCACTCTCCACTACCCCCACTAACCTTGCACTCTCCACTACCCCCACTAACCTTGCACTCTCCACTACCCCCACTAACCTTGCACTCTCCACTACCCCCACTAACCTTGCACTCTCCACTACCCCCACTAACCTTGCACTCTCCACTACCCCCACCAACCTTGCACTCTCCACTACCCCCACTAACCTTGCACTCTCCACTACCCCCACTAACCTTGCACTCTCCACTACCCTCACTAACCTTGCACTCTCCACTACCCCCACCAACCTTGCGCTCTCCACTACCCCCTACTACCCCCACTTTGCACTCTCCACTACTCCCCACTAACCTTGCACTCTTCACTATCCCCACTATCCTTGCACTCTCCACTACCCCCACTAACCTTGCACTCTCGACTAACCCCCCTAACCTTGCACTCTCCACTACCCCCACTAACCTTGCACTCTCCACTACCCCCACTAACCTTGCACTCTCCACTACTTGCACTCTCCACTACCCCCACTAACCTTGCACTCTCCACTACCCCCACTAACCTTGCACTCTCCACTACCCCCACTAACCTTGCACTCTCCACTACCCCCACTAACCTTGCACTCTCCACTACCCCCCCTAACCTTGCACTCTCCACTACCCCCACTAACCTTGCACTCTCCACTACCCCCACTAACCTTGCACTCTCCACTACCCCCACTAACCTTGCACTCTCCACTACCCCCAACCTTGCACTCTCCACTACCCCGCTAACCTTGCACTCTCCACTACCCTCACTAACCTTGCACTCTCCACTACCCCCACTTGCCCTCTCCACTACCCCCACTAACCTTGCACTCTCCACTACCCCCGCTAACCTTGCACTCTCCACTACCCCCTAACCTTGCACTCTCCACTAACTATCCCCGCTTTGCACTCTCCACTACCCCCACTAACCTTGCACTCTCCACTACCCCCACTAACCTTGCACTCTCCACTACCCCCGCTAACCTTGCCCTCTCCACTACCCCCACTAACCTTGCACTCTCCACTACCCCCACTAACCTTGCACTCTCCACTACCCCCTGCTAACCTTGCACTCTCCACTACCCCCGCTAACCTTGAACTCTCCACTACCCCCACTTGCACTCTCCACTACTTGCACTCTCCACTACCCCCACTAACCTTGCACTCTCCACTACCCCCACTAACCTTGCACTCTCCACTACCCCCACTAACCTTGCACTCTCCACTACCCCCGCTAACCTTGCACTCTCCACTACCCCCGCTAACCTTGCACTCTCCACTACCCCTACCAACCTTGCACTCTCCACTAACCTTGCACTCTCCACTACCCCCACTAACCTTGCACTCTCCACTACTTGCACTCTCCACTACCCCCACTAACCTTGCACTCTCCACTACCCCCGCTAACCTTGCACTCTCCACTACCCCCACTAACCTTGCACTCTCCACTACCCCCACTAACCTTGCACTCTCCACTACCCTCACTAACCTTGCACTCTCCACTACCCCCACTAACCTTGCACTCTCCACTACCCCCACTAACCTTGCACTCTCCACTACCCCCGCTAACCTTGCACTCTCCACTATCCCCACTAACCTTGCACTCTCCACTATCCCCCACTAACCTTGCACTCTACCCCACTAACCTTGCACTCTCCACTACCCCCACTAACCTTGCACTCTCCACTACCCCCACTAACCTTGCACTAACCTTGCACTCTCCACTACCCCCACTAACCTTGCACTCTCCACTACCCCCACTAACCTTGCACTCTCCACTACCCCCACTAACCTTGCACTCTCCACTACCCCCACTAACCTTGCACTCTCCACTACCCCCACTAACCTTGCACTCTCCACTACCCCCACTAACCTTGCACTCTCCACTACCCCCACTAACCTTGCACTCTCCACTATCCCCCCTAACCTTGCACTCTCCACTACCCTAACCTTGCACTCTCTACTACCTTGCACTCTCCACTACTCCCGCTAACCTTGCACTCTCCACTACCCCCGCTAACCTTTCACTCTCCACTACTCCCGCTAACCTTGCACTCTCCATTCCCCCTGCTAACCTTGCACTCTCCACTACCCCCGCTAACCTTGCACTCTCCACTACCCCTAACCTAACTATCTTTGCACTCTCCACTACCCCCACTAACCTTGCACTCTCCACTACCCCTGCTAACCTTGCACTCTCCACTACCACCGCTAACCTTGCACTCTCTACCCCTCGCTAACCCTGCACTCTCCACTACCCCTAACCTTGCACTCTCCACTACCCCCACTAACCTTGCACTCTCCACTACCCCCGCTAACCTTGCACTCTACACTACCCCCCTTGCTAACCTTGCACTC
Organism: Cherax quadricarinatus; assembly: GCF_038502225.1. NCBI lineage: Eukaryota > Metazoa > Arthropoda > Malacostraca > Decapoda > Parastacidae > Cherax > Cherax quadricarinatus. Next base: position 24,531,743 of record NC_091311.1, read on the forward strand.
TCCACTACTCCCGCTAACCTTGCACTCTCCACTATCGCCGCTAACCTTGCACTCTCCACTACCCCCGCTAACCTTGCACTCTCCATTACCCCCGCTAACCTTGCACTCTCCACTATGCCCACGAACCTTGCACTCTCCACTATCCTCACTAACCTTGCACTCTCCACTATCCCCACTAACCTTGAACTCTCCACTATCCTTGCACTCTCCACTACTCTCCACTATCCCTGCTAACCTTGCACTCTCCACTACTCCCGCTAACCTTGCACTCTCCACTACCCCCACTAACCTTGCACTCTCCACTACCCCACTCTCCACTGCTCCCGCTAACCTTGCACTCACCACTATCCCCGCTAACCTTGCACTCACCACTATCCCCGCTAACCTTGCAATCTCCACTACCCTCGCTAACCTTGCACTCTCTACTACCCTCACTAACCTTGCACTCTCCACTACCCCCACTAACCTTGCACTCTCCACTACCCCCGCTAACCTTGCACTCTCCACTATCCCCGCTAACCTTGCACTCTCCGCTACCCCCGCTAACCTTGCACTCTCCACTACCCCCGCTAACCTTGCACTCTCCACTACCCCGGCTAACCTTGCACTCTCCACTACCACGGTAACCTTGCACTCTCCACTACCCCCGCTAACCTTGCACTCTTCACTACCCCCGCTAACCTTGCACTCTCCACTAACCCCTCTCCACTACCCCGCTTACCTTGCTAACCTTGCACTCTCCACTACCCCCGCTAACCTTGCACTCTCCACTACCCCTGCTAACCTTGCACTCTCCACTACCCCCGCTAACCTTGCACTCTCCACTATCCCCACTAACCTTGCACTCTCCACTACCCCCGCTAACCTTGCACTCTCCACTATCCCCACTAACCTTGCACTCTCCACTACCCCCACTAACCTTGCACTCTCCACTATCCCCACTAACCTTGCACTCTCCACTACCCCCACTAACCTTGCACTCTCCACTATCCCCACTAACCTTGCACTCTCCACTATCCCCACTAACCTTGCACTCTCCACTACCCCCACTAACCTTGCACTCTCCACTATCCCCACTAACCTTGCACTCTCCACTATCCCCACTAACCTTGCACTCTCCACTATCCCCACTAACCTTGCACTCTCCACTATCCCCACTAACCTTGCACTCTCCACTATCCCCACTAACCTTGCACTCTCCACTATCCCCACTAACCTTGCACTCTCCACTATCCCCACTAACCTCTGCACTCTGCACTACCCCCGCTAACCTTGCACTCTCCACTGCCCCCGCTAACCTTGCAGTCTCCACTATCCCCACTAACCTTGCACTCTCCACTATCCCCACTAACCTTGCACTCTCCACTATCCCCACTAACCTTGCACTCTCCACTACCCCCGCTAACCTTGCACTCTCCACTATCCCCACTAACCTTGCACTCTCCACTACCCCCACTAACCTTGCACTCTCCACTATCCCCACTAACCTTGCACTCTCTACTATCCCCACTAACCTTGCACTCTCTACTATCCCCACTAACCTTGTAAACACCTCACGCGCTCCTAACCCCCGCATATACCTCCTTTCCCTGCAGTGCTGTATGACTCTTCGGGTTTAGCGCTTAGCTTCATATAAATTAATAATAACTTAATTAAACCATAAAGACTTTGATATTTATGGTCATTTATGTCAACGAAAGTTCCGTAAAAGAAAAAACAAAAAAAATAATTTAGAACTCTGACTTAAAAATTCTATAATCAATAGCAATAATGAACGGCAAAATGGCGGCAAATGTAGTCAAGAGAATAGAATGGCAATGAGAGTATTTGATGAATGCGACAACGTCCAGACGTCCACTGCAGCTGTGAGTACACCCAGATAAGTCACAGTTGCCGGTATGTACAATTAACCAATAATCAAACAAATAACTTTGTTTCTATAACGTGAAATGCAGTATACAGTTGACACTGCAGTACATGACATGTATAAATTGTTAAACTGGAGATCCCCTGTGACGCGGAGTATCTCGGCTACCGTAAAATTACTTAGAAATACTACACAGTGAATCAGATATTGTACTGTATTACAATAATATTTAACAATTAAATGTTATTAATGAAATAGATTGAAAACTAAAAATGTAACTGATACATAGATCTTTATTAGACTATTTCTTATATTTTCTTGAGTACCCGCGCTTAAACTCACTTGATCCTCTTCAAAATGTTGACTTCCAGCTCCTGAGTCTCTTGGTAATGCTAAGCTCTATCTTCTAAGTCTTATGTACAGTTTACCTGGAGTTTACCTGGAGAGAGTTCCGGGGGTCAACGCCCCTGCGGCCCGGTCTATGACCAGGCCTCCTGGTGGATCAGAGCCTGATCAACCAGGCTGTTACTGCTGGCTGCACGCAACCCAACGTACGAGCCACAGCCCGGCTGGTCAGGTACCGACTTTAGGTGCTTGTCCAGTGCCAGCTTGAAGACTGCCAGAGGTCTGTTGGTAATCCCCCTTATGTATGCTGGGAGGCAGTTGAACAGTCTCGGGCCCCTGACACTTATTGTATGGTCTCTTAACGTGCTAGTGACACCCCTGCTTTTCATTGGGTGGATGTTGCATCGTCTACCGAGTCTTTTGCTTTCGCTGTGAGTGATTTTCGTGTGCAAGATCGGTACTAGTCCCTCTAGGATTTTCCAGGTGTATATAATCAAGTATTTCTCCCTCCTGTGTTCCAGGGAGTACAGGTTCAGGAACTTCAAGCGCTCCCAGTAATTGAGGTGTTTTATCTCCGTTATGCGCGCCGTGAAGGTTCTCTGTACATTCTCTAGGTCAGCAATTTCACCTGCCTTGAAAGGTGCTGTTAGTGTGCAGCAATATTCCAGCCTAGATAGAACAAGCGACCTGAAGAGTGTCATCATGGGCTTGGCATCCCTAGTTTTGAAGGTTCTCATTATCCATCCTGTCATTTTTCTAGCAGATGCGATTGATACAATGTTATGGTCCTTGAAGGTGAGATCCTCCGACATGATCACTCCCAGGTCTTTGACGTTGGTTTATCGCTCTATTTTGTGGAAGGAATTTGTTTTGTACTCTGATGAAGTTTTAATTTCCTCACATTTACCATATCGGAGTAATTGAAATTTCTCATCGTTGAACTTCATATTGTTTTCTGCAGCCCACTGAAAGATTTGGTTGATGTCCGCCTGGAGCCTTGCAGTGTCTGCAATGGAAGACACTGTCATGCAGATTCGGGTGTCATCTGCAAAGGAAGACACGGTGCTGTGGCTGACATCCTTGTCTATGTCGGATATGAGGATGAGGAACAAGATGGGAACGAGTACTGTGCCTTGTGGAACAGAGCTTTTCACCGTAGCTGCCTCGGACTTTACTCTGTTGACTACTACTCTCTGTGTTCTCTTAGTGAGGAAATTATAGATCCATGTACCAACTTTTCCTGTTATTCCTTTAGTACGCATTTTGTGCGCTATTACGCCATGGTCACACTTGTCGAAGGCTTTTGCAAAGTCTGTATATATTACATCTGCATTCTTTTTGTCTTCTAGTGCATTTAGGACCTTGTCGCAGTGATCCAATAGTTGAGACAGACAGGAGCGACATTTTTGGCACAAAAATAGTTTTTACTAGATAAAAAACTTTTAAGATGAATACCTTTATTTTTTTTTTTATAAATTTCGCTCACCATTTTATTGTCAAATGCTGTATGACCCATGCAAGTTTAGCGCATTTTTGCGAATAAAAATACAAACTGATTTCCAGAATTTCGAAGCTTTATATATGGTCAACATTAAGTTCTTACAAAGTAAAAACAAATGCGAAATAGATCTAATAGACACGATTTTTAAATAAGTTGAAATAAATTGAGTAGAAGATCCTTTGTAAGGAAGATATAGAGAAAAAGATACTTTTAAGTAAGATTTTGAGAGAAAAAGATACTTTTAAGTAAGATTTTGAGAGAAAAAGATACTTTTAAGTAAGATTTTGAGAGAAAAAGATACTTTTAAGTAAGATTTTGAGAGAAAAAGATACTTTTAAGTAAGATTTTGAGAGAAAAAGATACTTTTAAGTAAGATTTTCAGAGAAAAAGATACTTTTAAGTAAGATTTTGAGAGAAAAAGATACTTTTAAGTTAGATTTTGAGAGAAAAAGATACTTTTAAGTAAGATTTTGAGAGAAAAAGATACTTTTAAGTAAGATTTTGAGAGAAAAAGATACTTTTAAGTAAGATTTTGAGAGAAAAAGATACTTTTAAGTAAGATTTTGAGAGAAAAAGATACTTGCATCTTGAGAGTAAGAGATAGTTTACAATAATTGTTTGAGAATTAAAAATGGTTATACCTGACAAGATAGTCAAGTGATATGGCTGAGTTAAGTCAGTGACTGAGTCGCAGATCACATGTCCTGTAAGTAGGGCTTCTGTTAAGTGGAACACTGTTATCAGAAGATTCTGTTAAAGGTGGTCATAAGCTTCTGTTAAAGAATGCACCAGTACAGGACAAGCCTAAGTAATTTTAGAAATCACAATCGTCAGATGTGAATTATGTAGGTTTAGCAATATTCCTTCACAGTTATGACATGCTATGTCTGGGAGCAGGAACATAATTTTTTATGGGTATTGGTCAGTGTTCTTCAGTAACTCAAAGAACACTACTGAGATTTTCATAAACAAATGTCCATTATTTTATTTTTCATAATTAATATTTTATTAAGAAACATTCAAGAGCGAGGCTATACAATACTTACAGAATTAAGTAAAATATACAGTAATATTAACTGGCAACGGCACCGCTGGATGGATTAAAAGTATTATGGTAACTACATACTGATTACAATATCATTAATATTTCTGCAAATATTTTCTATAATAAAATTAAGTTAAATGTATGTATGGAGGACAAGCCACTGTAGCGTCAAGGGAGAATGTTGATACAGGTGAATATCGTGTGTGCTGAGCTTGTGACAACCTTCTGGGTTCAGTACAATTATTAACACAGTGGAGGTGACACCACACAGTCTGCGCTGCCTCGACAATCATACTTTTGCTCTTCTTAGAAATGGCCGACGATACCCCGGTAAAAGCGTAAGTTTTATGACATACAGGCAGAAACATCTTTCACTAAATCATTTAGTGAGCTACTTAAAGAAAAATAAGAGCATGTTGCAGACATTGTGAAAGACTTGGAAAAAATCACACCTTCCTTGCATGTTTGATCTTAGGTGTTCCAGAAGGACAAAACCTTTAAAATGCTTACCTGAATCTTTTTTCCTCCTCCATTTTTCTTTTTCAATTTTCTCTTCGCTGATAACTCAAGAACCCCTCATCCTATCGGATTCAAATTCTGAACGCTTGTCTATGGTAGAGAGGAGCAGATTCTAGTAACAATGATCAAAAGATATTGACCCCACATGTGGAAAATACTGTATATATTTTCCAGAAATACAATAGTTACATGTATATAGATGGCCATACTGTATTTAATAAAATTTATGTCATAAAAAATGGGAAGAAGCTGCGCCTGCGCAGAAGGACAGTCGCCATTATTGTCTGAATTGAACAGACGTTGTGAATAATGGGAAGAATTTTTCGTGCTCTAGAGGTTAAAATTGGGTTGACACCTCTCAAATAGGAGGTGAAATTGTTGGATGTGCATTCCTGCATAACTTGAGATATCAGGCGACAGGACAGGACAACTCCAAGAACCTCAGATAAGTTGTCTAATTTATGTTTAAATTCTGGCCAGTAAATTTTTCATAAATGTAGGCAAAAGGGGGACGGGGGTCCTGTACATGACACATTAATCTCCAGTCAAATTGGTGAGTAATATGATTAAGATATATTCTCGTTCTGTTATATAAATGTGTGTATATATAATCCTTTTTTAATTTTAATATACAGTCCACAAATTTATATATTTACCAGCATTCCTGGTGATGTATTTTTCATTTGTAATTAATAGGTCCAGAGCAACTTGTGGATATGACAGTGGTAGGTATCGAAGGGGGACATTTTTTGCGACCTAGGTGTCCCAAATTCCTACTTGTCTAATTGATAAATAATAATTATCTTTGTTATTTACTGGTATGTACATTATGAGTTACATCCAGATAAATGTAATTTTCCACACCACATATACATATATATATATATACATACATACTCACACACACACACACACACACACACACACACACACACACACACATATATATATATATATATACATATATATATATATATATATATATATATATATATATATATATATATACATATATATATATATATATATATATATATATATATATATATATATATATATATATATATATATATATATATATATATATATATATATATACATGTGTGTGTGTGTGTGTGTACTCACCTAATTGTACTCACCTAATTGTGGTTGCTGGGGCCGAAGCTCAGCTCCTGGCCCCGCCTCTTCACTGATCGCTACTAGGTCCTCTCTTTCTCTCTCTCTGCTCTCTGAGCTTTGTCATACCTCGTCTTAATTAAAGCTATGTATGGTTCCTGCCTCCACTACATCACTTGTTAGACTATTCCACTTCCTGACAACTCTGTGACTGAAGAAATACTTCCTTACATCCCTTTGACTCGTCTGAGTCTTCAGCTTCCAATTGTGACCCCTTGTTTCTGTGTCTCCTATCTCGAACATCCTGTCTCTGTCCACCTTATCTATTCCACGCAGTATTTTGTATGTTGTTATCATGTCTACCCTGACCCTCCTGTCCTTCAGTGTAGTCAGGCCGATTTTACTCAACCTTTCTTCGTAGGATATTCCCCTGAGCTTCGGAACTAGCCTTGTTGCAAACCTTTGCACTTTCTCTAATTTCTTGACGTGCTTGACCAGGTGTGGGCTCCCAACTGGTGCTGCGTATTTCAGTATGGGCCTGACGTACACAGTGTACAATATCTTCAACGATTCCTTACTAAGGTATCAGAACGCTATTCTCAGGTTTACTAGGCGCCCATGTGCTGCAGCAGTTATTTGGTTGATGTGTGCTTCCGGAGACGTTCTCGGTGTTATACTCACCCCAAAATCTTTCTCCTTAAGTGAGGTTTGCAGTCTTTGGCCACCTAACCTATACTTTGTCTGTGGTCTTTTTTGCCCTTCCCCAATCTTCATGACTTTGCATTTGGTGGGGTTGAATTCCAGAAGCCAGTTGCTGGACCAGGTATCCAGTCTATCCAGGTCTCTGTAGTCCTTCATGATCCTCGACTGATTTAATTCTCCTCATTAACTTCACATCATCTGCGAACAGGGACACTTCTGAGTCTACCCCTTCCATCATGTGTGTGTGTGTGTGTGTACTCACCTAGTTGTACTCACCTAGATGAGGTTGCAGGGGCCGAGTCCAAGCTCCTGGCCCAGTCTCTTCACTGGTTCGCTACTAGGTCACTCTCCCTGAACCGTGAGCTTTATCATACCTCTACTTAAAGCTATGTATGAATCCTGCCTCCACTTCATCGTTTCACAAACTATTCCACTTCCTGACTACTCTGTGGCTTAAGAAATATTTCCTGACATCCCTGTGATTCATCTTTGTCTTCAACTTCCAACTGTGTCCCCTTGTTGCTGTGTCCCATCTCTGGAACATCCTGTCTTTGTCCACCTTGTCAATTCCTCTCAGTATTTTGTATGTCGTTATCATGTTCCCCCTATCTCTCCTGTCCTCCAGTGTCGTCAGGTTGATTTCCCTTAACCTCTCCTCGTAGGACATACCTCTTAGCTCTGGGACTAGTCTTGTTGCAAACCTTTGCACTTTCTCTAGTTTCTTTACGTGCTTGGCTAGGTGTGGGTTCCAGACTGGTGCCGCATACTCCAATATGGGCCTAACGTACACGGTGTACAGGGTCATGAACGATTCCTTATTAAGATGTCAGAATGGTGTTCTGAGGTTTGCTAGGCGTCCATATGCTGCAGCAGTTATTTGGTTGATGTGCGCCTCAGGAGATGTGCCTGGTGTTATACTCACCCCAAGATCTTTTTCTTTGAGTGAGGTTTGTAGTCTCTGGGCCCCTAGACTGTATTCCATCTGCGGTCTACTTTGCCCTTCCCCAATCTTCATGACTTTGCACTTGGTGGGGTTGAACTCCAGGAGTCAATTGCTGGACCAGGTCTGCAGCCTGTCCAGATCCCTTCGTAGTTCTGCCTGGTTTTCGATCGAATGAATTCTTCTCATCTGCAAACAGGGACACTTCGGAGTCTATTCCATCCGTCATGTCGTTCACAAATACCAGAAACAGCACTGGTCCTAGGACTGACCCGTGTGGGACCCCACTGGTCACAGGTGTCTACTCTGACACCTCGCCACGTACCATGATTCGCTGCTGTCTTCCTGACAAGTATTCCCTGATCCATTGTAGTGCCTTCCCTGTTATCCCTGCTTGGTCTTCCAGTTTTTTCACTAATCTCTTGTGTGTAACTGTGTCAAACGCCTTCTTGCAGTCCAAGAAAATGCAATCCACCTACCCCTCTCTCTCTTGTCTTACTGCTGTCACCATGTCATAGAACTCCAGTAGGTTTGTGACACAGGATTTCCCATCCCTGAAACCGTGTTGGCTGCTGTTGATGAGATCATTCCTTTCTAGGTGTTCCACAACTCTTCTCCTGATAATCTTCTCCATAATTTTGCATACTATACATGTCAGTGACACTGGTCTGTAGTTTAGTGCTTCATGTCTGCCTCCTTTTTTAAAGATTGGGACTACATTTGCTGTCTTCCATGCCTCAGGCAATCTCCCTGTTTCGATAGATGTATTGAATATTGTTGTTAGGGGTACACATAGCGCCTCTACTCCCTCTCTCAGGACCCATGGAGAGATGTTATCCAGCTCCATTGCCTTTGAGGTATCTAGCTCACTCAGAAGCCTCTTCACTTCTTCCTTGGTTGCGTGTACTGTGTCCAGCACTTGGTGGTGTACCTTACCTCTCCGTCTTTCTGGAGCCCCTTCTGTCTCCTCTGTGAACACTTCTTTGAATCTCTTGTTGAGTTCTTCGCATACTTCACGGTCATTTGTTGTCTCTCCTCCTTCCTTCCTTAGCCTGATTACCTAGTCCTTGACTGTTGTTTTTCTCCTGATGTGGCTGTTTAACAGCTTCGGGTCAGATTTGGCTTTCACTGCTATGTCGTTTTCATGTTGTCGTTGGGCCTCCCTTCTTATCTGTGCATATTCATTTCTGGCTCTACGACTGCTCTTCTTATTCTCCTGGGTCCTTTGCCTTCTATATTTCTTCCATTCCCTAGCACACTTGGTTTTTGCCTCCCTGCACCTTTGTGTGAACCATTGGCTCATCCTGGCTTTTTCATTATTCCTGTTACCCTTGGATACAAACCTCTCCTCAGCCTCCTTGCACATGGTTGTTACATATTCCATCATCTCATTAACTGGCTTTCCTGCCAGTTCTCTGTCCTACTGAACCCCATTCAGGAAGTTCCTCATTTCCATGTAGTCCCCTTTCTTGTAGTTTGGCTTTATTCGCCCTGGCCTTCCTGCTTCCCCTTCCGCTTGTAGCTCTACTGTGTATTCAAAGCTTAAAACCATATGATCGCTGGCCCCAAGGGGTCTTTCGTATGTGATGTCCTCAAGGTGAATACTAAGTCCAGTCTTGCTGGTTCATCCTCTCCTCTCTCTCTTGTAGTGTCCCTTACGTGTTGGTACATGAAGTTTTCCAGTACCACCTCCATCATCTTAGCCCTCCATGTATCTTGGCTCCCATGTGGCTCCAAGTTCTCCCAATCGATTTCCTTATGGTTAAAGTCACCCATGATCAGGAGCTTTGCCCTGCATGCATGAGCTCTTCTGGCCACTGCAGCCAGTGTGTCAACCATCGCTCTATTGCTCTCATCATACTCTTGCCTTGGCCTCCTGCTGTTCTGTGGTGGGTTATACATCACTGCAATTACCACTTTGGGACCTCCACAGTGAAGCATTCCTGCTATGTAATCGCTTGCTTCTCTGCTGTCTCCTCTCTCCAGCTCATCAAAATTCCATCAGTTTTTGATCAGCAGTGCCACTCCTCCACCCCCCCTATTTCTTCTGTCTTTCCTCAGGATCTGGTATCCTGTTGGAAAGATGGTATCTGTTATCATACCTGTAAGCTTGGTTTCTGTGAGAGCTATGATGTCCGGTGATGCCTCTTTGACTCTTTCGTGCCACTCCTCCCACTTAATTGTTATTCCATCAGCATTTGTGTACCATACCTCCAGTTTCCTCTCCAACACTATGGTTTGGGGGGCTTGTGGGGGTGGGAGACCTGGTAGCATACTGTGGGATTCTATAGCTGGGTGTTGGGTGGAAGCTGTGAGTATGGATTGTAGATTGTAGTGTTGGGATGGTGTGATATGTTGTGGGGTTCTGAGGATAGTTTTGTGTGTGCTTGCCCTTGGTGCTCTGTCCTGCTCTGATTGACCTCCGCTGGTTCCACCCTTGTCTCCTTTCCTAGCTCCTTTCGCTTTTTTGTCCTCCCCTTCAGCTGCTGTCATTCTGTTTGTGTTCTGTCTCTGTCTAGGAACACCCTCATGTACTCTTCCGATTACTTCAACCGTGGTTTCCCTTGGAAGATCCTGTTCCACACTGTTTCTGTCCTGAGAATCAGCTTGATCAGTCGTTTTCTTCCCTTCACATACCCCCCTATTCTCTGAAAATTTACTATCTCGTCCATGTCTTCTTCACCTACTACTGTGATGATGTTCTCAATCTCCTTCCTTTCTGCCTGCCGTCTTTCAGTGTTTGTCCTTTCCTCTCTCTCCTGAAGCCCATGGATAAACACTGATTTTGCCCTTTCCACCTCCCATTGCCTCTCCCTCCGTGACTCTGGTTCCTGTCTGTACGTGGTCATTTTCTCCCTTGTTTTTTCCAGTGGCTCTTGGTAGAATGGTTATGCCTCTGCATTTGACCTATCACCCTCGCCATCTGCACCCAGCTGCTCTCCCCTTTGACTCCTTGGCCCTTCTTGGCAGGCTGATTGACCATAGCATAATTCATATCTCCTTCCTTTGTTCGGCATCTCAGCTTCATATGCTGTGTCTTCTCTAATCAGTGCCCCTGTAACTCGCTTCAGCCTGTTTACCTCATCTTCTAGGACCCTTATCCTGGTTACTGCAGTTTCAACGTGTGCCTCCAAATTCTTCTTCTCCTTCTCCAACCTCTTTTCTAATTTCACAGAAAGCTCTGTCTCCATTTTTTCAGAAAGCTCTCCTAATTTTCTCTCCCACTCTTGTTCCATCCTTTTCCACTGCTCCTCCATCCAATCCTCCCTACCAGAACCATTCTCATCTGATCCCTGGTTCCTTCCATTCCCCACCATTTTTTTTCTTTCTTTTTTCCCTTTCCTTCCCTTTCTTTTTTCTTTTTTATTTTTTTTGAATGAGAGAGAAGAGTGAGAGAAAAAGCAAGAAAGAGAGAGAAGGGAAAGGTAGAAGGAGAGAGAGGGGAAGAGTGAGAAGGGAAAAGGAGGGAGAGAGAGACTGAGAGACAGAGAGGGAAGCAGAGAGAAGGGAACGGTAGAAGGAGAGAGAGAGGGGGGAGAATGAGAAGGGAGAAGGGGAGAGAGAGAGAGCAAGAGGGAGAGAGAAGAGAGGGGGCAAAGAGAGGGGAGAGGGGAAGAGACAGGGGAGAAGGGGGAGATGGAAGAGAGAGAAGGGAGAGAGAGGAGAGGGGGACAGAGAGGGGAGGAGGGTAGAGAGAGGGGAGAGAGTGATGGGAAATGGGAGAGGGGAGAGATAATGAGAGGGGGAGAGATGTTAGAGGGGGAGAGATGTTAGAGGGGAGGGGTGTTAGAGGGGGAGAGATGTTAGAGGGGAGGGATGTTAGAGGGGAGAGATGGGAGAGGGGAGAGAGAGAGATGAGATAGGTAAAGAGAGAGATAGGTAGAGAGATAGTGAGAGAGAGAGAATGGTAGTGAGATAGGTAGATAGAGAGAGAGAGATAGGTATTGAGAGAGAGAGAGAGAGAGAGAGAGAGAGAGGGAATAGTGGATAGTGGAATGTTAGAGGGAGGGTTATCAGGTCAGTTTACAGGAAGGTGTGAAATCCTGTGTGTGTGTGTATGTGTGTGTGTGTGTGTGTGTGTGTGTGCCCCCACTTCTAAGTAATCATACTGCTAATAAATACCAGTAGTAATACCAGTAATTCTAAAACTTACCAATAGTAATTCTAACACTTATCATTTCTACTTATAAAATGCAGAAAGTAACTAGGTTGTAAAATTTAGCTTCAAGAAGTGTCTGACGTTATCCCTCGCTAGACTGCTTTGCTCCTCACACTCTCGTCAACACTATCTTCACATTATCTATGCTATTTCTACTCTAATTCTGGTAATAGCTTGCAGGAGTGAGTGACCAGTATCTAACAGTGATGCAGAGACCAGAATCTGACAACATGCAACCACAATAGGTGAGCAATACTTGCGCTGGCAGCGGCGCGATGACAAGTTGCCAGATGCTGTTGACGTAGTCGTTGTACATAGGCCTTCTATCACTATTTTGAAAATCCTTCAACCCTGATGTTTATAACCATATATGCTCATACATCCCGTGTTCCTCAAGTGATTTCACTTTTCACTTATGATAGAATACACTTCACATTTGGTGGGCTACACTTTATATTTATAATGGCACACAACTGTTGTGACGTCATTGCTTCAACAGGCCTACTCCTGCCACCTTCCCTTGTTATATATTTTCTTTTTATTTTCTCCTTTTGCTTATTAATTTTTTCACTCTTACTGTATGGTGCCCCACATTTCACTTGTTAACCAATCTCTTGTAATTCTTGAACACCCTCTTCCACACTCACTTTGATCTTTGTATATTTGAATCTGTGTGGCATCAGGTGCCTACTAGGACCCTAACGGTTTGGCACTTTGAAATATTAATGATTTCAGGCCTCCTCTCGACTTTTTTTTAACTAATAACTTTGGTTATCACTTGTAGGATTGTTCACTGACGTTGTCACTACCACTGATTACTGCTAGCATTTACTGCACGCCTTAAAAGCACTAAGGTTCTCGGAGCCTTGTGCCCCCACGTCTGCGTGTGTGTGTGTGTGTGTGTGTGTACTCATTTGTGGTTGCAAGGGTCGAGTGGCAGCTCCTGGCCCCGCTTCTTCACTGGTCGCTACTAGTGTGTATGTGTGGTTAAATTACATATAGTATTTATGAATTTTTCTGTTGTCTGTTGTTAGTATAAGTCGTAGCTTTTATTTGCTCGAAACTCTGTTAATAACTATACGTTTTGTCTTGAAAGTTATATACACTGTTAATCTACCATTGTAACTCTAATGCACTTATTGATAAATAAGGTTATCATTATCATTAACGATGTGAAACCCTCACTGAGTTATCCGTAAGGAATGTTTGGTAAAACATGGGAAAGGCAGGTAACAGGAGACCACAGAGTAATATATAGAAATTATTCGCTGAGAAATACACTCTACATTCAAGCTAGCAGTACTTCAGTCTTTATAGTTGAGATTAGAATAGTTTGGATGAACACTCTTGGAATTCCTGGTTATCAGATCATAGTTCACAGAGTCAAATTAGAAGAGATAACGTACAACTGATTATTATTTTTTTTTCACTTTACACTCGTGACAGTCAATTTTATTTTTAAGATTATTTTAGGTGTCCTTTCAAGGACGGTGCCTTGATACTCCTACCCTCCCTGTCATTGGATCAGAAGTTATTGCATCCCATTCTCCAGCTGTTGTATGACACCTACGGGTTTAGCACTTCCCGATGAACATAAGTATGTCAATACAAAGGGAAGATCGTAGTCAGTGTTGCCTTAGATCACTACCCTACAGATGCTTCAGAAAGCTAGATAGGCTGGTGACAAGCAATGTTTCTTCCTAGCCTCGGGCACGCCAGTGAGCCTCAGGCAGGGTGTCCAGCTATTTCATTCTCTGACTATGTTCTGCCATTCATTCATTCATTAGGGATTTGCCGGTACTTCCGGCCCGGGTCTTCTCCAGATGGTGACCCGGCGGTGGCCCCCGGGTTGGGGGTGTCGTTCATCTTCTTCTTTCTTCTGTCTTCTTTCTTGGGCCCTCCGGGTGGAGGGTTATGTTCTGTCCACACGGAAGATTTTATATTAATACACCTCACAGAAACAAGCGGAAGTATATACGAAGAAGGATCGCAGTCAGCAAGATTCGAGGCCACGTGTGAGGAGCAGTTTCTTCACCTCGGTTGTACACTTGCTGGCACACAAGGTGGTAGATACCCTACCACCTTGATTTGCTGGAAGCCGTTTTGTCTCCACTGAGAATTCCTCCCTACATCTCGTGCTGAGCTCTTCACATACTTTCTGCTCATTTTTTTGTGAGATCCTCTCCTTCCTTCCTTCCTTTCTTCCTCTGGAGTTTACCTGGAGTTTACCTGGAGAGAGTTCCGGGGGTCAACGCCCCCGCGGCCCGGTCTGAGACCAGGCCTCCTGGTGGATCAGAGCCTGATCAACCAGGCTGTTGCTGCTGGCTGCACGCAAACCAACATACGAGCCACAGCCCGGCTGATCCGGAACTGACTTTAGGTGCTTGTCCAGTGCCAGCTTGAAGACTGCCAGGGGTCTGTTGGTAATCCCCCTTATGTGTGCTGGGAGGCAGTTGAACAGTCTCGGGCCCCTGACACTTATTGTATGGTCTCTTAACGTGCTAGTGACACCCCTGCTTTTCATTGGGGGGATGGTGCATCGTCTGCCAAGTCTTTTGCTTTCGTAGTGGGTGATTTTCGTGTGCAAGTTCGGTACTAGTCCCTCTAGGATTTTCCAGGTGTATATAATCATGTATCTCTCCCTCCTGCGTTCCAGGGAATACAGGTTTAGGAACCTCAAGCGCTCCCAATAATTGAGGTGTTTTATCTCCGTTATGCGCGCCGTGAAAGTTCTCTGTACATTTTCTAGGTCGGCAATTTCACCTGCCTTGAAAGGTGCTGTTAGTGTGCAGCAATATTCCAGCCTAGATAGAACAAGTGACCTGAAGAGTGTCATCATGGGCTTGGCCTCCCTAGTTTTGAAGGTTCTCATTATCCATCCTGTCATTTTTCTAGCAGATGCGATTGATACAATGTTATGGTCCTTGAAGGTGAGATCCTCCGACATGATCACTCCCAGGTCTTTGACGTTGGTGTTTCGCTCTATTTTGTGGCCAGAATTTGTTTTGTACTCTGATGAAGATTTAATTTCCTCATGTTTACCATATCTGAGTAATTGAAATTTCTCATCGTTGAACTTCATATTGTTTTCTGCAGCCCACTGAAAGATTTGGTTGATGTCTGCCTGGAGCTTTGCAGTGTCTGCAATGGAAGACACTGTCATGCAGATTCGGGTGTCATCTGCAAAGGAAGACACGGTGCTGTGGCTGACATCCTTGTCTATGTCGGATATAAGGATGAGGAACAAGATGGGAGCGAGTACTGTGCCTTGTGGAACAGAGCTTTTCACCGTAGCTGCCTCGGACTTTACTCTGTTGACGACTACTCAACAGAGTAAAGTCCGAGGCAGCTACGGTGAAAAGCTCTGTTCCACAAGGCACAGTACTCGCTCCCATCTTGTTCCTCATCCTTATATCCGACATAGACAAGGATGTCAGCCTGATTTCCTGGTCCTTGACTGTTGTTTTCCTCCTGATATTACTTTGGGCCAGATTAGGCTTTCGATGTTATGTCATTCTCTTACTAACGCTGGCAGTATGTGTGTTTTTGTATGTGTGTGTGTACTCACCTAGTTGTGGTTGCGAGGGTCGAGTCACAGCTCCTGTCTGTGTGTGTGTATGTGTGTGTGTGTGTGTGTGTGTACTCACCTAGTTGTTATTGCAAGGGTCGAGTCACAGCTCCTGGCTCCGCCTCTTCACTGGCCACTATTCGGTCACTCTTCCTGTTCCATGACCGTTATCATACCTCTTCTTAAAGCTATGTATGGATCCTACCTCCACTACATTACTTCCCAGGCTATTCCCCTTCCTGACAACTCTGGGTTTGAAGACATACACTTCCTAACATCCCTGTGATTCATCTGAGTCTTCAACTTCCAACTGTGACCCCTTTTTGCTGCGTCCCATCTCTGGATCATCCTCTCTCTGTCCACCTTGTCGATTCCTCTCAGTATTTTATGTCGTTATCATATCCCCCCTATCTCTTCTGTCCTCCAGTGTCGTCAGGTCGATTTCCCTTAACATCCCCTCATAGGACATGTCCTTTAGCTCCGGAACTATTCTTGTTGCAAACCTTTGCACTTTCTCAAATTTTTGTACGTGCTTCACTAGGTGTGGATTCTAAACTTGTGCTGCATACTGCAATATAGTCCTAACGTACACGGTGTACAGGGTCCTGAACGATTCCTTATTGAGATGTCTGAATGCTGTTCTTAGGTTTGCTAAGCGCCCATATGCTGCAGCAGTTATTTGGTTGATGTGCGCCTCAGGAGATGTGCCTGGTGTTATACTCACCCCGAATCTTTTTCCTTGAGTAAGGTTTGGAGCCTCTGGCCCCCTAGACTGTACTCTGTCTGCGGTCTTCTTTGCCCTTCCCCAATCTTCATAACTTTGCACTTGGGGACTTGAACTATAGGAGCCAGTTGCTGGACCAGGTCTGCACCCTGTCCAGATCCCTTTGTAGTTCTGCCTGGTTCTCATCTGAGTGAATTCTTCTCATCAACTTCATGTCATCTGCAAACAAGGACACTTCTGAGTCTATTCCTTCCGTCATGTCGTTCACAAATTGAAGATTGAGACACTTATGCAGCATATGGGAATCTTTATTCAGGAAACGTTTCGCCACACAGTGGCTTCATCAGTCCAATACAAAGAGGAAGGCGTAAGGAGAGGAGGAGTATGAGGTAATCAGTCCCTCAGCCTGGAGTCGATGTGTTCAGTCCATCAATCTTGGTACATTCTACAAGATTGATGGACTGAACACATCGACTCCAGGCTGAGGGACTGATTACCTCATACTCCTCCTCTCCTTACGTCTTCCTCTTTGTATTGGACTGATGAAGCCACTGTGTGGCGAAACGTTTCCTGAATAAAGATTCCCATATGCTGCATAAGTGTCTCAATCTTCAACTTGTCGGTTTCTCAAACCATTCATCGTTCACAAATACCAGAAACAACACCGGTCCTAGGACTGGCCCCTGTGAAATCCCACTCGTCACAGACGCCCACTCTGACACCTCGCCACATACCATGATTCGCTGTTGTCTTTCTCACAGATATTCCCTGATCCATTGCAGTGCCTTCCCTGTTATCCCTGCCTAGTCCTCTAACTTTTGCACTAATCTCTTGTGTGGAACTGTGTCAAGCGCCTTCTTACAGTCCAGGAAAACGCAATCTACTCACCCATCTCTCTCTTGTTTTACTGCTGTCATAGAACTCCAGTAGGTTTGTGACACAGGATTTTCTGTCCCTGAAACTGTACTGGCTGTTGCTGATAAGCAACAGATGCTCCACCACTCTTCTCCTGATAATTTTCTCCATGACTTTGCATACTATACTTGTCAGTGACACTGGTCCGTAGTTTAATGCTCGTGTGTATCTCCTTATTTAAAACTTGGGACTACATTTGCAGTCTTCCATACCTCAGATAGTTACCCTGTTTTGATAGATGTGTTGAAGATTGTTGTTAGTGGTAAACAAAGTGCCTCTGCTCCCTCTCTCAAGATTCATGGAGAGATGTTATCCTGCCCCATCGCCTTTGAAGTATCTAGCTTGCTTAGCAGCCTCTTCACTTCTTCCTCGGTTATATGTATTGTGTCCAACACTTGATGGTGCACCCCACCTGTCTGTCTTTCCAGAGCATCTTCTGTCTCCTCTGTGAACATTTCTTTGACTCGCATGTTAAGCTCCTCACATACTTCACGGTCATTTCTTGTGATCTCTCCTCCTTCCTTCCTCAACCTGATTACTTGGTCCTTAACTGTTGTTTTCCTCCGGATGTGGATGTACAACAGCTTCGGGTCAGATTTGGCTTTCGCTGTCATATTCGTGTTGTCGTTGGGCCTCCTTTCTTATCTGTGTATTGTGTATATTCGTTTCTGGCTCTGCGGCTGCTCTCCTTATTCTCCTGGGTCCTTTGCTTTCTATACTTCTTCCATTCTCTAGCACACTTGGTTTTGGCCGCTCTACACCTTTGGGTGAACCAAGGGCTCATCCTGGCCTTCTCGTTATTTCTATTACCCATGGGTACAAACCTCTTCTCAGCTTCCATGCATATTGTTCTCACATATTCCATTATCTCGTTTACTGACTTCCTTGCCAGTTCTCTGTCCCGCTGAACCCCATGCAGGAAATTTTTCAAGCCTGTGTAGTCCCCTCTCTTGAAGTTTGGCTTCTTTCATCCTGCCCTTCCTGTTTCCATCTTTACTTGTAACTCTACTATGTATTCGAAGCTCAGAACCACGTGGTCACTGACCCGAGGGACCTTTCATATGTGATGTCCTCAATATCTGCACTACTCAAGGTGAATACTAGGTCCAATCTTGCTGGTTCATGCTTTTCTCTCTCTCTGGTAGTGTCCCTTACGTGTTGGTACAAGAGGTTTTCCAGTACCACCTCCATCATTTTAGCCCTCCACGTTTTTGGGCCCCCATGTGGCTCCAGGTTCTCCCAGTCAATTTCCTTGTGATTGAAGTCATCTGTGATCAGCAGCTTTGTCCTGCTCGCATGAACCTTTCTGGTCACTTCAGCCAGTGTGTCAACCATCGCTCTATTACACTCATCATACTCTTTCTTTGGCCTCCTTCTGTTCTGTGGTGGGTTATACATTACTGCAATTACCACCTTGGGACCCTCAAACAGAAGTGTTCCTATTATGCAGTCTCTTGCTTTTCCTCTGTCTCCTCTCTCCAGCTCATCAAAATCCCATTGGCTTTTGATAAACAGTACCACTCCTCCACTCCCCTCTGTTCCCTCTGTCTTTCCTCAGGATCTGATATCCCGTTGGAAAGATGGCATCTGTTATCATTCATGTGAGCTTGGTTTCTGTGAGAGTTATGATGTCTGGTGACGCCTCTTTGATGCTTTCATGCCACTCCTCCCACTTATTTGTCATTCAATCAGTGTTGGTGGACCATACCTTCAGTTTCCTCTCCAACACTGTGTTCTGGAGGGTCTGTGAGGGTGGGGAACCTAGCAGTGTGCTGTGGGATTCTACAGCATAGTGTGGGGTGGGGGCTGTAAGTGTGGATTGTGGTTTGTGTTGGAATAGCATGTTTGGTTGAAGGGTTCTGGGGATGGATCTGTGTGTGCTTGTGCTTGTTGCTCTGCCCTGCTCCAGTTGTCCTCTGTTGACTCTGTCCTTGTCTCTCTTCTTAGCCCCTTTTGTTTCTGTGTCCTCTCCCTCAGCTGCTGTCGTTCTATTCTTGTTCTGTCTCTGCTTGGTGATTTCAACCTAAGGCATACAAAATGGAAGAATGTAGCAAATAATGTTATAGCTGAAACAATCCCCGGAGGTAGCGCAGATGAAAGGTCACACACACATGAGCTACTAAGTCTCTGCAAAAAACACACCTTAAGCCAGCAGATAGTGGAGGCAACAAGACTAGAAAACACACTTGACCTTATCTTCACAAATAATGAGGACCTGATAAGAGACATAAGAATATCAAAAACAACTAATTCCGATCACAACCTAATCGAAGTCCAGACGTACATGCATAGGGGTCCTGATCAGCAGAATGCATGTACCTGTGAAGGTGTCTTCACAAAATACAACTTCAACAACAAGAACATCAACTGGGACCAGGTAAACCATGTCCTAAACGAAACATGTTGGGAAGATGTCTAAATGACATGGATCCAAACCAGTGCCTTGAAAGGATCAATTTCCTGGCAGCCGAAACATGTTCTAGGCATATTCCCCTAAGAAAGAAGAAGAGCAGGAGTAAACTGGAGAGAGAAAGACGCTCCCTCTACAGAAGACGACGAAGAGTCACTGAGCTCCTCAGGAGTGCTAGAATATCTGATACATGAAAGGAGGCGCTGACCAGGGAAGTGGAAACTATCGAACTTAAGTTAAATGACTCTTACAGGAACCAGGAGAGGCAGGAGGAGCTTAAAGCTATTAGTGAAATTGAAAGAAATTCAAAAGATTTCTTTTCATATGCCAAAAACAAGGCAAATATCACATCTAGTATCGGGTCTTTACTCAGACAGGATGGGACTTACACAGATGACAACAAGGAAATGAGTGAAATATTGAAATCCCAGTACGACTCTGTGTTTAGTGAACCACTAATCGGTCTGAGGATCGACGACCCAAATGATTTCTTCATGAATGAGCCTCAAAACTCCATAAATGTATGCCAGATTTCCGACATTACCCTAACTCCGATAAATTTCGAAAAAGCCATTGACAACATGCCTATGCACTCAGCCCCAGGCCCAGACTCGTGGAACTCTGTTTTCATTAAGAACTGCTAGAAACCCCTCTTACGTGCCCTAAGTACACAATGGAGGAGGAGCTTGGACATGGGTGAAATTCCACAGTCACTTAAAACAACGGATATAGCCCCACTCCATAAAGGTGGCAGCAAAGCATTAGCTAAGAACTATAGACCAATAGCTCTGACGTCCCACATCATAAAAATCTTTGAAAGAGTGCTAAGAAGCAGGATTGGAAATCACCTGGATTCCCAAAATCTGCACAATCCAGGGCAACATGGGTTCAGGGCAGGTCGCTCCTGCCTCTCACAACTACTGGATCACTATGACATGGCCTTGGATGCACTGGAAGAAAATCAGAATGCAGATGTAATATACACAGACTTTGCAAAAGCATTTGACAAATGCGATCATGGCGTAATAGCCCATAAAATACGTGCTAAAGGAATAACTGGGAAAGTGGGGAGATGGATCTTCAACTTCCTAACAAATCGAACACAAAGAGTAGTGGTCAACAGAGTTAAATCGGAGGCTGCCATAGTGAAGAGCTCTGTTCCACAAGGCACAGTACTCGCCCCCATCTTATTCCTTATCCTCATATCAGACATAGCCAGAGACATACACCACAGCACCGTATCATCCTTTGCGGATGATACTAGGATCTGCATGAGGCTGTCATCTGCTGAGGACGCGGTTAACCTCCAAGAAGATATAAACAAAGTTTTCCAGTGGGCAACGGTAAACAATATGATGTTCAATGAGGACAAATTCCAACTACTCCGTTATGGAAAACTGGAGGAGATAATAACTAGAACAGAGTATACTACTGACTCCGGCCATACAATAGAGCGGAAAAATAATGTAAGGGACCTGGGAGCAGTAATGTCTGAAGATCTCACTTTCAAGGATCACAACAGTGCCACGATCGCACGTGCAAAGAAAATGACAGGATGGATAATGAGAACTTTCAAAACGAGAGATGCCAAGCCAATGATGATCCTTTTCAAATCACTTGTTCTCTCTAGGCTGGAATACTGCTGTACATTAACATCTCCATTCAAAGCAGGTGAAATCGCAGATCTAGGAGTGTACAGAGATCCTTTACTGCACGTATAAGTTCTGTCAAGCACCTTAACTACTGGGAACGCTTGGAAGCACTTGACTTGTACTCGTTGGAACGCAGGAGGGAGAGATATATCATAATCTACACTTGGAAAATCTTGTAAGGAATGGTCCCAAATCTGCATACAGAAATCACTCCCTACGAAAGTAAAAGACTGGGCAGGCGATGCAAAATGCCCCCAATAAAAAGTAGGGGCGCCATTGGTACACTAAGGGAAAACACCATAAGTGTCCGGGGCCCAAAACAGTTCAACAGCCTCCCATCAAGCATTAGGGGAATTGCCAATAAGCCCCTGGCTACCTTCAAGAGAGAGCTGGACAGATACCTAAAGTCAGTGCAGGATCAGCCAGACTGTGGCTCGTACGTTGGACTGCGTGCGGCCAGCAGTAACAGCCTAGTTGATCAGGCCCTGATCCATCGCGAGGCCTGGTCATGGACCGGGCCGCGGTGGCGTTGATCCCCGGAATAACCTCCAGGTAACCTCCAGGTCCAGGAACACCCTCTTATATGTTGATGGTTCCTTCAGCTGTGATTTCTCTTGCAGGATCCTGTTCTGCACCATTTCTGTCTTGAAAATCAGTTTGACCAGCCAATTTCTTCCCTTTGTGTACCTCCCAATTCTCTAAAAATTATTATCTCAGTCATGTCTTCCTTTCCGATTTCTTTGATGATGTTTTCAATCTCCTGTTTTTATTCCTGCTGTCTTTTGTTGTGTGTTCTTCCCTTCCTCTCCTAAATCCCATGAATAAACACAGACTTCTCCCTCTCCTCCTCCCATTGTCTTTCCTTCTGTGTCTCTGGATCCCGTTTGTACATGGCTTTTGTCTCCCTTATCTTTTCCTGTATCTTCTGATGTTATAGTCGTGTGTCTGCATGGGGACTATTCCCTTCTCCACCTTTTTTCCCCCTCCCTTACTGTTGTCCCTGCTCCCAACATCTCTCTGTTAATGTGTGTGTATAAATATGCAAAACAAGACATAGGGACATGGCGAATAATAGCTCAAGGCCTTTTCCACTTGCATGCTTCGTGAAGATAATGTGACTTCTCACACTATCAAATCAGGTGTTGTTGTGGGGTGGCAGCAAGGTGTAGTCTGACCCTTATATGCCTTCCTGTTAACCTCTTATTTTTATAGTTCCTGGATAATGTGAGAAGTCATGAAATCACTTGGAATTTCACTATTTTCTTCACAGTGGTTATTCTGCATATATATATATATATATATATATATATATATATATATATATATATATATATATATATATATATATATATATGTCGTGCCGAATATGTAAAACTGGTCATTTAGCAAGAACTCATTTAAAATTAAGTCCTTTCTAAAATTTTCTCTTATACGTTTAAAGATATATTTTTCTCATTAATTATAATGTAAAATTTTTTAATTTTGCACCAAAAGAATCTTAGAAAACTTACCTAACCTTATTATAACAAGAACAATTTATTTTAGCCTAACCTAACTAAATATATTTTCGATTTGTTTACAATAATTTAATACTAAACACAGTGAAATATAGTTTTTTCGTTAGGTTCAGAATGATTTTGGCGAAATTATTGCATACACAAATTTTCACTTGTCTTATATGGCAAGATGAGCGTTGCTATTTAAGCCAAGATCGCAAGTTCTGCCTATTCGGCACGACATATATATATATATATATATATATATATATATATATATATATATATATATATATATATATATATATATATATATATATATATATATATATATATATATATATATATATATATACATACATGCAAGGAATTCGCAAGAGCAGGCGAAATATACACAAACACTGATCTCTGGCTGAAGGAGACTCGAACCTACGAACCTTGACTCACGAAATCGTAATGACAAGATTGCAAACAAACCATACCCCGGCCGGGATTGAACCCGCGGTCAGAGAGTCTCAAAACTCCAGCCCGTTGCGTTAGCCACTAGACCAGCTAGCCACAATAAGATTCGTCCAACTAGGTATATTTCTACACCATAGGAAGGTTAGCACAGGCACCACTGTGACCACAAATGCAAGTTTTTACAGACGAATCTCCAGCTTTACCAATCTACCCACACTGGACAAAAGCTTGGAGTCCAGCTTGCGCTAGACTTTGATCCAAGGCAGCCAGCTTTCAGACAGTGCAAATATTACACTGGGTACTTGACTGTGGGTGTATCCAAAGGATTCCCCATGAAAGATGCCATGTTATTACTGGGTAATAACATTACTACTGCTAGTGTGTGTCCTGAACCTATAATGATTAATTCTTCTCCGGTGTTGGCCATAAATCGGGCAACATCCCAAGGGTTGTCTGGCGAGAATGTTGACCTATCCTTGGACGACTCTGATCTCGGAATAGCCACGTTGTTTTATGAGGCACACCGGCCGGAGCCTCGTAAATCAAGTGAACAGACCCCGATCAAGCCTTCCTATTCCCAGGTTGCAGGATTGCCAGATATCTCTGTCTCCATGCCCGAGGGACTGTCCTTCTGGGAGGAACAACGAAAGGACCCTTCTTTAAAATTCGCTTTTCAGGCAGCCATGGGTAAATCCTCTATGGATCATCCGGTCAAGTATGAACTTAAAAACGATTATTTGATCTGCACTGAGACTGGTAAGGAGATAGAGGGCCGGCAATTGTCTGACAGGTTAGTGGTTCCAACAAAGTTTAGACCTCAAATATTGAATATAACTCATAATACTTCATTAGGAATTACAAAGACCTTGTATAGAATCACAAAAGAATTTTATTGGGCAAAATTAAAGCAGGATGTGAAGAATCATATCAGGTGTTGCCGAGAATGTCAGCAAGTAGGGAAACCTGGACATTCCATTAAACCTGCACCTCTCCAACCTGTACCTGCTGATGGAGAACCTTTTGCAGATTTAATTATAGATTGTGTAGGTCCACTACCTAGGTCAAAGTCTGGAAATCAGTATTTATTTACCATTATGGATAGAGTAACCAGATATCCTGAAGCAATTCCCATGCGCAGTATTAATACTAAAGCTATTCTCAAAGCTTTAACCAAATTTATTTCTTGTTTGGCATTTCTAAAACTATTCAAAGTGATCAAGGTACTAACTTCACTGCCAAAGCATTTAGGGAAGCATTAACTAGGTTAGGGATAATCCACAACTTATCCACTGCCTATCATCCTCAGTCCCAAGGCGCCTTGGAAAGATTCCATCAGACGTTAAAAACCATGATGAGAACTTTTTGCATGCATTTTCCTACAGACTGGGATGAATCACTACCTTTGTTGCTGTTCTCAGTACGAGAAACGGTGCAAGAGTCTACAGGGTATAGTCCGTTTGAGCTGATCTTTGGGCACAATGTACGAGGTCCTCTTCGGGTGCTCAAAGAAGGATGGATGGGAGAAGACGTTAGCTCAACACTCTACAACCCGTCTTCAAGGTTGCAGGTGGCACGTCAGTTAGCCAAGGCTAACCTAGCGACAGCTCAAAATAAGATGAAACAGAGGTATGACAGAAATGCACAATTCCGCTCCTTCCATCCAGGAGACAAGGTGTTGGTGAAGGAACCTATACCTGGCCACACCTTGAAAGCTAGATTTACGGGACCTATGCAAATTGTAAGTAGATTATCTGATGTAAATTATGTGGTAGCTCCCATTGATAAGACCTCAAAAACTAAAACTTACCACATTAATCAATTAAAATCTTTTCATACACCAAATAAAGTCCCAGTAATGACTCTGTCCTCTACCTCTGAGGACGACTCTGATTCTTTGCGCTCTATCTCTGAAATTAATGTTAAACTTTCAAATTCTGTCCTCCTCAAGGACCCTAGCCCTTTAATGGAGGGACTATCTGAAACGCAAGCAACAAGTTTAACTGACCTTCTACAGTCATATCCTAATATTTTTTCGGATGTGCCGAAAAAATGTACGTTAGGTTATCATGATGTAGATGTGGGAAACTCTAAACCTATTAAACTCTGCCCCTACAGAGCTAATACTGAAAAGCAGAGGCTACTTCAGCAGGAAGTAGAATTTCTGTTAGAGCATGGTTTAGTGGAGGAGTCATCTAGTCCATGGGCTTCACCGTGCATCCTTGTTAAGAAGGCTGATGGAGGGTTTCGTATGTGTACAGACTACCGTAAGGTGAATGAGGTCACAATTACAGATGCTTACCCTCTTCCTCGTCTGGATGACGTAATTGACTTTGTGGGTAAGGCTACTTTTGTGTCCAAGTTAGATCTCCTTAAAGGTTACTATCAGGTACCTTTGACGGATAAGGCGAAGGAAATCTCTGCCTTCGTAATTCCAGGGGGTCATTATCAATACACAGTTACCCCCTTCGGAATGAAAAACTGCCCCTCTTCATTCCAGAAACTTATCCATCAGGCTATTAAAGGACTTGAAGGCACGGCAGCGTACCTAGATGATATTGTTGTGGTGTCTGATACTTGGGATCAACACCTATTTAGACTTAAGGCTCTTTTTGAGACCTTTCAGAGTTCCCATTTAACTGTTAATTTATCCAAATCTTCCTTTGGCCAGGCCACTGTCACTTTTCTAGGCCATGAAGTAGGTAGTGGTAAAGTTGCTCCTAAACTTCCTAAAGTTCTTGCTATTAAAGATTATCCAGTTCCTCATGATAGGAAATATCTTCAACGTTTCCTAGACATGATAGGAATTTACAGAAGATTCTGTAAGAATTTCTCAGATATTGTAGCCCCTCTTACCTCTCTTGCTAGTCACAAAGTTCCCTTTAATTGGACCCCAGACTGTAAAAATGCTTTTGACAAAGCAAGAAGATTATTGTGTACTGCACCCATTCTTTTGTCTCCAGACTTCTCCAAACCTTTTTCATTACAGGTTGATGCTTGTGAGTCTGGGGTTGGGGCAGTATTATTGCAAAACGGGAACGAGGAGTTGCAGCCTGTAGCCTTTTTTTTGTCCAAGTTCCAGCCGCATCAGAGGGCTTACTCTACCATTGAAAAGGAAGCCCTCGCGCTGGTACTGGCTTTGGAGCATTTCGATGTTTATGTGGGCCAGACATCGCAGGTGGTCACTGTCTAGAGTGATCACAATCCTCTAGTATATCTCCAAGCCATGAAGAACCACAACACAAGGCTCATGCGTTGGGCTTTACGATTGCAACCCTATTGTATCAAAATTAAACATATTGCCGGCAAAGAAAATATGTTGGCAGACTCATTATCTAGAGTCTAATTATATTATTTAATAGGTTAGGATGTTAGGTTACTTGTGGTAACCCCTTTCAAGCTCTTTTTTTTTATCCCCTGGTGTGGTTTTTTTTTTTTAGTGAGGGGATGCGGGCTACTGTCTGCCTGTATCTTTGACCTATGCTAGCCCGACTGACTGCTGTCTCACTACGAGTTTAGGGTTTGGCTTTTGGTCACGAGAAAAGCTGAGCTCTATCTAAGAGTTCCCCTCAAGGAAGGTTCCTTGATTTTGGTGAGGGGCTCTTGATTTAGGGAATTGGATCTGTGCTCCAGTTCCCCGAATTAAGCCTGAATGCCTTCCACATCCCCCCCCAGGCGCTGTATAATCCTCCGGGTTTAGCGCTTCCCCCTTGATTATAATAATAATAATAATATCTAAGAGTTGGATGGTGGAGAGGAAAGGCAGTCCCATTATTTTGTGCCATGGCGGCATGGTTACCACTGGGAGGTGGCAGCCTAATCCTGAGCCTTCTCGGGGTGGGGGTGTGGCATGCAAAGAGTGCGTAACCTTTATTCGGTGCATGTACACACCCTCATTTAAAGGCTATCTCCCCCAACCAGCAAACCAGGTAACTAAGAGTTGATGATGGGGCCCCGTCGTTCAACTAGTTACCAGGTTCCAGCCAATAAGAAGATGGTTTTGGCAATCACAGAGGTTATATGGGTACCACTCTCCTGTCTGCCCTTGTCATTCCCATTCTAGAGCTGGAGTGCACTAATACCTATCACTGTACAGAGTGTATATAGTGTACATATTGCTGTTCTAAATTGGTGAAGGATAATATAAGCCAAAACCTTTCTGCTGTGTTTATTTTGCTCCCTTTACACCCAGGATAACAGGCCATTTGGACTCCTGGGTTGTAATACCGAACCACCTCAACAACCCTTCCTCAGCCCTCTGGACAACAGTTTTGGCAATCCCGCACCTCCTCCTAACTTCCAAACTACGAATTCTCTGCATTATATTCACACCACACATTGCCCTCAGACATGACATCTCCACTGCCTCCAGCCTTCTCCTCGCTGCAACATTCATCACCTATGCTTCACACCCATATAAGAGCGTTTGTAAAACTATACTCTCATACATTCCCCTCTTTGCCTCCAAGGACAAAGTTCTTTCTCTCCACAGACTCCTAAGTGCACCGCTCACCCTCTTCCCCTCATCAATTCTATGATTCATCTCATCTTTCATAGACCCATCCGCTGACACGTCCACTCCCAAATATCTGAATACATTCACCTCCTCCATACTCTCTCCCTCCAATCTGATATCCAACCTTTCATCACCTAATCTTTTTTTTATCCTCATAACCTTACTCTTTCTTGTATTCACTTTTAATTTTCTTCTTTTACATACCCTACCAAATTCATCCACCAACCTCTGCAACTTCTCTTCAGAATCTCCCAAGAGCACAGTGTCATCAGCAAAGAGCAACTGTGACAACTCCCACTTTATGTGTGATTCTTTTATCTTTTAACTCCACGCCTCTTGCCAAGACCCTCGCATTTACTTCTCTTACAACCCCATCTATAAATATATTAAACAACCACGGTGACATCACACATTCTTGTCTAAGGCTTACTTTTACTGAGAAATAATCTCCCTCTTTCCTACATACTCTAACTTGAGCCTCACTATCCTCATAAAAACTCTTCACTGCTTTCAGTAACCTACCTCCTATACCATACACCTGCAACATCTGCCACATTGACCCCCTATCCACCCTGTCATATGCCTTTTCCAAATCCATAAATGCCACAAAAACCTCTTTAGCCTTATCTAAATACTGTTCACTTATATATTTCACTGTAAACACCTGGTCCACACACCCGCTACCTTTCCTAAAGCCTCCTTGTTCATCCGCTATCCTATTCTCCGTCTTACTCTTAATTCTTTCAATAATAACTCTACCATACACTTTACCAGGTATGCTCAACAGACTTATCCCCCTATAATTTTTGCACTTTCTTTTGTTCCCTTCGCCTTTGTACAAAGGAACTATGCATGCTCTCTGCCAATCCCTAGGTACCGTACCCTCTTCCATACATTTATTAAAAATAGCACCAACCACTCCAAAACTATATCCCCACCTGCTTTTAACATTTCTATCTTTATCCCATCAATCCCAGCTGCCTTACCCCCTTTCATTTCACCTACTGCCTCACGAACTTCCACCACGCTCACAACTGGCTCTTCCTCACTCCTACAAGATGTTATTCCTCCTTGCCCTATACATGAAATCACAGCTTCCCTATCTTCATCAACATTTAACAATTCCTCAAAATATTCCTTCCATCTTCCCAACACCTCTAACTCTCCATTTAATTACTCTCCTCTCCTATTTTTAACTGACAAATCCATTTGTTCTCTAGGCTTCCTTAACTTTTTAATCTCACTCCAAAACTTTTTCTTATTTTCAACAAAATTTGTTGATAACATCTCACCCACTCTCTCATTTGCTCTCTTTTTACATTGTTTCACCACTCTCTTAACCTCTCTCTTTTTCTCCATATACTTTTCCCTCCTTGCATCACTTCTACTTTGTAAAAACTTCTCATATGCTAACTTTTTCTCTCTTACTACTCTCTTTACATCATCATTCCACCAGTCGCTCCTCTTCCCTCCCGCACCCACTTTCCTGTAACCACAAACTTCTGCTGAACACTCTAACACTACATTTTTAAACCTACCCCATACCTCTTCGACCCCATTGCCTATGCTCTCATTAGTCCATCTATCCTCCAATAGCTGTTTATATCTTACCCTAACTGCCTCCTCTTTTAGTTTATAAACCTTCACCTCTCTCTTCCCTGATGCTTCTATTCTCCTTGTATCCTATCTACCTTTTACACTCAGTGTAGCTACAACTAAAAAGTGATCTGATATATCTGTGGCCCCTCTATAAACATGTACATCCTGAAGTCTACTCACCAGTCTTTTGTCTACCAATACATAATCCAACAAACTACTGTCATTTCACCCTACATCATATCTTGTATACTTATTTATCCTCTTTTTCTTAAAATATGTATTACCTATAACTAAACCCCTTTCTATACAAAGTTCAGTCAAAGGGCTCCCATTATCATTTACACCTGGCACCCTAAACTTTCCTACCACACCCTCTCTAAAAGTTTCTCCTACTTTAGCATTCAGGTCCCCTACCACAATTACTCTCTCACTTGGTTCAAAGGCTCCTATACATTCACTTAACATCTCCCAAAATCTCTCTCTCTCCTCTACATTCCTCTCTTCTCGAGGTGCATACACGCTTATTATGACCCACTTTTCGCATCCAACCTTTACTTTAATCCACATAATCCTTGAATTTACACATTCATATTCTCTTTTCTCCTTCCATAACTGATCCTTCAACATTATTGCTACCCCTTCCTTAGCTCTAACTCTCTCAGATACTCCAGATTTAATCCCATTTATTTCTTCCCACCGAAACTCCCCTACCCCCTTCAGTTTTGTTTTGCTTAGAGCCAGGACATCCAACTTCTTTTCATTTATAACATCAGCAATCATCTGTTTCTTGTCATCCGCACTACATCCACGCACATTCAAGCATCCCAGTTTTATAAAGTTTTTCTTCTTCCCTTTTTTAGTAAATGTTTACAGGAGAAAGGGTTACTAGCCCATTGCTCCCGGCATTTTAGCCGCCTCAGGTACGTACTGCTAGGTGAACAGTGGCAGCAGGAAGCATGCCCGACGTTTCACCCGTGTTGCCAGTACAACTAAATTTTATATTAATCATCTCATTATTATTACTTTAAACAATAATATTATTTTTAAATAATCATAATTATTATTATGATAATATAGATATTTCTTTTCCTTTCAGACCGGTCATAGTGATCCTCGTATTTTATGCACTTGGCATTTCGACGATGCTACCATGGAATTTCTTCATAACTGCAGATATGGTAAATGACTTGCAAGAATATTGTTAGTCTAGTTGTCTGACTTTTTTTTTCTTCCTCCAACTTTTCGATTCCATTCCGCTCATAACTGAAGAACGAATTATCCAATAGCCTTCAGATATTCAACACTTCCGTGCGATAACGGGGACCAAATATATGGAACAAATGGCATGTTTACTTAGGTAAACACATCCATATCAGGAGACAGGAGAAGTGCCTCCTGACAAGGGTCTTAATTATATGGATGACCCATAGGTTAGCATAGGTTAGGTCAGTCCGGTTGGTTGGCTAACGTGGTTTATAGCCTATCGACTACATTAGGCTGACTCGACTCGATGGGCTAAGTGACATCTGTAAATCACCAGACACGAATATTTTAATTAGGATTGATTAATTACTGTATCCAGTTAGCACACAGTAACTAGTATTCCAGTATAATAAACTGGGGTGGACTACATTAGGGTCATTAAGGCTGCCAGGTTACCTTTTCTTTACCCTATGAAAATATTTTAATCCCTAAGTTAAAGATTAAAGTATACTCTCAGCAGAGAGTATGAGAGAATTTCATCTTTCAATGTATATATCCAGTCAGTCCGGTTAGGTTAGTCGAGATTCGTCAGGAAACAGGCAAGTGTTGCCTGACGCGGGTCTGAGTCACATAATGACACGCAGTTAAAACTTTCGGTCATCTGACCGAGGCCTTCTACTGGCTTACCAGTCCGCCTCTTTAATACTTAATATTAATTATTCTAGTCGTTCCGGTATAGGCATATGAAATTAATGGAAATAAATAGTATAAAATACCGACATAATGGAAATATAAACATATATGCAGTATAATGCGATCCTTTATTGACAACTTTTCGCCCATGTAGTGGGCTTTATCAAGTCACAAACAGATCTGTTTGTGACTTGATAAAGTCTACTACGTGGGAGAAACGTTGTCAATAATGGAACACATTATTCTGCATATGTGTTTATATTTCCATATCAAATTAATGGATAAAATATTAAATAAAAGATTTTAAATATAAAATGCTGTGAAAATATTATTAATAACTATAAAGACATCTTTAATGACTTTTTAATCTACTTTTTTATGTATTTAGTAAAAAGTATATAATTTAGGTATCATTAAACAAAGAAAAATTAGGCTAAGTATCATCTGTAAATCACCAGACACGAATATTTTACATGTGCAACATCTGGGTATCTTTATTGTAGACGTTTCGCTATCCAGTGGCTTTATCAATACAAATTCTAGGACATAACTTGAAGACAGTAGAACTATGTACAGAAGATGAGGTAATCAGTCCCTCAACCTAGCAGTAGGTGCGAACAGCACCGTAGTCGTGGAGATTTTGAAAATCTCCACGTTGAGGGACTAGGTTGAGGGACTGATCACCTCATCTTCTGTACATAGTTCTACTGTCTTCAAGTTATGTCCTGGAATTTGTATTGATAAAGCCACTGGATGGCGAAACGTCTACAATAAAGATACCCAGATGTTGCACATGTGTCTTAATTTCATCTTGTCGGTATTATATACCATTCTTACACAACGAATATTTTAATTAGGATTGATTAATTACTGTATCCAGTTAGCACACAGTAACTAGTATTCCAGTATAATAAACTGGCAAATAGGTGTATTTTCCTTCGAGGAAAGTTTCAAGCCAATCAGAAGAGGCATTTTTCATTTTATGTCAGATAAAAAATGCTCTACATTTTTAAATAAAATATTAAAATTGGCACTTAAACACTCCAATAACTATTAGAACCTTCTTATTCGTAGGCTTCGTACTGTTGGAAGTTTTAGTCGATCAGAAGAGGCATTCTCAAGTTATCACATTGCTGCCATAATCAGGAGTGCCTTTAAACAATTACTAAAAGGCCTCCTGCCTTCAAAAAAGTTACATGAATTTTCCCCTATTTATAGTCCAGTAGCATTAAAAGTTGAAGTCGATCAGATGAAGAGTTCTCAAAACAAACAGCTACGCATCGCTCAAAGTAATTATGTCTTGATAAAACTTTCTGCCCTGTATTTTATATATTTATACCAAGACGTATCCCTGTATATCTCTCCACTTACCAGTGAAGAAGCTGTGGCTTAATAACCTTTATCCTTGTTTCTGCCTCAGTTAATGGTAGAACAATTTGATAATTTTGAATAAACTTGTCTCAGTCTCTCACACAGGGTACATACACCGGGAAGTATGTACGCTGAGACCTTACTTTAGTTAGTTTAATTTAGATTTAATGTCTTTATTATGCACCCCATCATACCCATCCAGTGGGTGGTAGTCAGAAGATCACAGAGGTACATAATGGGTCCAGGGACTGGACCCCAGAGTTTTAATAGCTGAACCATTTACAAAGGTAATGAACTCCAGGTACACCTGGTCACAATCATGACAAGTTACAAAGGTAATTAACCATCTACACGTAATGAGTCATTCACACGTCCACACCCTGTTCTAGATTGGCGGTGAAAAGGTGACATGAATATTCGATAAACTTCAGGACCATTAAACCAACCAACTAGCTCGTCTCTCTTCGCAGTATTGGCAATATAAGTTGAGGAACGTGAGTCTGGGGGAGGAGTGGGATGCCTCTGACGCTTCCCTCACTCCGCTGCAGAAGTCCTTCATGCCAACTCTGGTCATCGTCTCAAACGTCTTCAGTGTGGTGTTCTTCATCATCAACTCCGCTGTCGTCAAAAAGTAAGCTCTTGGGTTTATATTATCGTGAGCGCATATTGTGCGTTCGACTCACAACCCAGAGCGTCTGAATCGAATCATGGGCGGGAAATAAGTCTCCAGACACCTACTACTCTTTGTTAACTAACAGTTAGTCGAATGTTTTAAGCCGTATAATGGAGAGTACCTAAAAATACCTCCTATGAAAATAAGATATGTTCCTGACTTTATTGAGTTATCAACCCTCCGGGGTTACTAATCCGAATAAAGTCTTCAATCATTACTATAATTGACGAAACGACATACACGTTGGGCATCAGTTTTTTATAATCCTACTATTCAACCAACAGTAAACAGGTATCTGGGTGTTAAGTGGCCGGTGTAGGTCGTATCCTGGGAAAACACTGATTGGAGTATACTTGGAGAGAGTTCCTGGGGTCAACGCCCCTGCGGACCGGTCTGTGACTAGGCCTCATGGTGGATCAGTGCCTGATCAACCAGGCTGTTACTGTTGGCCGCACGCACCCCGACGTACGAATCATAGCCCGGCTGGTCAGATCTGTGAATGTGCGAGAAATTCCAGTCCCACTAGAAGTAATATTCAGGGGGAAAAAAGTGTAAAAAAAAACCTTAGACTTACTGAAATAAAAATGGATACAATTGACTCTACCTGGAGTTTACCTGGAGAGAGTTCCGGGGGTCAACGCCCCAGCGGCCCGGTCTGTGACCAGGTCTCCTGGTGGATCAGAGCCTGATCAACCAGGCTGTTACTGCTGGCTGCACGCAAACTAACGTACGAGCCACAGCCCAGCTGGTCAGGAACCGACTTTAGGTGCTTGTCCAGTGCCAGCTTGAAGACTGCCAGGGGTCTGTTGGTAATCCCCCTTATGTGTGCTGGGAGGCAGTTGAACAGTCTCGGGCCCCTGACACTTATTGTATGGTCTCTTAACGTGCTAGTGACACCCCTGCTTTTCATTGGGGGGATGTTGCATCGTCTGCCAAGTCTTTTGCTTTCGTAGTGAGTGATTTTCGTGTGCAAGTTCGGTACTAGTCCCTCTAGGATTTTCCAGGTGTATATAATCATGTATCTCTCCCACCTGCGTTCCAGGGAATACAGGTTCAGGAACCTCAAGCGCTCCCATTAATTGAGGTGTTTTATCTCCGTTATGCGCGCCGTGAAGGTTCTCTGTACATTTTCTAGGTCAGCAATTTCACCTGCCTTGAAAGGTGCTGTTAGAGTGCAGCAATATTCCAGCCTAGATAGAACAAGTGACCTGAAGAGTGTCATCATGGGCGTGGCATCTCTAGTTTTGAAGGTTCTCATTATCCACCCTGTCATTTTTCTAGCAGATGCGATTGATACAATGTTATGGTCCTTGAAGGTGAGATCCTCCGACATGATCACTCCCAGGTCTTTGACGTTGGTGTTTCGCTCTATTTTGTGGCCAGAATTTGTTTTGTACTCTGATGCATTTACCATCCCTACCCTGCCCCTCCCACCTAATTTACAAATTTAATAAAACCTCTAATGTTAGTTCTCTATATCCCTCTGAGAAAGCCCGCTCCCACTTTCTCCCATAAATTTCTCTGTTACGGCACAACGTTTTATAAAACGTAACTGCCAATACCCGCCTCTTCACCTCACTGACCCCTTTCCCCCTCATTCCCCACGTTATGTACACATAATCTACCATAATGTACTCCACAGCCCTAATAATACTCTCATCCATACCCCCCCACGTCAAGACTTAATGCCCGCAGAACAGAAATGTTTTTACCTCTTATCCTATGCAGCACCCTGCTCAACCAACCCCTGACGCTCCCCATCCCCTCACAAAAATACACTACGTGGAACGCAGAATCCTCCCCTCCACATATTCCACAGAACCCCCCCCCTCAACCACCCGTCTAGCCTGTAAAACCACACCCGACGGTAAAATCCCATGCAAAAAACGATGCATCACCTCACGCCCACGGGGTTGTAACCTTAAGTTCGATGTTTGCTATTTCTCTGACCAGTGACTCCCTACGCATTTCAGATATATTGACCTCTTTTAGCCGCTCTGTTATTCTTTTCCGTCGCCTGTAAAGGGAGCACCTGTCTCTTTCTATTTTACATCTACTCCTCCTTTTTCTTAGAGGAATAAGCCTTGTGCATACATCGAGTACCACCAAGTTAATCTGTTCTAGGCATAAGTTGGGGTCTGTGTTGCTTAGTATATCTTCCCAGCTTATATCGGTTAGGACTTGGTTTACTTGGTCCCACTTTATGTTTTTGTTATTGAAGTTGAATTTGGTGAATGCTCCCTCGTGACTAATCTCACGAAGAACATTTACGTACACTGGAATTATACCATTGATGATCATTTTAAAATATTCTCATCGTCTACTCGACGCGTGATCTAGTTT
Source organism: Cherax quadricarinatus (assembly GCF_038502225.1). Classification (NCBI taxonomy): domain Eukaryota; kingdom Metazoa; phylum Arthropoda; class Malacostraca; order Decapoda; family Parastacidae; genus Cherax; species Cherax quadricarinatus. The sequence goes on from NC_091311.1 coordinate 24,567,559, forward strand.
ATGCTACTGATCACATAGACATTACCATCAAGTATTCATTAATACTATTACTATAATTATAACCTTAGTTTTTAAAGGAGTAGACCAGTAAACCGGCGGAAGGCCTCGGTCTGATGACCAAAAGCTCCAGTGGCGGGTCATCATGTGACTGGGACCAGCGTTATTAAATACTTGTCCTGTTCCCTGAAAAATCTTACCTAACCTGTCCTAAATTATTACCTCGAATATAGATTAATGTAATTGCAAAGTGTTCATACAACGATAAATATTCACCTCTTAGTGTTTATACCATGTGCGTCATATCTCATATATGTCCTATATATTTTTTAATGTAAACAAGATATGTTTCCGTTGCTGCGCGATCCTAGTGAAGCGTTCCCAGTGTCACAAACTCAGCCTTGTAGTTGTAGTAGTTGTTGCTCGAAGTCCTTTCAGACGCACACAGGCTGCAGCTCAACTCCCTCGAAAGATCTGGAGCTATAATTCAATCCTTCAAAAAGTTCAGGAGCTGAAGATAACAAAAGGCCCAAGAGCTTTAATTCAGCACACTCCCATCACCATGATGCCAGTCAGACCCAGAGAGGGGTGGTTTTGGTTCATTTATCTATTGATTTCTCTGCATTGGACTGAAGAAGTCACTGGCTGGCGAAACGTTTCCAGTATATAGATACCCAAATCTTGCACAAGTGTCTCATCTATCAGCTATGGTAGATGTCGAACTGTAGATGAGTCGAACAAACTTTGAGTCAGGTAGCATCTACGAGGTGGGACCTATAGGTAGCTATAAATATAGGTTGTTCGGGAACATTAAAGGATATAGGGTGGGTGTGAGGTGGACCGAGCATGGACCAATAAGACCATGTTAGGTCCAGATCAGAAGAGGTATTCTCTACTTATTTCACAGATACCACTTCAAATTTGTTTAATAAAGTTGGCACCTGCACAGTCAAGACCTAATCCGTATCCTTCCATGAGAAATATACCAGAATTAGATGTTTGAAGTAGATCAGAAGTAATGAAAAGATATGATGTGGAAATAAATATCCAAATTTATTTAAATTGGCTAACATAACCGCGACTGGACATACATTACTAAACAGTAATGTAAATCTTTCTTTGAGCAAAGTACACTAGCAATGAAAATTTTAATTTTCTTTAATTTGTTAGTATATTGACAAATTTGTACATGCATTTGGTGAGATACAGGATACTTAAAACTTTGGAGCCTTTCTAATGAAGTATTCTTAAGTTATCGCACGGAAAAATGTACCACATTATTTTTCAAGCAAAATTACAATGACATCTGTATAGTCTATCAGAAGCCAAGTCTTTCTTTGTGTAGGATACACCAGCGCTGAAAGTTTGAACCCTGTCAGAAGAAGCATCCTGTCTTACGAATTTACTAACTTTTTTCACTAAGGTATTTGAGGAGGTAGATCATGGTAATGAATATGATATTATGTATGTGGATTTCAGTAAGGCTTTCGATAGAGTTCCACACCAGAGGCTATTGAGGAAACTTAAGGCACACGGAATATGAGGAGAAATTTTTTCCTGGGTAGAGGCATGGCTGACAAATAGACAGCAGAGAGTTTGCATAAATGGGGAGAAATCAGAATGGGGGCACGTCACAAGCGGTGTTCCGCAGGGGTCAGTGTTGGGCCCATTGTTGTTCACAATTTACATAAACGACATAGTTGAGGAAATAAATAGCGATATAAGCAAATTTGCTGATAACACCAAAATAGGCATGAATAATGGCATATATTAGTCAGCTGATGAACTCTTTCTCTAGGATTTCTCGACCCTCGGTGTGCAGACACAAAGGTTTGACTTTATATTGATGAAACTTTATATTTGAAGTTAATACATATAGAATTTTAGAGTTGGATATTATGTAAACGTTAACTAGGGGACGTACAAGCAACTAGTTTTGGTGATCGGTATTTGTTCATATTAACCGGAGGTTAGAAATTCGAAATATTCCAAGGAAGCTGATCATTCTTATTGATTTTCAGTGGGGTTCATAATAATTAAGTTTATTCAAGTATACACAAAAACAACATATGTGTAGAGAACCTGGAATAACCCAAAAAAGTCAAAGTGACTTATTTCCATTGGGGTTCTTTTAATACCTTATTATTATACTATAAAGGAGATAATATCTTAGTATTATACTATAAAGTAGATGTACTAGGAATAAGGTAAAATGTGTTATTTATATTTACATGTGTGTTAGCAAAAATATAAAAAAAAATTATTCTCCTGCCCATAATGCTCTGCATACAAGGGGCTTTTGGCATGTACACCCAATCACTGTATTTCTTTGTACAACTATGTATCATGTCCAATTAAAAAATAAATAATAAAATAAATAAATTTGTCTCCCGCCCTGGAACGCAGGCGGGAGAGATACTTGATTATATACACCTGGAAAATCCTAGAGGGACTAGTACCGAACTTGCACACGAAACTCACTCACTACGAAAGCATAAGACTTGGCAGACGATGCAACATCCCCCCAATGAAAAGCAGGGGTGTCACTAGCACGTTAAGAGACCATACAATAAGTGTCAGGGGCCCGAGACTGTTCAACTGCCTCGCAGCATACATAAGGGGGATTACCAACAGACCCCTGGCAGTCTTCAAGCTGGCACTGGACAAGCACCTAAAGTCGGTTCCTGACCAGCCGGGCTGTGGCTCGTACATTGATTTGCGTGCAGCCAGCAGTAACAGCCTGGTTGATCAGGCTCTGATCCACCAGGAGGCCTGGTCACAGACCGGGCCGCGGGGGCGTTTACCCCCGGAACTCTCTCCAGGTAAACTCCAGGTAGGCCGTCCAATTCATTCTAATGAGGACACTAGAGCACTCCAAGATGATTTGAATAGACTGATGCAGTGGTCGGAGAAGTGGCAGATGCAGTTTAATATAGACAAATGCAAAGTTCTAAATGTTGGACAGAAAAATAACCATGCCACATATAAACTAAATAATGCAGATCTTAATACTACTCATTGCGAAAAGGATTTAGGAGTTCTGGTTAGCAGTACTCTAAAACCAAGACAACAGTGCATCAGTGTTCGCAATAAAGCTAACAGAATCCTTGGCTTCATATCAAGAAGTATAAATAATAGTAGCCCTCAGGTTGTTCTTCAACTCTATATATCCTTGGTTAGGCCTCATTTAGATTATTCTGCACAGCTCTGGTCACCGTATTACAAAATGGATATAAATACACTGGAAAACATACAGAGGAGGATGACAAAGATGATCCCATGTATCAGAACTCTTCCCTATGAGGATAGACTGAGGTCCCTGAATCTGCACTCTCTTGAAAGGCGTAGAATTAGGGGGGATATGATCGAGGTGTATAAATGGAAAACAGGAATAAATAAAGCGGATGTAAATAGCGTGCTGAAAATTTCCAGCTAAGACAGGACTCGCAGTAATGGTTTCAAGTTGGAAAAATTCAGATTCAGGAAGGATATAGGAAAGCACTGGTTTGGTAATAGTTGTGGATGAGTGGAACAAACTCCCGAGTACAGTTATTCAGGCTAAAACGTTGTGTAGTTTTAAAAATAGGTTAGATAAATACATGAGTGGGTGTGGATGGGTGTGAGTTGGACCTGACTAGCTTGTGCTACTAGATCTGATGCCGTGCTCCTTCCTGAAGTAGAAGTGACTTGACTAGGTGGGTCATTGGGCTAATCGGGGGAGACTACATGGACCTGCTTCGCATGGGTCACTAGGCCTGCTGCAGTGTTCCTTCTTTCTTATGTTCTTATGTTATTAATTAATCTGACAATTTTACTAAACACATAATTGTGGGGTTATCACACTTAACATTGCGGAGCACTGCAGATATGATGAAGGCAAGTTTTTTCCTGCTGGATGCAGTTTTTTCCACATTTCAAAATTACAAAATAAATAAAAAGTAATTTTGGTTCAGTCGATATGCGATATGACAGACGTTAGTCTCGGTTATCTAAGATTTGTCAGGATACAGGATAAGTGTTTCATGACACCGATCTTAGTCATATGATGACCCGCCACCGGAGCTCTCAGTCATCTGACCGAGGTATTGGCATACCGGCCCACCGTTTCAAAAAATAAGATTATTATTACGAATACAGGTTTATTCTGGTGGCCTGCACACCTGGTTGTAGCACGATAACACGGTAGGAACTAGTAAAAGGCAGCCGAGAGAGTAAATACTTACATTTCCTTCACCAAACATCAAGAAATATATGTACAATATATAGAGAGGATATGTACAATAAGGCAATGCAAGCAAGAGACATGGTGAAGACCGTCTTCAACCAGGCTTGGAGATAAGTCTGGCATTGTTGATTCACGAGTGTCCCCACATTGTTTCACAACTTTGGCAGGTTTCCTTGTCATTGGCTGGTTGAACCAAGGTACAAGCATAACGATGGGGGCCCCTACTCGTTATACTCTTAGCACCTGGTTTGCAGGTCGGGAGGCAGCCTATATGGGTATGTGACATACGCCGTATAAAATATAACATACTCTTAGTATGCCACAGTAACAGCATTCTGAAAGAGGTATTCCTCTCTTTATCACATAACCCCAGCCTCCTCTACTCTAATGCATGCAAGAGGCCTAATAACTTTATTGCAAAACTCTTTATTTGGCATAGGAGTTGCAGGTCAACAATAAACCTGGGTGTTATTGCTCCTCTCTCCCAAGATGTCCAAGAGCTGTAGAACAAAAATTTGAAGAAGCTCGTGAGTATTAAATAAACTCACATAAGAAGTCTAGTTTCTGTTGTTTATTGATACTATCATTTTTATTTTACAAAAGTTTAGGGAGGGGGGCTGTGTACAAAGTTACAGGAATTTTCATTGTTTTGACTTTCGTTTTATCTTGAGATTTTAATTTATGTGAATATTAGCATATATATTTTGTTTTGTACCGTCATTTTGTGAAAGTCTTGTGCTACAACCAACACACCTCTTTGTCCAAATGCAATAGTGATGTTCTTATTGAAATAATAAATACCTGTAGCTTAACTCTCCAGAGGCCTAGAACTGTACATCAACACTCGCAAGTGAGAGGAGACTCAGGCGATGAAATTCATCCCAGTCAAACACAAGAAAATTAAATAGAATAACTTTTCGAAGAGTTTGTGGTACTATCAAGACTGGGAGAAGATAATTATAATAATAATCATGGGGAACACTAAATCCGTAGGGATTATACAGCGCCTGTGGTGGAGTGGGGGGATGGAAGGTATTCAGGCTCAATTTAGGGAACTGGAGCACAGATCCAATTCCCTAGATCAAGAGCCCCTTACCAGGGAGAACAAAAAGATGAGAAAAGAAATCCGAAAACTATTATAGTTACCGCCATCGTTGGGTACTTGGACGCCTAATAATGTTTTTTTAAACGACTGTAGAGCAAGAAATTAATTAATATAACTACGAAAAGTAGAATTAAAACTAGTAAAAAGTAACCTTTTTAAATTATAATGTAATTAAACACATTTATAATAGTTTGTCACTTGTAAGTAGGGCTCCAGCTACTGGACCTCTCAGTATTAGTGATTATAAACAAGACAAGGACAACTTCATTTCTATAGAGTAAGATACAATATCAAATTGATATAATATTAGTTGACATGTGTAGAAATTTTTTACATAATTTCCTAAATGTAGAACATATAAACGAATAATATAATAACTGTGTATTAAAATGTGATGCTATTTTGATCTTTCGAGAAATTTCGAGTGAGGGGGAATGCAGAAGAGCTGGGGAAGTGACACTGGAGAGACGCCATAATGAATTTAATGTGTGAACACTGGACTGCATTGTGCAATGTAATCAGGCATTCTCGAAGGTCGGTGTATATCGGCCTCAATCCGTAATTTAGAAATTGCTGACACATTCCTGCTGAAGAGTTGGGAAAATGTGGAAAACCCTTACAATTCAGCAACCAGGACGAAAAAATAGAGAACACCAATTTTCCCAGCACACCTCAGCTAAGTGACGCTTACCCATAATGTACAGTAGTTTTTGTGTTGGCTATTGTAAATTCCAGCTGCTAGGGTAAGGTTAGGGTGTGTTCCATCAGCATTAAATGTCGTTTAGTAATTAAATGGTAAGTGGTAATACGAATTTTCTTTATGTACACAGGAAGCCTAATCATATACAGTCCACGACTTTAATTTACCAGAGTTGCTTCTTTTAATATTATAATTATTAATTTAATGTCAGGTCTAGCTTTTTCTGAGAGTGGTGAAGAAGTGTGCATCGAGGGAGTCACAGTTCAGCAACCTACTGTGACTTAAGTCCCACTTATCTCACCTAAATTATTTGCACGTAATAATTCAGGTAATGCCCTGTAAACCTCATGCAGGTAATTTGCTCACATAATAATAATTTACAATAACCTTTATATAACTTACTCTAAAAAAAAAAAAAAGCCTAGTTTTGGAGGGCATTTTGGACAGCCTTAGACACATTAAATCTACTAATCATTGTTGCTGTTCATTGTATTATTGCATACACTTAAACAGTTAAAAGATTTGTAGCTGATAGTTTTTTTTTTAGACTGATATTAATGTGCCCGAGAGTCAGCTGCATTTGGTCAATGGTATCACCCGAGCTAACTGACTTATTCTCCTGAACTAATATATTTATTTTAATAACTTTTATAATAATCTGGATTATCTACATGATTAACGCCGTTGTCAGGAGACATTTGTCTTGTCTCCTGATGAATAAAACATCAATTTTTAAATTTTTTAAAAGAGTAGACGGATAAGCGAGGGGAAGGTCTCGGTCAGATGACTGAAAGCTTCAGTGACGGGTCATCATATAACTAAAACCCGCGTGAGGAAACACTTGCCCTGTTTCCTGAAAAATCTTACCTAACCTAACACCTAACACCTAACACCTAACACCTAACACGTCACTGCCAAGAATATAAACAAAATAATTATCGCTTAAGAGAACACAGGAAGAGGTAAAACCTGAATGTAGCTCCTAGTATACTTTTAAGCAAATTCTCTAACTTTAAGTGGGTTGTGCAAAATAACTAGTCATATTTTGTGCAAATTGTAAGAAAGCATTCTTTGGTAGCCTAATCTTAAGTAATGTAATCCAACCTAACCAAACCTAGATTGACTCCTAATTTAAGTTAGGTTCAGTTAGGTTGAGTTACGTTTAAGTTAGGTTACCACAATACAGTGTTTTCACAGAGACCAGAATATAAATGTTTCCGCTGCACAACTCTCACAGTGTTGGAAATTTTACACAAACTTCCGCTAACTACTGAACCAAAGAACATATTCATCATTAGCTATTGTTTGCTTAATTTTTTGATGCTTTTTGTGCAGTAGTAAATGCGGGTCATTCAGCGCAAGTACCGAGGCTCGATCCTCCGTCACAATACGTGTTTACCTAACAGTACTAACTAAATTATTTTTTTTTCAGAGATTTATTAAAATAGAATGTGTTCATATAAATATCGTATTTTGGAGATATATAAAAAAAAATTTGCACTCAAATATTATAGAAGGAGGAACTAATAGTTACGTTCTCATAATGTAGAGTGCGCGAGGGAGTTCGCATCCTGGGTTCACTGTCACTGCTGATGCTGGCCATGATACTCATCACTATCTTCACCTCCGTCACCACCGACTCATGTACGTACACATACATTCATCATGATCGTCATTGTTTACTTATGTACGGACACATATTCATGATGGTCATCACTACCATCTCTCGTACGTACATAGACCTATAGATATTATTATTATTATTATTATTATTATTATTATTATTATTATTATTATTATTATTATTATTATTACTTTTACATTCATGGGAGCGCTAAACTCATAAGGGTCATACAACACCTAGAGAAATGGGAGACATTCTGGTTCTATCCAAGGGGAACAGAGGTCCAATTCCTTAGATCAAGAGCCTCTCACCTGCATCAAGGTCCCTCCAAAGGAAGACTTTTAGATAACTCACATGCAGAGGAACATTTCTTGATCCTGTTCAAATGTCTGTCTTAGCCTTGAGTTCAGCCCAGAGAATTAATACAATCAATCAGGTAGGCAAATCTGATTGTTACCAGAGCAGACGTATTATGGTAGAGGTGTTAATAAGACCATTCATCTAGGCAGGCAGAGATATTAATGTAGTCACTCAAAGGACAATCCATAAGTAGCAATGTTATAGTGTAGTAGGTTCGCCAGTCTTGTCCAGGCCCAGGTATTTTCCGCACTCCAGAGGTAATAATCTTATTATGTATGTAGGCAAAACTAAGCCATTAATACAATCATACATATAGGCAGCCTAGAGGTATTTATGCATTTGTACATGTAAGCAGGTAGAGGTATTAATACATTCCCTCACGCACATTTAGATATAAGATAAACTTGAGTTCTTTTACAACAGGGCAGACGACCTTCTTCGTCATCACCATGATCATCGTGGCTCTCCTTAACAGTAAGTAGACAGGTGATTGCTTCCTCCAATAGGCAGGTTCACACAATGTGTCCTGAGCTGTGAGAGTTATAATTACTTGTATAATGAGGCTTTAAATGACATTCTCAGAGTAAAACAAAGTTCTGCATCGCATGAAAATTGTTAATAAAAAATCTTTAATATCAAATAGCATTAATCAGAATCATACACAGTATAACAGGACTACCGCAGGTAAATGTGCCAGTGGTAGCGGTGGGTTGCACTTATGTGTGAAGACAGTTTATGTCTAACTGAAAGATAATGCTATCTTGCAACAGCAGAATGCAAGATATGGCTTTGCCGTCAGAACCAGCTGCTTGCATGGTGGGCAAGGCAGACGGCTTCACAGGGAGAATACAGACTGAAGTTTCATTATGGGATGTCTGATTCACCACTCTGTGAAACCTATGTGAGCTTATGATAAGGTCGCATGTGACAACAACAGCTTGGTTGGTCAGGAAGTCTTCAGGATAGCCTGGTCTCAGGCTATGCTGCTACAGTAGTAAAACGTTGAAAATTTGGCTATTGTTATGAAGTAAAAATAATTGCATGGATGATAACTGTGTTTGTCGTCGTGAGCGTAAGCTACACACTGCTTCCACAGGAACACCAGAACGAAGGAGCACTCAAGCAAGCTTATTATTATTATTATTATTATTATTATTATTATTATTATTATTATTATTATTCTTTCAACGTACCGGCCGTATCCCACCGAGGTGGGGTGGCCCAAAAGAAAAAACGAAAGATTCTCCTTTCAAATATAGTAATATATACAGGAGAAGGGGTTACTAGCCCCTTGCTCCCGGCATTTTAGTCGCCTCTTACAACACGCATGGCTTACGGGGGAAGAATTCTGTTCCACTTCCCCATGGAGATAAGAGGACATAAACAAGAACAAGAACTAGAACTAGAAAGAAAATAGCAGAAAACCCAGAGGGTGTGTGTATATATATACTTGTACATGTATATGTAGTGTGACCTAAGTGTAAGTAGAAGTAGCAAGACGTACCTGAAATCTTGCATGTTTATGAGACAGACAAAAGACACCAGCAATCCTACCATCATGTAAAACAATTACAGGCTTTTGTTTTACACTCACTTGGCAGGACGGTAGTACCTCCCTGGGTGGTTGCTGTCTACCAACCTACTACCTATATTATTATTATTATTATTATTATTATTATTATTATTATTATTATTATTATTATTATTATATTATTATTATTATTATTATAAAAAAGAAGCGCTAAACCCAGCAGGCTTATTGGCCCTTCCTAAGCAGGTACAGCTAACATCCACCCACACCCACTCAAGTATCCTTCCAACCTATATCTGAAGCTACCCGAGGATCTTGCCTCAGTGACCCTACCTGGGAGTCACTTCCCAAACTTAATCATTGCTGTGATTCCTCTTTTGGTTAGATATTTCAACACGTTATTTATACTCCTGTTTTCCACTCGTACACTTTAACTATATCTTCTCTAATCCTACGTCGTTCCAGAGAGAACAGGTTCATTGCCTTCAGCCTATATTCGTTGGAAAGCTTTCCAGTATACGGAACCAGCTTCGTCATCCTTCTCTACAAAATTTTCAGCGTATTAATGTTCATTCTGTAATATGAAGACCAGAAATAAGCAGCGTATTCTAAATGTTTCGTCAAAATAAATAAAAAGGACAACAGAAGCCGTATTTCTTTAACTATGTCATTACTTCTTTTTATAGTCGATTTAGTGGTAAGTATTATCATTCCCATGGGAAAGCGCTAAACTATTAAGGGCCACACAACACCTGGAAACTAGGAGGTAATGAGGTTTAGCTCAAGTCAGGCGATAGGTAGCTCTAGTTCATTGTGAGGTAATTAAGTTTGATCCAAGGAAGGATAGAGGTGGCTCTTATACCTCGGATTAAGAGCACTTTACCAGCCTCACTTCAAACGCTCTTGAAGTGAGGCTCTTGATCCAAAGAATTGGAGTTACCCTGCCTTGCCTTGGATCGGATTTGATTGCCTCCCATTCCCCAAGGTGTTGTGTGCCCCTACGGGTCTAGCATTTCCCACTGAATGCAGTAATAATAAATTTCTATCACTATATTGTGTGTTCTAGGCAGACGAAATTCCAAAACTGGAGAATGCACAGAGATCCTTCACAGTTCATATATATTCAGTCTTCACTTTAATTACTGGGAGCGCATAAAGAAGTCCCTGGAATTATATACCCATCCACCAGCATCCAGTGAATAACAAGGGCACCGTGAAAACACTGAAATTACGCAATAAGTATAAGGTGACCGACACTTATCAGCACCCACCCTTTATGCATACAGGGAATCACCAATGAACTAAACATGCTCCTTAATTCAGTACCCGAACAGCGAGGATGTGGTGAGTACGTTGGACTGCAGATGATGTCACCATCAACCTGGTCGATCATGCCAGCGGGGGACCGGGTCGCGGGGGGCAGTAACCCCAGGAAGCGACTACAAGTAACCTACAGGCACTGGTAGTCATGCTAACACAACTCATATTAAGGTACAGGAGTATTTCATGAAATAAATTTTGTTCTAGCGTTAAATATAAAAATCTGAGCAGTCATGAACCTCTTACAACTTCAATCCAACATGCTGAGTGTGTACGCAAACAGTTCGTGTAATACTGAGATTCTGCATGTGGCGTCTCGGGTCACTGACTCGCCATATTGGACGTCCAGTCACAATGACAAACGTATATATATGCCTTGCCTATTTTGATATTTTTCCCATCTTTGTAAGCTTCTATGATACTTGTTGTGTTGTTGTGCCATATCTAACATCCAGTAGGTTCCCCATGGATTTAGAAAGACGAGAAAGACGGAATTCTACCTTGAGGCGGAGAAACTGGAAGCCAACAGAGTAGAGTCGCCTGTGTAGCCAGTATTACATTTAATGTTCTGAAAATATTTCTGAAGGCAATATTTTCGAAACATTATATTAATCAAATATAAAAAAAAAAGAATATGTACAATAGCAACTACAGCAACAACATCATCATCATCAACGACAATAATAATAATAGCAACAGAGCTGTCTGTTTTGAGGCTTCTACAAAGTTGTTTGAGGCTCAGGTTGATCCACAGCAACAGTTATTAGAGCATAGTCCCCCCAGTACCCTGAGAGGACAGAGAGCAATGGTGGGCTAATATCTGACTTGCTGAGAGCTTCTTACAGCTCCTTGACTGCTTCTACAGTAACTGCAGACAAAGGTTCTTGCTCTTATTTGTTACATTGTTATCTGGCAATGGGTTGCCATATTGCATTTTGGCTGAGCTGAAAAAATCAATCATCATAGCCATGCCAAAGAATCTTTCCATGGTCTGACTACACCAACATTCCGTTGCAGTTCATCTACATTAAACCTCAGCCAAGTCGTCAGCCTTGTAGTACAGTGGACACGTGTAACACGCTCATCCTTCTCAATAGGCCAAGGCTTCAGTTGGTCACTTAGCAGTATACTTGGAGGATAGATCAGCACAGTAACTAAAGCATGTTCTGGTAAACTAATTACAATTATAGAATATAATTATTAAGAACGAGAAAGAGCAAAATTTAAAATATTTTTGGAAAATTACATATATATGTAAAAACTATACAATTATTAATATTATGTAGAATTTTTTTAAGCCACCTACCCAAGAGAACTGTTAAGGTGTAGCAGGAGGAAAGATTGTTGTATGAGATACTGAAACTATGAAAATTATTTTTTTATTTCCTTGCAAAGCTTACAATGTGAAGTTTACATACTATAAGATATTAAATACAAAGAAAGCCACTAGCATGCCTAAACATTTTGGGCAGACAATCTACAGTATAAACTACCGTCATACAAACCTATGTAATCTGCAGCAAGAATAACGGGCGAGGTTTTGCTTGGACTGGATGTAATCTGTGGAAAAATGGTCCCTTGGGTCGTGTATGTACCTTAAGCAAGCAATCACAATTGATATTAAATTAAGCAGTAGCAATACTGCTGGAGATAGAATGAAAGGGACGATGCTTCGGGGAACAGTGTTGACATATCACCAGAAAAATATTGGTGGAAGCACTGATGTTAGTACAGTGGTTGTAGGTAGTGGGGAGACAGAAAAATGCACAAATAGGAATGCAGCCATAAAAAATCTTGAGTAACAGAAATCAAATCTATGCAAATTCTATTTCTTTGGGTATCTGCAGGCATGAAGTATCTAGAAAAAACAGGTGGGACGTGCAGTTTTGAACATCCCAAAAAATGTCACAAACACAAGACAACAGGAAATGCAACTCTTCTTCCTGTAACCTATTTCACCCAGAAATGTGTCACTCGTCAGTCCATGAAAGACAATGCTAGAATCTAAATTGTCAGACACACCACCTTAAGGGGACAAGAAGATGCAGATTGTCCAGACTATGGGGTAACAAAGGGAGCCATAACCCCTCCAGAGATAGTGGTTTTTTAGTGCCAGGAAAACAAGGAAACTAGCAAGAAATGACAGAAATCCTACACAAACTCAGAACACTTTTGGAGTGGAGGCAAAGTCATTGGCCTTCACTACAGAACAACACATATTAATGCCAGCAAAGTCCCCCTATGTACCATCAATACGATGACATTTATTTTTGCAATGAAACAGGGTCTAAAGCAATCAAAAAACATCAAAATGCCTTTTATCAAAGGACTGCTCGCGGAGTAAAACACAATGTATGCCGTTTTCACAGAGACCCACATGAAGGATCACTTTGACAACGAAATATGGATCCCAGGCTATAACCTGTTTGGATGCGACAGAGTAAACAGACATCGGCCTGTATGTCACAGAGACGCTCATTTGCTCAGAACTACTAAACACTTCATGTGATAAAGTTGAACTTTTGGCAGTAAAGATCGACAACCAAAACCTTGCCATTGTGGTTGTATACAAACCTCTGGATGCTACTTTCCAACAATTCCAGGAACAGCTTTTCAGAATTGACCACTGTCTGAAAAATCTCCTAACTCCTGCTCGAAACATCTTGCTGCTGGGCGATTTCAACTTAAGACACCTAAAGTGGAGGAATGTAGCAAATAATGTTTTAGCAGAGATAACCCCAGGAGGCAACTCAGACGAAAATTCACACACATGAGCTATTAAATCTCTGCAACAAATTATCTTTAAACCAGCTAATAATAGAACCAACAATACTAGAAAACACACTAGACCTCATCTTCACCAACAAAGATGATCTGATACGAAATATAACAGTATTCAAGACAACACACTCAGACTACAACATGATAGGGGCACAGACATGTATGCGCGGGGCTCCTGGCCAGCAAAAGGTGACCAGTTATGAAGGTGCCTTCACTAAATTAAACTTCAGCTGGGAAGATATCCTAAACAACATGGATCCGAACCTTAGCCTAGAAAGAATTAACTCTGTTGCACTTGAGGTATACTCAAGGCACATTACTTTAAGAAAAAAGAAGAGAAGATGTAAACTAGAAAGAGAGAGACACTCCCTATACTGGTAAAGACAAATTATCACAGAGTTGCTGAAAGGGGCCAGTATATCTGAAATATGAAGGGAGGCACTGGTAAGAGAAACAGCAAATATCGAAGTTAAGCTTAAGGAATCATACAGGAGACAAGAAACTCGGGAAGAACTTAAGCCATCAGCGAAATTGGAAAAAACAAAACAAAATATTTCTTTTCTTATGCCAGATCTAAAGCCAAACAATATCCAGTACCGGACCCCTGTTTAGACGAGATGGGACTTACACAGATGACAAAAATGAAATGAGTGAGATACTAAAGTCCCAATGTGACTCAGCATTTAATGAGCCATTAACAGGACTAATAGTCGAAAATTTAACCGAATTTTTTATGATCGAGACTCAAAATTTGGTTAATTAAAATATCTCTGATATTATCCTAACAACACAAGACTTCGAAAAAGATATAAATGACATGCCCATGCACTCTGCCCCAGGCCCAGACTCATGGAACTCCGTGTTCATCAAGAACTACGTGTTTTCAACATTTTATGGGGAGGGAGCATGGACACGGGTTATCCCACAGTTACTAAAAACACAAAGGTGGCAATAAAGCAATTGCAAAGAATTACATACCTATAGCACTATCATAAAAATCTTTGAAAGGGTCCTAAAAAGCAAGATCGCCACTCACCTAGATATCCATCAGTTACACAATCCAGGGCAACATGAGTTTAGAAGAAGCAGACCGCTCCTGTCTGTTACTGGACCACTATGACAAGGTCTTACATGCACTGGAGAACAAACAAAATGCAGATGTAGTATGCACAGACTTTGCAAAAGCCTGCAACACGTGCGACCCTGGTGTAATACCGCACAAAATGTGTGATAAAAAAATAATAGGAAAAGTTGGTAGATGGATCTATAACAAATAGACTACAAAGGGTAATAGTAAACAGAATAAAGTCTGAGGCAGCCACAGTGAAAAGTTCTGTTACACAGGGCACAGTACTCACCCCCATCCTGCTCCTTATCCTCTTATCTGACATAGACAGAGACATAAGCGACAGACTAGTGTCTTCCTTTGCAGATGACACCCGAATTTGCATGACAGTGTCACTCATCGATGACACTGAAAGACTCCAAGCGGACATCAACAAAATCTTTACATGGGCTGCGGAAAACAATATGAAGTTCAATAGAGAGAAATTTCAATTTCTCCAGCATGGAAAACTCGAGGAAATTAAAAGTGTATCTGAGTATAAAACAAATGCCAGTCATACAATAGAGTGAAAAACAAATGTGAAGGACCTGGGAGAGATATTGTCAGAGAATTTCACTTTCAAAGATAACAACAATGTATCTACCAAATCTGCTAGGAAAATGATAGAATGGATAATAAGAACCTTCATAGCTAGGGATGCCAAACCCATGATGATTCTCTTCAAATTACTTGTTCTCTCTAGGCTGGAATATTTCTGCATTCTAACGGCTCCTTTCAAAGCAGGTAAAATTGCAGACCTGGAGAATGTACAGAGAAAGATCACGGCATGTATAAGGACTATAAAACATCAAAATTACTGGGAACGGTTGAAGTCCTTTGATTTGTACTCCCTGGAATGCAGGGAGAAAGATATATGATATTGAAAAGCAGGGGCTCCACGAGTACGCTAAGAGACAACACAATAAGTGTCAGGGGTCCAAGACTGTTCGACTGCCTCCCAGCATAATTAAGAGGGGGTTACCAATGGACCTCTGACTGTCTTGAAGAAAGCGCTTGACAGGCACCTAAAGTCAGGTACTGACTTTAGGTGCGCTGTTGTTTGTACGTCGGTTTGTGTGCTGCAAGTAGTAACAGCCTGGTTGATCAGGCTCTGATCCACCACGAGGCCTGGTCACAGACTGGGCCGGGGGGGCGTTGATCCCCCGAAACACTCTCCAGGTATATAAACAGACAGAATATTAAGCTTATGAATAGTTAAAGCTATATTTATTTACCTTAGCCATGATGTAATTGAGACCCAGAGAGATTATTAATCTGATTTTTTTTAATGGGGTGGGCGGGTAAGCAAGCGGAAGGCCTCGGTCAGAGGATCAAAAGCTCCAATGGCGGGTCATCATATGACTAAGACCTGCGTCAGGAAACAATTGTCCTGTTTCCTGACAAACTTTACGTAACATATGAGACAGAGACTTGTAGCCCAAGAAACCTGCCATTGATGCTGGCTTGTTACCCAATACTAAACAAACTAACGGTATACATCAGGACTTTTCTAGGCTTTGACAACCTTTTCACAGTAGAGAGATATTGTTCACTGCATAATGGTACAAACCAAGAGGTGTGACCTAATGAAATAGGCCATCTGGTAACAGGTATACATTATTCTTCAACCTTCCTTGCTGAAGATGACTAACTTCACTTGATAGTTTCAAAAAGGGAGTTTGAGCAGTATTCCACAGCAAGATTTATCACACTTAAGATCATCTTAGTTTACCGAATATACTTATCAACTCAGGTTCTGGCAGATGAACATTCAATATGATTGGCAGGTGGAAATCAGGTGGCTTTAGTCATGTGACTGTTAAACCTCAA